>NW_004567102.1:51916714-51938353 GCF_000260355.1 Condylura cristata
GAACTGGGGTACAGGCCAGAGGTGCAGGGGCAGTGAGAGGCTTCACCAGAGACAGAGTGGGGAGCAGAACAGGCCGAATGATGAAGTACACTGCTGAGGGGAGCAGCAGGTGGGTCAGAAGAGGTCTGCCGTGCCATATGGGTCACCTCCGGGGTGGGGATGGAACTCATCCTGAAGTGGCTTTAGTTTCTCAGTGTTGTGCTTTAACCCACTGCACCACCAGGAGGGCCCATTTTCTATATAATTTAATAGCAACAATGTTCCCAGGCCAAAAAGAGAATCTACCAACTCATACCAACCAGAACCCTTCTGCTTTCAGATAACAGGGGAACCTGGACCTACACACCAGCATGGACACATTGCCATTTTATGAGCCTACTTACGGCAAGTGGCAGAGTGAAAAGATCCCAGAATAACAGGGCACAGTCTGGCCCCAGCCATTAGACTGTGAGCTGTGCCTTTAGGCCCCAAGACCTGATACCCCAAGTGTGTTCAGGGCCTGACATGCAACTAGCAGAGGCTGTGGTGAGCAAGCGGTAGGAGATGAGCTTATAGAGAAAAGTGGGTCAGACTTTTCCATGGGTTGTGGGACCAACTCCAAGACTGATGGAAACACAATCTTATATAGGAAATTGGTTCTCCACATAACTTTGTAAATTTCCCAAGAATCATTGTCCCAATGTAACCACATTCATTTTCATGCTTTAAAGCTCTCATGAGTTTCCTGTTTCTCATAAGTCCAGGCTTCTTGGTGAAGTTTCCTAAACTGGGCACAATCTCGCGCCTACCAACCTCTTGACCTCATTTTTCCCACTGTCCTTATATCCTTATTGAGCTGAGTGTGGGTCTCCTCTAAATGGGAAGAGCTATTCAGGCCTCTGGGGCTTGTCCACACTTGTCCTCCATCCCTCACCTCCTCTTTCCTCAGTAAATGCTTACTATAGTTAAAAATCCAGTCAAGTTTCACTACTCTGAAGAGCCTTACTTACATCTCTGGTGTGGAGCTGACTGCTTCTCCCCATCACTCATCGACCTCCACTGCAGCACTCAGCTCATTGCTGTGCCAGCTGTTGGCTTTGTTACAGGGCAGCCCAGTGTGAACCGGGCTGCGAACCTGGCTGCCTGTTTGTGGGGCCTCACCCGCACGTTTAAAATTCAGTTGCACTGCAGGCGCACACAAAATGGGTTTATTTGCAAAAGGGGAAAAGAAAAGGAAACAACTGGAATATCTTACCGGCTCCACTGACTTGGTGCTCTGATAAAAAACTAACCGAAAGCCCCAAATCACACGGTCCAGAGAGCCGTTTCTCAAGCAAGAGAGCGACAGACAAAATTGCGCCCTATTTATCCCCCAAAGTCCCAGAATTCCCGCTTAGCTCCACCCTTGGGTCCTCACAGTTCTCTCCCTGGTGCTGCTGGGAGTTGTAGTTTCCAGTCACTGGAGTAGGCGATAGAGTCCAAAAAGCCGGAGTAGAGGGTGGAGTCCATAAGACTCTAAAGAGTTCCTTTAGGACATCCTTCCCCTTAACAGCTTGTCTATGCCCACAGCCTATGAGCCTGTCATTTATTCATTCACTCATCCATTCCATAAATCTTCTCACCCATAAATATGTTAGGCACTGTTTTAGACACTGGGGATACAGCCATAAAATTAAGCTGGCACAAATCCCTGCAATCATAGGACTAGTTAGCGTGAAAAGACAGGCATTAATAAATGACACATGTAAAATGTCAGATTGTATGGCACCAATGCTTCCTGGATTCCTAGCCCCTTCAGGTGGGTGGGGCCACAGTGAGAGCCCACATTGGCTAGTGGATTGAGAGCAGAGGTGACGTGTCACTTCCAGTTCAAAGCATTTTAGAGCTGGTTCCTGACCTCTCCAGCTTCTTCTGCAGCAGCCTGTAGAAATGACGTGAGTCAAGAGATAGAAACTTCCTGGATTCCTAGGTCTCTGCTAGAAGATGGCTATCTTAGAAAGCAACTTGTCTCAGAGTGAGGAAGTGATTTTTTTTTTTATTTATTTATGAAAACAGAGCTGGGGTATAGGCCAGAGGTGCAGAGGCAGTGAGAGATTCACCAGAGACAGGGTGGGAGCAGAACAGGCCAACTGATGAAGCACACTGCTGAGGGGAGCAGCGGGAGGGTCAGGAGAGGTCTGCCGCGCCATGTAGTCACCTCTGGGGCAGGCCGGGGATCAAACTCACACTGAAGTGGCTTTAGCTTCTCAGTGCTGTGCTTTAACCCACTGTGCCACCAGGGAAGACCCAAGGAAGTGATTTTTAAGTGTGAACTACTGAGATTTGAGAGTGTTTATCACCATAACCCAGTCTGTGAGGACTCACAGAGGGGTAGGTAGAGAAAACTTCAGAAGGCAGGAGGAGAGAGAGGAAGTGCAGTATTGTGTGGGATCCTCAAGGAGGGCCTTACTGGAACAATACTATTTGCTTAAAGACCTGAAGCAATGAGGAAGCAAACCACATGATAAGGGGAATGGAGAGCCAAGGTGAAGGCCCAATGCTGCGCCTACTCTAGCAGTGCTGCGGGAACAGCTGGAGTGCGTGAGGGAAAGTGAGCTTAGGAAAGACTGGAGAGTGGGTTGCATAGAAGACTCAAGGGCCACATCTTGATGCACAACATTGGTTCTAGGAGCCATGAGGAAACAAAGGACACATTGCCAGAAGTTCCAGGTGCAGCACACCAAGGGGCTGCCATGCTGCAGATGCACAACAAATCTTTCTGTGCTGACATTGCTCACAGTGGCTCCTACAGAAACCACAGAGCCACTGTGGAGAGAGCAGCCCAGCTGGCCGTCAGTCACCCATCCCCATGCCAGGCCGTGCGGCCAAGAAAATATACCATATTGTGTTAATAAAACCATAAAACTGCAAATTAAATAAATAAGTAATTAAAAGTTATATTAACAAGTAATGACAGAAACCAGTAGAATGAAGGAGTGAATTGTGGCCACCAATTTTTCTGTAGTTAGTATATGTATAGTTATCTTGGCATCAGTTAATTTGCAGACTTAAAAACATATGAATCATACCAAGGATCTTATTATTTCTTATCCAAACAGGTAATTATTGCCTTCCTCTTCCTGCCACTCCTCTAAGCATAATATTGAAAAATCAGCTCTGTTGACCACAAAAACTTTAGAAGGGGGGGTCTGCTATGGCATGGAAGGAATTAAAATAAAAAGGAAATGACCCTGCATGAAGGGATTTGGCCATCTTGTTTTTACAACTCATCTCTTATGAGATGTGGAGATAATTTCCCTGAGCGAGGGAAAGAGGAGGAATATATATATATATATCTGTATAAAGGACTTGAACAATGAGGTGCAACTGGGGAGAGTAGAAAGAAAGACCATTTAAATAGATGACAGCTGATGGAAAGTGAATGAACACGTGGGGGTGGGGGTGGGGCGATTGATACAGTTGCCGAGGTGAGAAATGGTACACCCCAAACCTGTACAGTATTGTAAACATCAATAAAAATGGGAGATAGCACTAGTCAACAGCTTGACATTGCCCACTCTGCGCCAGCTTCAGAATGCCATCCAGTAGTCATTTTTTAATCTTACAAATGCCCTTCCCCACAAGAACATTGAGAAAGGTCTTTTCTAGCAAAGTAGAAAAGCATGCCACATCAAGCTGTCCTTTTTTCCTCAAAAGAGAGCTTATTGGCTTAATAGATGGTAGCATTTGGGAACACGTAAGGAAGTTCTTGATTATTTAAAAGTTTTATGCTTTAAAGTATAGCAAAAAGAGAAAGAAAGAAAGCAAACCAATCACCTTCTAGATTAATATTAACTATGAAATGTTCATTTGATGGACTTATTATAGACCCATAGCTACTATTTAGAAGTATTCAGTTTTAGTTATTAGATGATTTCTAAATTTTGAATAATTATGGATCTTATTGAATGGGCAATTCATGAAAGAGGAGACTTTTCAGGAATGTTAATTCTGTTATCCACGAGTGTTTCTCTCAACACATAAAAATGAAGCATAGAACCCTAGAACTGAGAGGACCATATAATATAGCTCCTCCATCTTTCTGGCTTTGGCTGTCAACCATCCAAGAGATGACAATCTGCTGTTGTGTTGACAACACCGCACTGACAAAGGGGAGTCATGGAGCAGCTGTGCAATGCAGGATGCCGCTGAAGGAGCCAGATCCTGGCCTTTTTATTCTTATTCTTAATCACACAACATCAGTTGTATGGGGAGGGAGGAAAAGAGATAAGGAAGGAACTAGAAAATGTGCTCTGTCATCTATAGTACGGGGGTGTGAGTCTGCCCCCAGGCACTTCTCATTGCTTGATGACTCAGTATTGTGACTGAGTCACAAGCCCTAGGACCCCAGCTGTTCACTTATCAGCTTCTGGGGTCCCCAATATTATCAAGGTGTTCCAATTAGCTGCTTCTGACTTATCAGCTTCTGGGGTCCCTTGTCATCATATATATGTCAACAGCCCTCCTAGCTGGTTCCCCCAACTCCCATCACCCCCCCACCCCCAAATTCTTGGTCATATCCAGTGATGCATATCCTTTCCAGCGCGATCAAGCTTTCTGCTCTTGGTTGGTTTGAAAGGCACCTTGTAAGTGTAAGGATGGGCTCCTATGACTGGGCAGTTCTGACCTTGTATAGAAATGCAGAACTGTAGGTAACAAAAGTAGTGGCTGAACAGGCCTCTTAGGATCTGCAGACCCACAATCTGCTGCGTATGAAGTTTCCAGAGAAGCTTATATGGTCAGCCATACAATAGGTAGTGCCACATAATACAGATCAGCGCATTCTACTGAACAATTATCTACTTAAACTTAGCAAAATTTTATAAGAATGAATAGATGGGGGATAAAAGATTGGGAGCCATTGGTTCCATAGTTTAAATAGTTCATGGATAATAAGAAAATTAGGGCCCTCTCTGGTGTTACAGTGGGTTAAAGCACAGCACTATGAAGCTTACTGCAACCAGTGCAGCATGAGTTCGATCCCCAGCCAAGAAGCTGAACCACATGGCGCATCACACTCTCCTGTCCCACCTGCTGTTCCCCTCAGCAGTATATTTCAGTCAATCTACTTGTTATGTTCCTCACTCTGTCTCTGGTGATTCATCTCACCAGCTCCCCCCCCCCCACACACACACACCCTTCTGGCTTGTACCCCAGTTGTATGCATAAATACCTTTTTTTTTAAAGTCATATTTTACAAATATAAAAAACTAATTGTCTACCTCCAAAGAAATATGAGAGATGTACCATATAAAATATATAAATTTATATATAAAAAGAATAAGATTTTTTTTTTGCCTCCTAAGAGCCACTACTCATCCTGGACACTATCAGCCCTTTTGAGAGTGCATGTATTAGGCTGTAACAATGTAAGATAAGAAGATCCTTATCTTCTTATGAGGATAAAGCAGGATTTCTGACTGGTATATGTTAAAAATATAGCTAGACAGGTCCTCCCTGGAGGCGCAAATGGTTAGGATGCAGCACTGTCAAGATAGCTGTAGCCACCTCAGTGCGAATTCAATCCCCGGCCCCGGAGGTGATCAACATGGTGCGGCAGACTTCTCCTGACCTGCCCGCTGCTCCCCTCAGCAGTGTACTTTGTCGTATTGTGCCAGATTTCAAGTTTCCCAAAGACCACCAAGGAGCCGATTCCAATGCAACGCACACGAGGGTCTTTATTGCAGGCTCGAGACTGGGCACCCAACATGTACCAACGCAGCAGCCGAAGTTGAGAGCCCGAACTCAGGGAAGCAGGGTTTTTATTACAGAAGAGGGGAGTTTCAGCTCAGCAGAGGGGAGTTTTTGCTCATCAGTACATTGATTGGTTGACATTGAGCAAAGTTATCTTGTTTTAACCTGGTTGGTCTATGCATGTAAGATATGACCTTCACTACTCAGCCCACATACCTTAGGACACCTGTCATTTTCCTGATATGTACTGGCTACTTGCTAATTGACTGTTGCTATGGGATGAATAAGATTAGGACATTTACAGTTAAACTTGGCCTTGGTGCCTTGTTGATAACTGAAACCTAGGCCTGGCTGCTTTGGAAGCATTCTGTCATGGTGTCAGTTTGGTCTTTCACATCTATCTGCCTGTTCTGCTCCCCTCTCTATCTCTGGTGAATCCTCTCACCATCCCTGCACCTCTGTCCTGTACCCCAGTTCTGTATGCATAAATAAATAAAATATTTAAATACACACACACACACACACACATATATATATGTCAGGGACTGGACTCGATCATAGGTTGTTGGGGGGTAGAACAGGCAGGGTCTCAAGGTGGGAGTGGCATTTTCAAGCTGAGATTCCTAAAAAAGGGGGGGAAAGGGGAGCAGGCACGAGAAAGACATGGGAATCGGAGTTGGATGCAAGTCTTCCTGTTCTGCTGTCAGCAGAAGTTTATTTCATACATTTCAAGCAAGCAGTGAGTTAATATTAGCATATGAATGATCACAATCATCTTTTTTTCTGAGAACAGTTTGGGGTCGTATTGAACTTCAGCTGAGATTATAACATTCTTAAAATCAATCTATCAAAATTAAGATAGGTACACAAATTCATAAAATTTAAGGCTAACATTATTATATTTATCACAGTGATGATTGGCTAAAATAAATTCCCTTTAAACCTTAAATGCTACTTAATGATCTTCATTCTTATTGAGACATTTTAGAGCATAAAGTGAAGACAACAAGGGCTAGGGTAGAGAAGTTTTCTTGTAGATAAATCACTAAAGGAGATAGTAAGATTCCTCTTTTAAAGACTAAGCAATAGGAAGCTTAAGTAAGCTAGTAGAGAGATAAGATTTGGATTCTCTTCTGGGCAGTAGAAGAACTGTTATTTTTAACATGTTCTATTACTGCCTTATTTTACAGTATTGAGTTTGCTATAACAGCTGATTGCTTTTATTAATCAGCTGTTAATTGCTTTTATTAATCTTATTCTTAAAGAAGAATTTCCTGCCCTGAGGCAGCACTTGCTTGCCTGGGCCAGGTAGCACCTTATGAGGCTAAGGCAATCCGTTTGCAAGCTGATTTTGATATTACAAAAAAGGGAGGTCATAACATGAGCTAGCATAGAAATTCTGATTTTTCAGAGCTTTTCCTTTTCTATCCGGAATTTGTCAGTCAGTAGAAGCAGCATAGCTTATGTCATATATAGGCATCATAAAACTATAAACAAAAGGAAATCTGTATGTAAAAATAACCACACAAATAAATGACAGTGACTTCAGAATGCGCCTGAAAATACATCCTGGAGTTATTAGGAAGACCAGGGAGAGCTCCCTGGGCTAGGGTAGCTTAAGTTGGAAGACAAGAGGCAAAGGGGGATGGAGAGCCCATCCTGTGGCCAGCAGGAGCATGGCACCCACAAGAAACCAAAAAGCCCAGTGGCTGAGACACAGCAATCCAAATGAAACCTGCCCGTCGCTTCTCAGTGTTGATACTATTGGCATCTTGAGACTAAATCTTTGTTGCAAGAGGATGTCCAGTGCTATGGTGATGGCACATAGGTGATGGGAAATCCATGGGGATTACAATTGAGGTGGAAAAAAAAAATGTACAAAATGATGTAAAAATAAACTATATATAAAAAAAAGAGGATGTCCAGTGCAATTAGGGTCACTGGCAGTATCCCAGATACTTAGTCGTGACACCTCTGCCTGAGTTGTGACAACCAGAAGTTCCTCTGCACATGGCTGATGACCTTGGGGTGAGGGGTCAAAACAACACTTGGCTGAGAACTAGGGAGAGAGAAATAGGACCCAGGCTAGGACATGTGGAAGGATGTTTCCTTGATTCTGTGAGCAAAGGGACGTCTTCTAAGGTTATCAAAGGAAAGGAGGAAGGATGTAGTCAAAACAGCATTTTTAAAGATCCTGTGTCAGCAGGAGTAACAGTGGAAAGGGAAAGCCATGCCAGAGGGGATGTGGCCAGACCAAATAAGAGCTTATACCAGCTTAGAAGCTCCTAAGCTAGTACTGGTGAAAGATAACAGTAAGAGCTTGGAGTTGGACAGCGGGTAGTGAAGACAAAAAAGTGGCTGGACTTGAGAAACAGGAATTAAAATCAACAGGACCTCATGATGACTGGAGATATAGGGTGAAGCAGAAAGAGACACTCCGCTAATGAATCATTAGCGGAAGTGGGTGGGAAGTGGGTGGGAACTCTAGGAAGGCTGAGATTTGTGCAGGAATATCACATGATTTGATCTTGTTAAGTTTAAGAGGTCTTAGGTCTCCAAGAAAGAATGCAAAAATGGTCATTGCACATGTGAATCTGGAGCTCTAGGAGGTCGGAGATATCCACTGGGGAGTGAAGGATCTAAGATGATCATCTCGGCTGTGAACATGGACAGCCTAAAGAAGGGGTAGAGTGCCTGCTGCTCCCCTCAGCAGTGTACTTCGTTGATCTGCCTGTTATGCTCTCTGCTTTGTCTCTGGTGAATCACTGTCCTTGCACCTCTGGCCTGTACCCCAGTTCTGTATGCATTAATAAACGAATCTTTAAAAAATAAAAATAATAGGCCCTCCCTGGTGGCGCAGCAGGTTAAAGCACAGCACTGAGAATCTAAAGCCACTTCCGCATGAGTTCAATTCCCGCCTGCCCTGGAGGTGACCACATGGTGTGGCAGACCTCTCCTGGCCCGCCCACTGCTCCCCTCAGCAGTGTGCTTCATCGATCTGCCTGTTCTGCTCCCCACTCTGTCTCTGGTGAAGCCTCTTGCTGCCCCTGAGCCTCTGGCCTGTACCCCAGTTCTGTATGCAAAAGATTCGAAATAAATCTTTAAAAAAATAATAAAATAATATAATAAATCATAAAATAATAAAAAATAAATTTGAAAAAAGAAGGGATGGAGGAGGGAAATGTGAGGCCCTGGGCCAGGTGCTTGAGCATTAACGCCAGCTGACTGGATGGAGGAAAGTGCATCAGAGCGGCAGAGGAGGAGTGGCTAGAAAGCTGGTGAGACAAGGACCATGTGGAGTGCCAGCAGGCGAGGGCAGGGAGTGAGCCCAGGAGAGAGTGCTCAAGTGTCAGATGCTGCTGAGAGGGTTTGGAGGCTGACCGAAGAAGGCCTGCTGAGTGCGGAGAGAAGTTCACTGCTGGTCTCAATGAAAGTGGTTTGGAGGTTCAATGGAGATGGGAGCCAAACAGGAATGGCTGAAGGGTGCAAGGCGAGGACATGGAGGCAAAAAGGACAGATTACGTCTTGGGCATGAGGGACCAGGTGGAACCTGGGGGGGGAAGCATGAGGATGGTTTAAAATGAGAGAGGGGTCAGCATGTCTGTCAGTTGGGAAATAGCTGCTTGAGGGGAGTTAGCTCTCTAAGGAGAAGGGGCTGGGGGTGGGATCCAAAGTGAGAGAGGGAATGGCCTTAGAGAATGAATTGTTCCCTAGAGCGAACAAGGCAGCAGGCCGGGGGTCGCTAGTGTAGTGGGTTTGCGTGCAAATAGAAGAGTGAGGGGCTTCTGCTGGCACTGGCAGAGGCTGGGCATGGGGGCACTGAATTACGAGGGTCATGAAGGGTGGGAAGTTTGAATTATGAGAATATATTATTAGAACTTATATTCTCTGAATGCAACAGGTTCTAAAAAAAAAAAAAAAATTATGGCTGGAGTATTTGATTGCTTGTGTTGGCTCCCGAGGGCTGTCACAGGTAGGTCCCGGACAAAGATCCATTCTCGCATAGCCCTGGAGGCCACAGGTCAGGTTGTCAGCAGGACCAGGCTCTCTCTGAAGGGCCAGCTGTCCTGGCCTTCTCAGGCTGTCGTGGGCGCCAGTAAACACTGGTGCTCCTTGGCATTCCTCGGCTTCTAGACTCACCACTCCAATCCCTGTCTCTTCACCCGGCCTCCTGCCCTGCGTATCTGTCTCCAAATATTCCCCTTTCATGAGGAAACCAGCTTTTGGCTAGTCCCACCCTACTCCTGTCTGACCTCATCTTGCCTTGATTAGATGCACAAAGACTACTCCCAAATAAGGTCATATTCAGAGGTTTCAGGTGGAAGTGAATTTTGAGGGAACCCTATTCTACCGAGACTAAGACGTGAGATTTGGGTTGATGCCTTTTACAAATATTTATAGGACTGAAACAAAAAACATGTGGACACTAATGCTCAGAGATCTTGAGGGCCTGGTGTGCAGTGTCGCAGATGCCCCACGCTGTGAGATGTCTCCAACCCCCGTGTTACAGATGAGGAGGCAAGGCCTGACCACAGGCACCATAGTGCCAGCGTCCACTATTAATACTGGCTCTATTGCCTGCCTCTGGCTAGGTCATCCTGAGCTAATTAGAAAAACAAACCTTCATCGGTCAGTCATCTACCTCGGGAACTATCCTTTCCTGCCAAGAGTCTTTGTTAATATCTTTTTTCTCTAGATACAGCTTTTTATACATGCAGGATGTCTCCGGCTCCATGCTGACAGCCCACCGCGTGTGGGAGCGGAAGCCTGCTGTTTGGTCCATTTGGGCTGCAAAATATAGCTCTCCCTTTTCCGGTAACTTTAGGGCTTGGCTTTCTTTCCCTAGGTCCACAATGCGCAATTCATGGAGTTCTCAGAAGTGGAGAATCAGGATGACTACTACAGCTCAGGGTCTGGCTGCATCCACACCCAGGACCAGCGGGGGCTGCCGGTCATGTATGATGAAGCTTTGCGTGATCTGGAGGAGCTGGGGGCAGAGCTGCTGCTCGTGGCCAGCCACTACATCGAGAAAGAGAAAGGTCAGAGGTCGGCTTGCTAAAAACTGAAGGAAAAAAAGAAAACCACTAAGCACTCCATTATTTAATAACCTCTCCCTGAGCATGAATGAATGTGTATCTGAATGTACCAGAAAGTTCAGTAAGCACTTACACTTCATCTACTTTAGAAAAGATACAGTTCTGTTTGCATCTTAAATACCCTTTCTGTTGGCGACTTTGATTCCAGCCCAGAGCTCTGCTATTATTTAGCTCACTGCCCAGGCACATTTCTGCATCTCCCACTGTGTAGGGGGGTTGTAATGCAGGGTCCCAACGGAAGCAAAGCAAGTGAGGCACATAGATGGCTGTTTTTCTAAGTGATAAAAAGAAGTGATTGACCTTGGGAAACTGCAGTTAGAAGTGCAGATATTCCTGGGTTCCTAACAGAAAACCGCCAGGATGCAAGAAGATCTGGCTAGGGAAATGCTAGAGAAGCCCTAAGGGGAGAAGTCATTACTCAGGGTAATCAAATAGCCAATAATGTATATTCTCTCTTCCTTTTGGCATCGGTCAGATTTATCAGTTTTAGAAATAGGTGAGGTAAGACTATCCTTTTGGAATTATATGACAGCATTAGTATTATATTTAGAAGGAGGTTAGAGTTTCTGAATATACTGCAGCACCTACAGGGATAGTTAGCAAGGGCTTGTGTTGTTTGTAATATATGCAGATATAAGTAAAGATAATTCATTTAAATATTGCTACAACATGTTGCTTGAAGAAAGCTTGACAATTGCATTTTACATCCTAGACAAAAATTAATCAGAATACCAGGTTGACCTCTTTGTCTTCTTTGACGCAGGCCATTGGGATGGGGATGGTGAAAAGCAGTAGTGGCAGCCAACAGGCCAGGACAGTGAATTTTGGGTCTTAACACTCATTTTTACTAGATATCCTAAACAGTAAAAGGCATCAGTTAGGTTGATATTAATTTATGTTGCCATGCTATCATTTACAGCTGCTAAAAACTTCATTTGATTGAAATACTCACTAATCATTCACATACATGAGCCTCTCTCGGTTGAGCTAGCAACTATATAGTCATCCGTTGTGAAATGATTTCCCAACTGTAGCTATAGAAACTTCAGATCAAAGCCTACCTCATGTTTGTGATGATTACTGAGCTCAAACTTTAGCACTGACAATCTCTTTGCTGTATTTCACTCTGAAAGAAATTCCTTAGAGATTTTAATCAATAGTGAAAGCGAACATTAATATAGTGTGACAAAATTTTCACTGAATGACAATAATTACCTTTATTTCTTATGTGAGTAATTAACACAATGAAGGAATACCTCCAAAACATTCCCGAAGATGTTTGACTTGGCTAGCAGAAGCTGAAATAGCAGGTAAACTGCTAAACCACAGAGGTCCTGTTTTAGAGGAGAAATGTATGTTTTGCATTTAAATGATAGGTTTGAGGACATTTTAGTAAAGTTTTCAAGTTCACTGAATTTTGGTTATATTTCTAAAATTAGTCTTCAAAAGTCAAAAACAAAAAACCTTGTTGACACGTTTGAGCTTAGGACCTATTTGCCCGTGGTTCTGTGGCTGATTCTTAGGAGCCCAGTGACCGATTCAGTGTTTTCCTCCCTGAAAAAGAGCTGACAATCCCAGGATCACACTTCTTTATTCTTTCTTTCTTTCTTTTTTTTTTTTTAGAAATTTTTTATTTATGCGTACAGAACTGGGGCACAGGCCAGAGGTGCAGGGGTGGTGAGAGGCTTCACCAGAGACAGAGTAGGGGGCTAAACAGACAGACTGACAAAGTTCACTGCTGCTGGGAGCAGCGGGTCAGTCTGGAGAGGTCTCCTGGGCCGTGTGGGTCACTTCCTGGGCGGGGATCGAACTTGCTCTAAAGCAACTGCAGTGCTCAGTTTGCAGTGCTGTGTCCTAACCCATTGTGCAACCAGGGTGGGCACCCAGGGTCACATTTCTAATACAAACAGTCTCTTAGAAAGAGAGAGAGAGACCCATCCCTGATTGTTCGCATCCTCCTCTCCCAGGTCACAAAGAGGGCAGCGTGTCAAACACTGGCCTGATCTGGGGCTGGGCCCATGCAGGTGTGGACAGGTTTGCTGTGCTGTATGACCTGTGGACTTGGGAAGCGGCTCTTCTAGAAAACAAGCGCCAGGTATTTTTGCCTAGAAAATAAAACATTTAACAAACATTCTCATAAAATCCTATATTTTTTTCCATAAGCCAGTGGATGTATAATGGCGACGCCCAATAAAGTGAATAATTATTTTATGTAAATAATCTCAACTAGTTTCAAGGATGTGAGCAATACATTTTATTTGTTTTACTGTTACAAATATAAAATGTGAAGGATACTACCTTCTCTTAGAGGCATATTAGAAGTCAGCATGAATTAGGTCCTTCTTATAATCGATATAGCTCTAGTAAGAATAAATGAAGACTCCATTCATATTGATTGTCCTGCCAGGAACAAACCTCACTTTGCCAACAAAAACAAGCTGTCTGACCTTAATATGACTTTGTGGTATGTGTGCCACAGGTGGGTGGCTGAAAGCAGTTGGGCTAAGAATACTTACAGAGCCAGTTACAAGGGTAAGGCCACACAGTGAAACAGTGTGTTACTAAATCATCACCACATCACTAATGATTCACATCTCCATAGAAACAAAATGCTGCAGGTGTACTGCTCTTCACTTGGGTCCTTAAAGTGGTAAGTCATGCTTCTGATAGACACCCACTGTTACAAGGTGATTCATCAAGCTCTAAGGACTTACCCTGTACCAGTTACTACTCCAAACAGCATGAATCTAGAGATAAATAATAGAAGATGATTTCCACCTTTAAGCAATGTCTAGCCTATAAAAGTTGATCCAATACTAAGTAAAAGTTACAACCCAGTGGGTAACAGCTTACAACTAAGGGACCCCAGTAGAGAGTCCTATGCCCCATAGGAGGGCTGTCAGCAAGTCTTCCCAGAGGAAGACTTGATAAAGATAAGGAGGATGTTGCCTGTCAGGAAAAGAAAGATTCATAAGCAGAGGAAATAACATTAGCAATGTCAGAGGAGCATGAAATAGAAACTGTGAGCTGAGAAATGGCAAGACTTTTATGTCAGGGATGAAAGGCAGGATGGGAAGCAATGTGAACCTGTGGTCTGGGTGCAGCCTTTGATGGGCCTGCTGACCCCTGCTATGTTTAGAGCTAATCTGACAGGCAAGGCAGGCTATAGCGAGTTTCAGTGAGGAGAAATATGATCATAGCTTTGTCTTCTGCAGCTGTTGGGGTGTCAGCAGAGAGAATGGTCTGGAATGGAGAGCTCCTCAAGAAAGGAAGTGCATTTGTTGCAACAATGACCTGAAGAGTTAGGTAGGGACCAACACTGAACATGGAACAGTGAGAATAGGAAGCAAACTTGAGAACATATTGCACAAGTGGAAAAGGCAGATCAAAGACTGACTGGTTTAGTGAGGTTGGAGTTAAATGACTTCCTCTGCATCTGGGAGGAGGTGATTAGCCAAAACAATGCAGGAGGAAGGACAGATAGAAAGGAAGACAATACTGAATCTAGGACACAAGGCATTTGAGCAGTTTGCTAAAACACAATGTGAAAGATGTGGGAGCCTTGGGTTTGAAGGAGCAGGTAGAGCTAAGGTCTGAATGAGGGAGTTGAACCACGGTGATGAATCAGAATAGCTAGGAAACGCCAGAGATGTCTGAAACACAACCCGTGGAACACATTTAAGGAGAGGGTCATGGAGCAAGAATGCATGAGAGAAAGTAGACTGAAGGGAAAGAAGAGGACAGAATAGTGTTATGAAAGTCAACAGACAAGAGCATTTTAATTAGAAGTTTAATTAGTGAGGCGTGCAGCAGAACTCCAGGAAAGATGTCTCCTCAAGTCCAGGCTGTAGGGTCAGCCCTCTGGTCACTGCCAGCTCTAAAGGATTCTCTCAGAGGGTGGGGGTGGAAATTAGGATAGAGTGTGCTGTGATGTGGTAAGAAGATAGGGAAGTAGAAGTGTTTTCTTTGAATTGTTTTTCTAGTAGAACAGATGGTTTACCATTTCATCTCTGGTCTGTTCCATATGGAGATGTAGGTCACCCAATTTCTTAAAACAACTGATTGGGTTTAAAAAAAACTGATTGGGGTTTAAAAAAAAAAACTGATTGGGTTCCGGAGACTGATTTTTTTTTTCAGTTAGTTGGCCTCTAGCAAGTTTGCATCTGTGACCTTGAGCTGCTAATGAGAACCTAACTTTGATTAACTGAGTAAAGGAGAGATTTAGACTCATGGTGTAGTAACTGGAAGAGTTGTATTAAATGGAATCCTTCTTTCTGTAATTCTGTATTAGACAGAACCCCTAAGCATGGACAAGACCTGAATTAGAACAGTACCTCTTTTCTGTGATCTCTCTCCCTAGTCTTGAGTGTTTCTAGTCTCTTGTGGGGCCCAGGTAGGCTTCAATGGCAAGAAAAAAAAATAAAAGGGCAGGTAAGACTGGGAATCAAACTGATTTCTGCACATTTTAGCCTAGGGTTCATTGTGTCCTTAGCTGTCAGAACCCATTCTTCTTTAGGTAAATGAAATAATTTTAACTCAAAAATGCCCCTCCTTTCTACCCTGAGAATAAATTCCTTACAGAAACTGATCCATCTGTGCCCAAAACCTTAGCATATGGCCTTCTAAATCACGATTCTGTCAGATGAACTATATTAAGCCAGGTTTTTATTTTCAGTACAATGGTTTCCTCCAGTGCTGATTATACTGCCTAGTTTCCTCAGCTGTTTTTAGATTGTTCAATATATTGGAATCCCTAGAGTTAAGAATCAGGTTATCTTAAATATTTAAAGTAATCATATAGTATATAATGCTCATAAGTTTAAAGCTGATGAGAATTTAGGAGGATTAAGGAACTCAGAGGAGACAGGTTTCAACTGTACCGACTCCTAAGACACTTGGCCCAGCTGTTTAATCGTCCCGCAGCCTCAAGGAGACCCACATTCAGGGTAATTGGGATCAGTGTTTGGGGCACTAAAAAGATTTTCATTTCTTCTTTTGAAAAGAAGAGGGGTTTTCCTTTGAAAGTTGTCCCAAGTTCTGCAACAAGTTGTATCTTGCACTTTCAATGGACCTAAAATACTTTCAAGATTTTTTAAATCCCTGAAATAGAAAACTTTATGAAGTAAAAAGAATATAAACACAGTGAGATTTGAGATGATGCATTATGATGATTTTTCTAATGTCTGCGATATTGGATGCCTACCATCCTTGTGTACCACATACTGTTTGCCAGAGGGCTGGCTCTTGACATATACAGGTGACATTTGACAGGCTGGGAAGACTTCTTAGACAAATACCAGCCCAGAGTTTAAATGGAAATAGGCCAGTTAGCAAACAGATAATAAGTAGAACCCATGAGGTAGAAAGTTCACAGTCCTATCCCTGTTGGGAAAAAAAAACTCATAAAAAAATTATGCAAAGGTCTTTCTGAGCACTTCCCGGGGTTGAAAACCTTGAAAATGTCTTATCAATTTAAAAAAGAGACTTTTTCCTTCTTGACAACTAAGGTTGTCAAGTAAAAGATTACTGTATTTGACACTACTGTACTAGGAAAGCATTCATTGCTTATCAGAAACTCACATTTAATTAGAAGGCCTGTATTTTTATTTGCTGTATCTGGCAACCATATCAGCAACCAAAGTAAGCCTTGCACGACAGTTTAGCTCCAGCCTCTGCAATGTAGTGTCCACAGGCTGTAGTCACTAGCAAGAAAGAAGCCTCTCCTCAAGCTTCCCCTGCCAATCACCAAACAACTGGGCTCTTTGTACAAAAAACAGGTCAAGGCAATATAAATATGATGCACTAGCTCCTGGGCATGCCCTGGCCCACCACAAAAGGTTCAAGTTAGAACAGAAAGAATTAGGGACATAATCTGTCCCCAGGCTAGTGAATGACACTGTTCGTACATCTGGTCAGTCATTCCATTTCTGCTTTGTCTTCTGCTGTTTAATAGATTGTTATTCTATAGTCGAGCTCTGTGGATGGAACTGGGGAATTTAATTCACCCTATTTACTTCCTTCCCCCATTTCATTTAAAGGCAAGGGGATCTCCAACTTCCTTTGTGTCACTCTCTATGTGCATTTAACATGTGGAGTATACTCTTGTGTCCTGAGATTTTAGGTGTTTGGTGGGGTGATGAAGGGGGCGGTGTTTTTATTTTCAGATCAAGGTTGACCAAAGAGTCCCTAGGTCAATATTAACCCAAATGGCATCCTGCAAAACTACGCTGAATGCAATGCCCCTGAGTCCCCTTTGAGCCTTAGCACTAAAACCCTCTAACTCTGGCCTTGTATTAATAAAGCAGTGTCGGATTCCTGGTCTGGTATTGATTCTGCAATGGTTAGCTGTCCTGGGAGCCTCAGAAGCCAGCACTGATAAGAGTCAGACCCCTGACTTTCCCTGCTGTGTGGTTCCTCAAGTTGAGGTCATACCTCAGTTCTTTCTGGGTTTGCGTTCTTAGCCTTGGACTTCACACGAAAGAAGAGTTCTTCATCTCCTTTTAGGAAATTCTTAAAATTTCCTAAAAGGAGCACCAGAAGGCCCACATTCCAGGAAACAAAGCGCTCTTCCTTTAATGCATCTCAAGTGTGCTAGGTTGTTGGACAGGCAGAAACTGCAACCCAGCAAGTCCCGCTAACTGACAATGAAACAGTCATACACCCGCCAAGCCTATGTGTCTCCGTTTTTGTTTTTTTTTTTTAACCTGTGGCTTCAGTAAGAGCTGAGATTTTTCTGAACAGTGACACTTCTAAAGAGAGGTAGTCAGAGAAAACCTGGGAAGGGCCTTGTAAGCTAAAATTCTGCAGATGTGCTGAGCGAGGAGAATTCTTTCAGTTGTGAGACAGGGGAAATAAAAATGTTCAGAAGTGTCCATACAGAGCTGACTTATCCACTAAGCAATATAAACTCCTATCTAGGATATAAAACTTTTTAGGAATCAAATGTTTGAGGTCTGAAAACAACAAGAAAAAAACCTCATGCAGTACTTCAAGATATAAAAAGGAAATACAGAATAAATAGGTGTAAGCGCTTAATTATGTAGCTGTAAAATGCAGCAACTTTAGCTGAGCACTCACAAATATTTTGTTACTTTTGAAAACAATTTATAGATCAAAATTTTTCACTTCATAGAGATCCCCAAATATATATCACTCAGAAATCTTTAATTAAATGTGTTGTTGTTCAGAGCCAAATGATGTGAAATGCAAAATTATAAATGTCATCTCTTACTTATATAGAAAAGAATTTGATTGGGATAGGAGCACATTTTAATTTATTTGTTCTAAGATGGCACAGGGTCTCCAAAAGTCAGAGTACCTCAGACCTGTGAAACAGCCCTACAACAGTTATTCCAAGGTTCAGAACCACTTACTTCTCTTGCCTTTAGGTCCCTGCTTAGAAGTCCAGCCCAGTGAAATCTGAAGAGCTTTTATCTGACTGACAATATGCTCATTATACACAAATAGAATAAGCACACATAGCACAGACTCCCTAATCTGACAGAAAAATATAAGCATAAAATTTTAAAAATCTCCTTAAAAAAAAAAGTGGATTTATCTATGCATTCAGAACTGGGGTACAGGCCAAAGGTGCAGGGGTGGTGAGAGGATTCACCAGAGACAGAGTGGGGAGCAGAGCAGGCAGATTGACGAACTACACTGCCGAAGGGAAGTGCACGAGACAGGAGAGGATCACCTCCGGAGTCAGGAATCAAACTGGCACTGAAGTGGCTGTGGCCAGCTGCAGTGCTGTGTCCTAACCTGTTCTGCCCACCCCAGACTGGCACCTGGAGGTTCAAGGCCCTCCCTCTCTCCCCAGTGCCCAGCAGCTTTCCAAAGATGGAGGTAGGGAGAGGCTCACCTCTCTTTGGGCAGCCTCTGCCCTTCCCTGACTCTTGAATTTCCTTGCAGCTTCTTGACAGTTATTTTGAAGCCTACCAGCATGTGCTGGACCCCGAGGAGAGGTTTGCCTTAGCGCAGGTCATCACTGACATCATGCACAGGCGCCCCAGGTTTGAGCTCAGCCACCCCTACTTCACCAAGGCCTACCGAGATGAGTGCACCTGTCTGAGGCTCCACGGACAGCTGGTGCAGGGCATCCTCAACCAGCAGGTGGGTACGGCGGGGTGTGATGTATCCCCTGTGAGGAGAGGCTGGGAAACGTGGGCCAGAACTGAGAAAGGTGGGTCCAGCATCCGGTTTCCTAGGGCAGCAGGCACAGCAGGTCTGTAAGCTCCTTTGCACTGCTCAATTCCAAGCATGCCCACAGTTTTGGTCGGGTGTTTTCAACCCTAATGATATATAATGATCCACAAAAAAATGGGCAACCTGTTTTCATAGGATAATAGAGTTTATCAGTAATGAAAAAGAACCAAAGAGACCTCTTTTCAAAAGGTTCCTGCATAAAATTATATATTTTTATGTTATGGTTATTTTTAGGACACAGAAGGAAATGGTGACGGTCTTTGTCCTCCAGGGTACAGGTAGTGGGAGGGAAGTGAGCAAAATATAAAAGTTGTTGCCTGTTTGAAATTGTTTCCTTGTAGTCAGATATTTGACAAAAGAAGTTTTTTCCTGACTCGAGACTGACGGGAGTTGGTCACCTTGGGTTGGCTGGCTCTGGGCTCCAGCTGAGAGCAGCACGTCTCTTCGTGAGAGGATCTTCACCATCACATCTGGGTGAAAATTACTCAAGTAATGGAGAGACTCAAAGGACTGATGTTCGTCTCATGCCAAGGGTCATAACTCACAGCCATGGGAAAGTTTAACTTTTCTAATTTTAACTTTTATGCTACATTTCTAGATAGAAAATCAGCGGGAGTATGTCCAGAGGCTTTGGCAGGAAGACCGTGCAGATGACAGCAATACGTTTGGAATTCCACTGAACATCATTTGCAAGCAACTTATTTCCCTAAACAATAGCTGGTAAGTTGATGTTGTCTACAATTTTCACATTTAATCTTCTAGGTAAATTGAAGTCATAGTGTTAAGTTTAAATACTCTTCTATAAAGTACCTCTCCAATGCTTGGGGAGATGAGAGAAATAGGTATGAAAGCCAGAGGAGGGTTTCCTTTATGAACAACAAAGAACAGGAAGCTAGAATTTAAACCATGGCAATAGGTGAATAATCTTCATTCTTGTGAGGAGTCCAAAGAAAACCTTTTGCAATACTGACAGAGGAGTTATCCCAAGGGGCCACACACGTGAGCATATCGACTATCCTGAGAGCAACCACAGAGACAACATGCTTTGCGTCACCCCCTTGCCACATGGTAGGACTCCCCCCAGGGGGAGTCTTGCAAGGGGACAACAAGCGCCAGTGGGTGTGAATGGCCCACGATCACAGCCTCTCTGCCTTCGAATGGGGAGAGAAGTTGCCCAGCACCTGTCAACACCCAGCAATACTTTCGGGGCATCAGCACACCTGTATGTCCCACAGATGGAGCAACAGAGGCACAGCCCCGGCTCCTGGGAAGAGACTGTCTGGCACATGGGAGTTCAGGGAGAAGTTGCCACAACAGGCGGTGGTGGCATCTTGGGACTGGCAGAAGTCTTGGGATTTCACAGCTGGGATTCTAAACGCGTCTCTTGAGAAAGCGTCTTGGGAGTTCCAGGCACAACACTGATTTTCCTCCACAGACCATTCTCAGGATTCATTTCTTCACTGCTGTAAACTTGAGACACCAGCTGTGTGTGCAGCTCACTATGGCAAGAATCTCCTGCCAGGAAATCGGTTTTGGCAGAACAAGCTAGGACTGTGTGGATACTAAGTCCTGCCAGAATAGTCTCAAAAGCAAATGTTATTTACTTGATGAGGTTCCTTTCCAGCTTTAGGGTTATGTTTCATACCACTGGATAGATTTAAGAAGTATGTATGTTAAGTTGTATGTAGTTCTAGAAAGCTCCTTGGCTTGTGCTGGAGCCTCTATTTCCAATGGGATAGTCACTGAAAAGTATTTTATCTTTTCTGGCCTTGTCCATTTATAAAATAAAACTTCCTTGGGGCAAATATAAATGATTTCAACAGTTGTATACAAAATTTTTAAATTGTTTTTTTCTATCAACATTTTGGGGAGAAAGGGAATAAAAATTCAAGTGAAACAAATAGAAGCTCTCCATGAAAATTATTTAATATTCAGTCACTGTTAAGTGATGGAATGTTGACAGTTTTGTCATATGTAGTTTGAGAGCCCTGTTCTTGCTCAGTTTTTTTTAGAACATACTCCTCTGTCTTCCAAGTTTAAAAAAGTGTGAATTAAATCAAAGTACATGTTACTTAACCCAATGGGGTTTCCTTGCAGCCCCAAGCTCCTGGTCTTTTCGAATGTCCTAGATTATAGGAGCTATTTATTTTGTCCTTCAAAAATAAAATTAAAGATCTTTGAACACAGGTTAAGTCCTTCCCTGTGTAAAATTGTCACTAACCTTTCTCTTCTTTCAGCCCAGCCTTGAAAAACATTTATCTGCTGGAGTTCCACCCTTCCCTGGGTCTGGCTTCACTCATCCCTAGAGCCCTTGAACACCTCCTCCGGGAGGCCCGCTGTGCCTGCAGACCCACATCAGCCAGTGCCCTCGCCCTGCTGGAGAGAAGCGTGCTTAAGTTGGCCCTGGATGTGTGGCTCACCCCGGCCACGCCCGAGGCCTCGTACAGTGCACAGCTTCAGAAAGATGTAGGTTCTCTGAAGGGTAGGTGGGTCCTTGGCAAAGAGAATGTTTCCTCCCAGATGTTACTACTTAGCTATGTTTTTCTGTTTGGCTCTATTCCCCAATTTGACCAGAGACAGATCATAGATCTGAATCTTGCCAACATTTTCATGTGATTTTTTTTTT
>NW_004567102.1:51938918-51940291 GCF_000260355.1 Condylura cristata
CCGACAATATATATTTTTAATTAAAAATTTTTACTCCCTTTCCACTAAGACTCCCTAAAATTCATTATATTGTCTAGAGCTGAGATCTGGTAGCAGAGAGAGAGAATATTGAGTGAGGAGTCAGGGGCCTGGACTCATGTTGAGGCCTGCCATTAATTTGTTATGTGATTCTAACCAAGTCATTTAACCTCTCTAAGCTTCACTTCCCTATTTTGTAAAAGTGTGTTTGTGTATTGGGGGTGGAAGTGTGCTCAGTGATCCCTAAACACCCCTTCAGCCATAATACTTCGTAGTTGGACCTGTGGGCTGATGATTTATAGGTGTATATAGTTGAATTTTAATTTGCTTCCCTTTCTATTAAGGCCTTCATAGTTGATCCTTACTCTGGGTGGGTACTTGCTGTATGAAAAGGACTTTCAAGGGCCTGAACGCCAAAACTCTCTATTTCACAACTGTGCCTCAGCCTTCTAGCTTCTCCTTCTCAAACTAAAATTTTGTTTTATTTTAAATTAATCAAAATAATATAAAGAAGAATTTTAGCAGAACAGAAATGCAAAAAAATTACCTGAATATATCCACTCAAATGTATTCATAGTCATTATCTTTTAATTCAAGAGCTCTTCATACTCCTTTTTAATATAGTTGTAATTATATCCTTTTATACAATTACCCCCATTAATATTTGGTCATGCACTTTTCCATACTGTTAACTAGTTTTCATACTCACCTTTACCATCACATCAATTTCTTAGTGAATCATAACTATTATCACTTCCTTATTGAGAGGCATTCAAATCACTTCCAATTTTCAGTTTCTTTAGACATGTTATAAAGTATATGTCCATGCTTACAGATTTTTCATATATTGACTCAATTCCTTTTGATAGATTCTTGGAAGTGGAATCACTGAAACAAAACTTAAGTCTTTGTTTTGTTTTTTAAACTTCAGTCTTTGTATATATGCTGGCAAATGACTTTCCAAGAGGGTTGTGCCAAATTTTAATGCCAACAGTAATGCATGAGCATTCAAGGCCACTATAGCAGCAGTATGAGGAGTGAGAAGCCAGTGCCCGTGCCAGTATATACATGCACATACTCTGGTTTTTCTTCAGATCGCAAAAGTCTTTCATCTTCCCTAATATATACATTTAACTAAAAGGTGGCATTACACAGTTAAATTTAACTTTCTAGCTATATATTGACACTAAATATTCTTTCAAAGCTGCAATTTTGGTAAATATTCTGGGTTTTCCTTTTATTTCTTAGGAATCCTAATATCATTCCTACTCTGCTCATGAACTCTTCTAAATAAAAAAAATTGAGGCCCTCCCTGGTGGCGGAGCAAGTTAAAGTACAGCGCTAAGAAGCTAAAG
>NW_004567102.1:51940670-51966799 GCF_000260355.1 Condylura cristata
AAGTACACTGCTGAGGGGAGCAGCGGGCGGGTCAGGAGAGGTGTGCCACACCATGTGGTCACCTCGGGGGCAGGTGGGAATCGAACTCATGCAGAAGTGGCTTTAGATTCTCAGTGCTGTGCTTTAACCCACTGCGCCACCAGGGAGGGCCAAATAAATAAATCTTTAATAAAATAAAATTGACACTTTCATCTATCATATTTTCTGCAACTATTTCCCCAGTTTGTCTTTTTATTTTTTAATAAATATGAAATATGTTCATAGAGTAAGATATGTTGGTCATTCTTTTGTCATTTCTTTATTCTCCTAAATCCAGCAAATCTTCCTCTAGATGCTTTATGTTTATATTATTTCATTCTTTTAAGAATTTGGTTTCTATTTTAGAGGTATTTAGCTCCTTTAGTATTCCAGCTGGAAAGAGAGAGAGAGAAGGAGGTGTCAGGTCTGACTCAAAATAGAATTTTCCCCAAATTACCAGTCATGAATTCTACTGCTGTCCAGTGAAGATCCTCATCACATTGTCCTCTGATACCAGATTTTTTAAAAGTATTTTAAATTCTCTTATAAATCATAGTATCTGTGAAACCTTCCTAGTCTTCCACCGATGTCACAGTTTTAATTACTGTTATTTTTAAAATGTGTTCTCATTTATGCTTAGAAATGATAAACATTCATACTAATCCTTTCTGATAGGCCTAAAAATGGGGTCAAGCTTGCCCTCAGAGGACATGCAGAAATGAGAGCAGGCCCTTGATTAACACCCACTCACTCAACATTCACTTGTAATGTTGATGAGAGAAAGAAAATCCCAGCAGACATTGAACAGAAGGGCATTACAAACATGACTCTGGACCTGCTGGTGTTACTGTCTTTTCACATAAAAGTCTCACCTTCCAAGAACCTATCAACAGTGTTAAGTGAGGACTCACAATAGTCTGCTAAATCTCATTTTCACTTTGGAAGACTTCCAGAGTGTCGAAGTAGTATCTTTGAGTAGACAGTGCCTTGGTAGATATGTGGGTAGAAAAAGGAATTTGTGCACCACTGAGAACCAAATCAGGAAAAGCAGATTAGGGGTTCCCCAAATGGGTTCCTTGCAAGACTGGTATGTTAGAGGGCAGCAAAGATGTCAAAGCAGAGAAGCCAGATGCAGGAGGGTTTAAAGAACAGTGTGCTTACTTCCTAACTTGCATAGGCTACATCTGAAGAGGGGAGCACTGTGAAGGCCAAGGCCGTTTGGGAGGCTGTAAAACTTCTGAGCTTGGAATTGGGAGCCTACGTTTACTATCTACACTGCTGTGTGACCTTAGGGAATTTCCATGTTACTTTAGCTCCCTCCCTGGTGATGATGGAACTAATGGTGTTTGTGGTGTCTACTTCATGGAGTTTTGAAAATAAAAATAGGTAATACATGTGAAGTTCTTTGACATTTTAAAACTGCAAATATAGGGGCTTATAGGGAATTATTATAATTATTAGTCACCAAAATATTAGGATTTTCTATTTTTGTTCAGGGAATTTTTGTCATTTCTGTTATTTATTTTTACTTAAAACATTTATAATAATGGTAACAGCTAATACAATATACCAAACTCATTTGCATCTATTAGCTTCTCAACAACACTCTTTGGTTGTCATCACTAATCAATTCCTGTAAGTACTGTTATTATCCTGAACCCCACTTTACAAAGGAGGAACCCAAGTGTCGGTGAAATGGAATCAGTTGCCCCAAATCTCACAGCTCTTAAGAGCTAGGACTTGAACCCAGGAAGTCTAGATCCAGAGTCTGTGACACTGATATTTTTTTCACAACATGTAAATATATATATATTGGTTTTGTAAAAAGTACTTTGCTTTCTTTCAGCTGTTTTCAGCTAAAGTGATGAGTGATCCTTTTCTCGTGCGGGAGATAGGCCTGCGTGCACTCAAGTCTGCAGCGGACAATGGGCAGACCCAAGGCCAAGATTCCCACGCGCTGCTCCTGGAGACATTTTCCAAGCTTCTGGAGCTCTTGACCCTCCGCCACCGGCTGATTGAAATGAGTCTGGAGAGCGTCTACTTAGCACGGTCCGTAGCAGGGCTGAGGATCCAGAGGGGAGATAACAGACTGTGGGTCTACTGTCCAGAAGCCTCATGCCTCTGTGCCCTTAGTGAAGTGAGAATATCCTACATGGCTAACATGGTCACCTCGCTCCCCTCACCTCTCCCAGCCTCCCATGAGCCTCCCTGAACACTCGGCGAACCTACATTCTCCTCCCAGAACCGGGCTTTGTGTTCATTCAGCACATTCCCTTTTAACTAGATGCTTAATATTGGCTTACTGGCTTCTCGTCATGTGAGCTCTCTGTCCGCCTACAGACCAAGTTAAGCCATCACCTAGTGTGGGCACTCAGGGGATATTGATTTGATTCACACTGGAATAGAATAGAGTTGAATAGCAGAGTAGAAGCAGCAGAGGACCTAGAAAAAGGAGAATGAGTGACAGCATCCACATCTGGCAGAAGTAGGGAAGTTTCAGCATGGTAACAACACGCTTATGTACTTGGGAACGGATGGGAGATGACAGTGGCACATCTAAGCAGACACATAACACCAGCAGGAACATTATAGCTGGGGTGGAGGTGGGGTCTTGCTGCAAATGCGCATGACCGCTGATGTGTTCTAGTGTCTGCGTGAGGCCATACAGCACAAAGATTCGGCCATCCGCTAGCCACCATTACCCAGGGCCTGCTGTGGCCTGGGTGAGTACTCAGGACTTGATGTATATTAGTTCATTTCATTTTCAAGCTACCCTTTTGAGGACGCTAACAAATATTTTACTAGTGAGGCAGAGGCTCAGAAAAGTTGTTTGCCTAAGATCACAGAACTGCAGAGTAGTAAAAGCAGGACTCAAACCATGAGTCACAGCAGTGGTCACATTTGTGATCCCCATCTCCATAATTTCTGATCCAAGCCCTCAAGCCCTAACCCCTAGTCCCTAGACTGAGATTATTGGAATACAGGATCTTTACAGGGGTAGTTCAGTTAAAATGAAGTTATTAGGGTGAGCCCTAATCCAATCTGACTGGCATACTTATAAGAGGAGAAAATTTGTAAGACACACAGAAGGAGGACAGAGTGAGGAAAGGAGAAGCTGACCTGTAAGGCACAGAGAAGGACTAGAATAGGTCCTTGCCACGCAGACTCAAAAGAAACCAAGCCTGCCTCCACTTTCACCTCAGACTTGCATTCTCCAGAACCAGGAGATAAACATCCGTTCTTTAAGCCACCCAATAGGTTGTCAGTACTTTGTTACAGCAGTCTGGCAAACTAAGATAGATGCTATTTAAGTTCAGTCTTACTATACTGACTTCTCAAGATGGAGAATTGAGTTAAGGTGGGGTAAGGGAGGAAGAGAAGTCATCTGGCCATCTGACACGAGGCTGACCTGCCAGCAAGACAGCTGTATGAGCCCAGCTGCCTGTCCTCGAAACAAGGGGTAGACCTGAGCGTTGAGGCAGGACAGAGATGGGGCCACAGGTTCTCATAAAAGGGAACAGTCATTAGCACTTGGGGTCAGCAACAGGCTTCTTGAAAAAGGGACGGAGAAAATGAGAAAAGGACCAGGTTTGGAACCCAGACAACAACAGCATTTGAAAATAAAGAGGAAAAGCTGATGAAAATGGAGAGTGCCATGAGGCAGGAGCATGGAGATCCAGGAGGACAAAGATGTTCCTCAAGGGGGCGACAAAAATGTCGCTTTGAAGAGCTCTGAGCGCAGATGGGAGTTGGAGGTAGTTGACTTTTCCAGAGGGTTCTGAGGGCAGAGTCAGCTTGCGGGAAATGAGAGGTGAACAGGTGTTCAAGCATGCCTCCTCCTATTTGAACTCTGTCTTTAACCAGCACAGGCTTACGACTGTGGTGAGGCATTCACCTCAAACTGGACTTGCCTTACTTTAGTTTTGATTGTTGTTCTGGTTTTTCTTACCACCTACTTTCCTTTTAGGGGAAATTATAGTAAATATTCTTGACTCTTTTATTATTATTATTATTATTATTATTATTATTATTATTATCATCATCATCATCTTCCTTTTAGCCTCTATAAGGAATTGGCATGGGAGATGGGTTTTGAAGAATTCCATTTGTATCTGAGGTCTGTTCCCTTTGAATTTGCATCATACAAGGATAAGATGGACTGTTCACCTCCTGTCTTTATAACCTCTCTGCTGGAGGACAGTGATCGTGTGGACAGGTGAGCTTTGAGAGGGTAAAGGTAAAAATAAGATGGCAGTAGATTTAATGACCAGCGAAAAGTGAGAAATAATTATCACCACTGAACACATATTTTAAAATTCTTTTCTTATATTCTACATGTTACGGCTTCAGTCTTTTTTTAATAAGGGGGGGATTAAAATCTCAATCTAGGCCCTCTCTGGTGGCGCAGCCAGCGGGTTAAAGCACAGCACTAAGAAGCTAAAGCCACTTCAGCATGAGTTCGATTCCCACCTGCCCTGGAGGTCACCACATGGCACGGCAGACCTCTCCTGACCCCTCTCCTCAGCAATGTACTTTGTCAATCTGCCTGTTCTGCTCCCTGCTCTGTCTCTGGTGAATCCTCTCATCCTCCACATCTCTGGCCTGTACCCCAGTTCTGAATAAATAAATAAATCTTTAAAAAAAAATCTCAATCTAAAAAAAATCTCAATGTAGGGGATAACTAGATATAAAACACCATGTAGGGCCCTCCCGTTTGGCACAACGAGTTAGAAAGCAGCACTGCAAGCTGGCCACAGCCTCTTTGGTGAGAGTTCGATCCTCAGCCCAGGAGGTGACCCATATGTCACGGCAGACCTCTCCTGACCCACCCGCTGCTCCCCTCAGCAGTGTATTTCATTGATCTACCTGTTCTGCTCCCCACTCTGTCTCTGGTGAAGCCTCTCACCGCCGCTGCACCTGTGGCCTGTATCCCAGTTCTGTATGCATAAAAATAAATCTTTAAAACAAACAAACAAACAAACAAACAAAAAACCATGTAACAGAAATGGAAGAATCAGCTCAGAAGATCAGAGAGCTCAAATGAGGTGGGATCACCAGGTTCAGGAGTTGCCCTGGTTGACCATGTTGTTCCAGGACAGAAAAGGTGTATAAATCTAACATGTATGGCAAGATCTCTGCCAGGTCCTTTTCTTGGCCAGTTTCAGAAGCTGATGCAAACCAGTGAAAACTCTTTATCATGCCCCAAAGATCCAATCCATTTCCTGAAAGAAATTCTCTTACTAGAAGCAGATCATGAATTACTCAGCTGGGGAAAGGAATCTTGTTTTCCCCATCAGTCAGCTTTTGATATGTGCCTTCTCTGCCAATCTGCCTCCACTGCCGATGGGTCCTAGCCCTGTTCCTGGAGATTCCTGGTGCTGGCTCCTTCCCAAGGAAAATAATAACCACTCCAAGGAGGAAAATCACCTTTCACTTCCTAATTTGGGCTGCTCAAAATAAAATTTTGAGGTTTTTTTTTTTAAAGATTTATTTATTTATGCTTACAGGAGTATAGGCCAGAGGTGTGGTGGGTAAGAGGATTCAACAGACACAGAGTGGGGAGCAGCACAGGCAGATTGACAAAGTACACTGCTGAGGGGAGCAGTGGGTGGGTCAGGAGAGGGCTGCTGCCGTGCCATGTGGGTCACCTCCAGGGTTGGGGATCAAACTCATGCTGCAGTGGCTTCAGAGAGCTTTGTAATGTGGTGCTTTAACCTGTTGCATCACCAGAGATAGCCCCATAATTTTGAGTTAAAGGTCTTCTCTCCCTAGAAAAATCATGGGCTGAAATGGAGGGGGCGAGGGTGATAGGATACAATATCCCAGGTTTTCTCAGCCATAATGCCATTGAACGTTGGAGTTGGAGAACTGCATCTTGGAGGGCCCTGTCCTGTACTTCAGACAGGGCTCAGCAGCTTCCCTGATCTCTAGCTACCAAATACCAAATACCTTTCCCCTATTTATGATAATCAAAAGTGCCTTCTGACATTGCCAAGTGTCCCCTGGAGGTAAATCTCCCCTGCAGTATCCTGTCATACTAGTTAAACCAAAAGACAATTTATGTAAGGATACAGAAATACCTCACAGAAGCTGAAGGTAGGAGGTAGAACTGGGCCTTGGGGAGGCTAAGCCTCCTTCCTGGAGCCAAGCTGTTCTCTGGCTCTTCAAGGGCCTCCTGCCTGAGGTGTGTTGCCACGCTGTGAAAGTAGGGCATATTTTGTTCGGCCTGAATCAACCAGTTAGCACAACCTGCCCAACTGTTCTGTAGCCTGGACAAGCAGTGATTGGTCCTCTGTGATGCCCCGGAGATCTAGGGACCTTCTGAATCACTAGGGGAAGGTTTATGTCTCCAAAGAACTTGTGCCTTGAATTTGCATTTATTTTGATGAATGCTAATATCTAGTCACTTGTGCCTTGAGTTTGCATTTATTTTGATGAATGCTAATATCTAGTCACCTCTTTAGAGGATATTCACAACAGCAGCATATGCCAAGTATGAGTAGACTGATATAGTTCAGAAAGCACAATCCATACGCACATTATCCCATTATCATGTAAGGAGGCAATACTTCCCTTTACAGAAGAAATCAAGATCTATAGATTCTAAGTTCCCTGACAGCGTCTCATAGTGAAAGACAGAGAACTGTGATCAAAGCAGAAATGGTGCTGCAAAGAAGAAGCAGATGAGAGTGTGGCCAGAAAAGTATGAAACTGAACAATGTTTAGGGAGTGGACGAAAGAGTTTGACTCAGCCAACGGCCTGAGCAAGCGGGATCAAGGAGTTATAGAAGAAAGGTGATCAGACGAAGAGAGTTTCAAACAATCCAGAAGGAGTGCAATCACACCACAAGATGAAGACCAATATCCCAGAGCATTTTGGTAGTTAGGTAAAAATGTAAAGACCTGTCTACAGTTTACACTTGCTATTCCTACTGATGCGTCAGAACTCACCTGATGTCCCATCAGAATGGGCATCGCTTGACCAATATCAAGGCTCAGAGAAACAACTTCCTGTTTCTTCTTGCAGATATTCTCCTACTACCTTGCTCTTAGCTATTTCTGAGCTGGATGACAACCAACTGGGCAAATTTAGTTTTTATAAGAAGGAAGCCGTTCTTAAGGTAAATCATTTTAATTACTTTTTTTTAAAAAAGAAACTAAAATGACAAGCAATATGCTTATGTGTTCCTTTTAAAAATCCTGTATTTCATACTAGCATGGCTCCCATATATAAGAAAAGCCCCCAGCATCATTATGATGATGGCCATTGCTTGTGCAGTACCACCTGTAGCAGCTATTAAAAAGCAGCACAGGTACTGAACCATTATTGCATCAACATTTTAAAGTATATACTAGTTATTGTTATTTTTATATGATCTTTTAAAACCTAGTGCTATTTTTCCCTGCCATTCAGAAGAATTTCTTGCTTCTGTGCATTTTGCATGTGTACATTTTTTTCTGTATATGTTTTTAAATATTCATCTGCCATTGAGCACAAGTTCTTAGTTTATCAACGCCTACTCAGCCTTTTCTGACCCCTGGAGAAACTGATGAAAGCCTGATGGAAATCTGCATGGCAAATCAGCCTGGAGGCTGCCTGCATAGGGTGGAAGGTGCTTAGGTGGGGACAGAGTCTATGGCTGAGGATCAAGGCTGCAGCAGATCCTGCAGTGAGACCCACGTATTGGCGTGTTGGACAGTGGGAATCTGAGCCCTCAACTTCACCTCTTCCTCTGTGAGAGAAATTCTTAATGCCATGCATATTTTCTTCTTTTAGCTCTTATTCCATTCAGGAGTAGAAAATATGCAAGTGGCCCTCGCCTGCCAAGCAGTTCAGAAAAATGCCTTGATGGTGGCTGTGCAACAGGCAACCTTCTACCACACTCCCCAAGGAGGCCCCGTTGTTGTCAAGGTCAGTCTCTGGCAGCGAAGGTCTGCCACAAAGAAGCCTCTTGCTTTCCTACCACCAGTGTTCCCTCTCCAATTCTCCTTCCTTCCTCCCACACCCTCTCTCCCTCCTTCTCTCTTCCTTTCTCCCCCTTCTGTTTTCCCCTTTTTTTCTTCTTTCCTATCTTTTTCTCTCCCTTCCCTCAAGTTTTCCCTTCCTTCTTTCCTAATGTGTTTCAACATATGACCCAATCCTTACTGGCATCTTAATCTTCAGTGGTTTGCAAATAATCTTTCTTTTGTATATAACCATTATTACTGACTATCTAATACCATCAGCAAAAAATGTCCTGCTGCCTACCTCTACCTTGGTAGATCATTGGTTTTCTTGCTTTCTGTTTTGTCTTTGTGGGTTTTGTTTTTTGTTTGTTTGTTTGCAAAGGGAAGCAGATACATTGTGCCTTCTTTATCCACAAGTAATGCATTATATTATTTTTATTTGTTTTGAGATGTAATTTACATACCATAAAGTATACCACTTGCAAAATCATGCATCACCACTATCCATTTCCATGACGTTTTTATCTTTCCCCAAAGAAATTCTGTTTCATTAGCAGTCATTTCCACCCCTTTCTCTCAGCCCCTAGCAACCACTAATCCATTTTCTATCACTACAGATTTGCTTTTTCTGACATTTCATGTAAAATCATACGTGTTGTGACTAAATTTTTTCATTTATTTTCAAGTTTCATTCATGTTGTACTACATGTCAAGTCTTCATTTCTTTGTGTTGATGAGTAATATCCCCTGACAAAGACAGAACACATTTTGTTTACCTATTCATCAGGGTTGTTTTTATTTGGGGACTATTATGAATAACGCTGTTAGGAAATTTGTTACAGCTTTTGTAAGGACATATGTTTTGATTACAAGTGAATGTAACAAGTATAAAACGAAGTATGATTTTAGGAAATTAACTTTCCAGATGCTCTTCAACATCTTTAAGCTTCATGGTGTTTATGCAGTTTATTACATTCTCCCCTTTTTCACATTTATCTACTGTTATCAATTTCTACTCTTTCCATTAACAGAAGAGTACAAATTCATGAATATGGCAAGAATAGTCAGTTCTCATTTCTACTGCCAAATACTAAATTCCCACAGAAATCGAATACTGAAGTAGAAAATGTAGAGTGAGTTAAGTTGATTATTTAAAAACTTCAATCACAAAAATCTTAAAGCAATACCTACTAAATGCTAGGTTCGTGAGGTGCAATTCATGATCCTGAAGCAAGTATAGGCCCATGTGAACAGGGGGGACAGACCCACAAGTGGCAAGGTATAAAGGAGGTGCCACAAATTGCAGGAAGTAAAGAAAGAGAGGTCACACCTGGGGCATCAGAGAGACTAACACAAAGAGGGGCATTTAGGGAACGCTGAAAGATGTGCTTTTTGCCAGAGATGACCATATGATCATGGTGAGTATAGAGAGGCTCATCAGACACTCAGGCATGGACGAGAAAGGACAGATGGAAACTAGGAGACCATCAGAAGCCCAGTTTGACCATCTCTGTGGTTTTCATACCAGTGAACCTATAGAGTCTTACTCGGTTGATGTTATAAAGAATACCAATGTGTAGCATACCACAGATACAAGCGTGGCTGCTCCAGTTAAGTGGAGGTTGAGAGGCTTATGAATCTCTCCCTGAGAATTACCCCCCAGGAAATGTTGAAAGTCACTGGTAGGAGCACAGGGTGGGCGTGGGAAGTCATTACAGAAAGGGAAATTAAAACCCCAGTGAGAAATCACTGAACTCCGATGAAAGTAACTGAAATTTTAAAGGCTGACCGTCCCAAGTGTGGGCAAGGATATAAAAGATTCAGACCCCTCGACACTGCTGATGAGGGCACATGTGGTACAATGACCATGGGGGACAATTTGGCATTTTTTTAAACAGTTAAACTTACCATGTGATCCAGTCACTCCATACATATGAATTTACCCAAGAGAACTGAAAGCACATATCCACACAAAAACTTGTACGCAAATGGTGGTAGCCAAGAACTGGAAAAAAACTCAATGTCGATCACCAAGTGAATGGGATAAACAAATTCATACAGTGAAATACTACGCAGCAGTACAAAGAAATGTACTATTGAAATCTCACAACAATGTGGTGGAAGCCAGCCAAAAAGAAAGAGTACTTGGCACATGACTTGATTTATATAAAATTCTAGGAAATGCTTTCTAATCTATAGTTTCAGAAAGCAGAGCAAGTTGTTTGAGGAAATGCATATGGCAGGGAAGATGACTGGGTCATTACTACAGTGATAGTGTCAACATTTGTTTACATATGTCACCATGTATCTCACTGACGCTTTAAATATTTGTCTTTTATTGACAATCATTTATACTGCAATAAAGCTATTAACTTTTTTTAAAAGAGGAAGACTAAGACATTGGAATTTGATAATGTAAAGGAAGAACTGAATGTCAATTGAAGTCATTGGACATTCTCAAAAATTCTCTGCTCTCTCGGACAGCAGTTCTACTGAGACTGGATTGAAAGACAGACAGTCAAGAGTCAAGGAGGAAAACCATGCTAGACTACAAATGTGGTGTCTACTTACTGCTCCTGTGTTAGCCTGCTCCAGCAGTCCTAACAAAATGCCACAGATGGGATAGCTTAAGAAACAGAATTTATTTTCTCAGCCCTCCCTAGTGGCACAACAGGTTGAAGAGCAGCACTGCAAGCTGGCTGCAGCCACTTCAGGGAGTTGTATCCCCGACCCCGGAGGTGACCCACATGGCGCGGCAGACCTCTCCCGTCTCTCCCACTGCTCCCTTCAGCAGTGTACTTCATCAATCTGCCTGTTCTGCTCCCCACTTTGACTCTGGTGAATCCTCTCTCTGTCCCTGCACCTCTGGCCTGTACCCCAGTTCTGTATGCATGAATAAATAAATCTTTTAAAAAAATTACTTTTTCATAGTTTTCTAGGTGAGAAGTCTAAGACCAAAGTGCCAGCATGGCAGTTTCTGGGGGTGCTCTTCCTTGCTTGGGGTGGCCTGTTCTTGCATGGCAGAGAGAAAGCTCTAGTGTCTCTTCCTCTTCTTGTAAGGGGACCAGCCCTATCAGATTAGGTACTAGCCATATGGCTTATTAACCAATTATCTTCCCAAGGCCCCATCTTCAAATGCCTTCAGATCAGTGGTTAGAACCTCAGTTTTTTAATTCAGAACACAAACACTGAGTCCATAATAGCGCATTAAGAAGTTTGGTTAGAATGAAGGAGGAAGCTTGAGGCTATAAGAGAATAAAGGAATAATAATATATTATGAAAACATTTGTAGGAAGGGACTGCACAAGAAGAAGGAATTGGGGATAGAAATGAAGGCTGGATGGCTGGTATTTTGAATAGATGATGGAGCCAGTGAATTAAGAATTTAATTAGCAGTTTCTGTGACCCAGGTGGGCAAGGAGCTAAATGATACAAGGGCTCATGGAATCCTCTCAGTAGCCCCAAAAGATGGCAGATAGCACCATCTTTTCTTAGGCGAGGAAACAATTTCTGAAAGACTAAGGAACAGAGCCGAAGCCACCAGCTAAGAGTCAGCTCTGGCATCTTGCTGCAGAGCTGTTCCTGATGCTTGGCCCTTCCTAAACCTCCCCCCACGCGACCGCCAGCCCCCCCATCCCTCCACCCCCCAACACTGTGTGCTAGTTTTCAGAAGTCTGGAATAGTCGCAAGAGCTCCAGAAAAGATCAGGATGGAATCTTTAGACTTTTCATCCTGGACTTTATTTTTTTGGTCTCTATGTAGGTATCCTTCAGTAATATAGCTATGGAAAACTCCTTATTTCTTTCTTTGGGCAAAAAATGGTCTTTTTTTTTTATAACTTGTATTTCAGAAAGAATGTAAAATATTCCACCCATCATGCCCTGCAGCTCCATTACCAACAGCAATACTAGACATACCAATTTCTGCCTTCTTTCCTCCTTCTCCTTGCCCACCTCCCAGCTTTCACACCCTCATCATCATGCTGTGCAGAGCAGCATATAAAGCCTAGCTCCGGCCGAGGGTCTGTACCACAGTGGGCACCTGAGACAGGCTTTTTAGTTTTAGATCTTGCAGCCATGAGCTCCATGAGCAGTGTTTCCAGAGAGGCCTCTCTAGCCACTTTGCAGGGCATGGAACCCTTCAGACAACTGCACTATGGTATGGAAATAGTTACACTCTGTGCCTCACCCCTCATTGTCAAAATGGCATCTATTTTCTTTTCCCTCTCTGGCTCTCCTCCTTTAGCTCCTTCCCTCCACTTCCCTTCTCTCTCTTTCATTCCCATCTCTTCCCTTCTACTCCCCCACCCCCACCAAATGGACGCAGGCCTTTACATGTGTTTGGGGTCACTGTGGTTGTGAGCTAAATTTACATCCAGTACCACAAGACTTATAAATCCAACACATTTGATTCACTTTGGTTTGAAATATTTTAGGAAGTAAGTTCAGAATGGAGAAATCATGGTGGAATGGGGTCAACCCAAAGAAGAAATTCCAGAACTGTGGGTGGTACAGAGAGATTGCTGCTAGCCCCAGCTCCAAAAGCACCAGACGCTTTTACTCATTCTTCAGAGAGACTTCAGGCCACCAAAAGGTACTGCACCAGGGGACCTTTAAAATGACAAAATGTACTCTTTTAAATGAGTTTACAACACGGCATAGCTTGAAGGATGTTTAAGCTCCTTAGGCAAAATGTGCTCAGTTTTTAAGAGCTTACTTGACGACCCTGTGGGAACACTGAGAAGGTCCAGGTCCTGCGAATGCATGCCAGCCCACGAAGGAAACTGTTGAAACTGTTGTTGATACAGGGCAGGGAGAGGGACACCCCCAAACCCTCTAACCTGCCTGCTCTAAATGGGTTCTGCCATTCTCCGCATCAAGACAAAACAGAAGGCCTTTAATGGAAAGGAACTTTAATACAATCAGTGTGCAATACAGAAAAGATAACGAATATACTTTCTAAATCAAGCACCCAAAGTCATTCATCCCCATAGGTAAAAGTCCACCCAAAAGGGACTGGCCCAAAGCAAGGCCTGAAAGCCCACCACAAGTCTAGAGCACTTTCTGGCAGGGATTCATGAAAAAGGGTCAGAAATGGCCAGACAAGTCTGGGAAGAAGAGAGCAAAATTAGAATCAAAATAAATGCTGCTATAGTGAACCTCCCCCACGGGTCTCTCACACACATCTGTTTCAACCTGTCCAGGACCAAGAAACAAGAGCTGCTTCTTCTCTAGTCTCTCGGCTCCATGTGCCTCCCTCAGGTCTCCTTCCGGCTCTCCATCCTACTTCCTTCCTCCTCAATCTCCTCACCAGATTCTCCTCTGCTCAGCTCCACCCTCCTTCTGGGTGGGGCAGGGAAGCTGGATCCTCCCCTTTTCCTGGGGACCACCTTATTACATTCTTAATTTCAACCTCTTTTCTTCCTCCTTCTTTCCTTTCTTCCTTTTCTCCTTTTATTTATCTTTCAAACACAAGGAACACAAGGAAGAGGAGTATGAAAATTTGGACCTTCAAATTTTCCATGTCATTCTTAAACTGAAAGTACAGAACCACCCTCACGATTCTCATAGGAGTGTTATCATCCTGAAAATAACAGGACCTTTCCATTAAAGGTCTTCTATGTTTTGTCTTGATGTGGTGGATGCCAGAACCCATTTAGAGCAGGCAGGTTTGAGGGTTCGTGTGCCCTATCACAACAGTTGACTTTCCTTCATGGACTGGCATACACTGGAAGGACCTGGACATTCTCAGGTCTTGTGTTGTCAGAGGCGGGGCCTCTGCCGGGACCACGGGCTGCGGATGCCCTGTTATGTCTCATCTCTTTTCACCATGACCAAGAAAAGTATTTATAGTCTGTAATAATTATGGCCATTCAGAGCACTTAATCAAAGCATACCAATGATAATCTAATTTAATTCTGACAAATGTAGAATGAAGAAAGTAAGAGGCAAAACTACTTCACTACTCAACATGTCATTAATCAGACATGAGGCCAGCATTCAAGTGCCCTAGGTCCATATTCCTGGCATACGGATGGATGTTTGAGACCAGGTGTCCAGTGGAGAGGACCCTTACGAGGCACCTTAGTCTGGGTCCCTCTGTGGCTAGGTCAGGCAGAGGGGCCTGGGTGGTGACTGGGCCAGGCTATGAAACTTGGGCAGCAGTGGAGCTGCTGATGCAGGCGGCAGCCACATGGAGGTCCCCAAAGAGGACAGTGGCACATGAGCACCCCAGGGCCTAATCAGAAACACTTGATGCCTGTGGGAACCATGGGAGCCATCTGCTCCCCTACTGCAAAGCCCAGCCTTGGCCTCAGGTGTTTCTGTCCTCCTGAGACCTCTGCGCTGGCTCCTTGTTATATGCCTTCTCATCTCCTGCCTTGGCTCATGTGTCTGTTCACTCATCAGGGCTCCAGAGGCCTTTGTGTCTTTACAACTGGAAAAGGTGGGACTGCGGGACATGATGCTGAATGCCTTCCTCCTCAAGAAACAATCCATGGCTGACAGAATGAATAGCCTGGTGAGTGTGGTAAGCCAGGGCTCCCCGAGGCGCTGTGGTCTTTTACACTGGAGAGAATAAAAAATCTTAACTTGGACTCAGTTGCTTTCAGCCAATTTGATAGAACTACTGGAAATATAAAGAACTGAAAAAAAAAAGAACTCCATAAGGAACTAGAAAAGAAGCAATTCAAGGCAATTGCAGTCTAGTATTAAAACTAAATGCTTTTCTCCAAGACTACATTTTGTTTGGTCACTTTCTAAACAGAACTACTTGCTGCAATTTCTCTGAGACCCCTGCCCCCCCAACCCTCCCCATCCTATGCTCCCCCCAAATCAGTGACCCACAGGCTTGGATGAGGTGAACAAGGACCATTCCCTTCTAATTCAACTGTCCCCTTGGTTTTTCAGATATGACCCTCATGTTTCTATATAAGAGATTTACTGTAGTTACTCTACTGAAAATATAATAAAATTCCATCCTTTAATCAGTTAAAAGTATTGCTTAATTTTATAAATATTATCTCATTACTTATGATATTTTTGTTGAAATCATTAGGCTAGTGGGAGAGGAATGACAAGGTGTACAACCTCTAGGCTTTGTCCTTACCTGTGATTGTAAAGGGGACTTAAATTTAACTAACCTACTTCTACAAATGGAATACGAGGGAAGCCAGACCTTCTAGATTACTGCTGGGAAATGACAGGAGTAAAAGACCCCATTTGATAAGTAATTCTCAAAAAATACTCAAGGAGTCAAAAGCACAATAGCTCATTAACCGCCTTCAGGAGTTCCCATACCTTCCAGTTTCAGAAGGACTCACACAGTAAGCTGATGTGGGCAGGGATTTAGCCCACATGCAAACTGCTAGTTAGGCTATCATTGTTCTGTGGCTGCTGGCAGAATATGCAAGACTCCTAGTTCAGAGATAAAGACCTTCTTACTCACAGCAGAGGAAGCAGCCAGAGGTTCATGTTTGTATCAGTTCTCTTTGCCTGTCATGTCCCAAAGGGACAACACCGAAGAGCTTAGATGAATACAGAGGGATTATGTCACCACTGAGTAACATGGGCCTTGGGGAGCCTACCTCTTTTTTCTCAAGCATTCTTTTTCTGGAGGAAAACACTTCTTCCCTCAAGACTTCTCTATGCAAACAAACCCCTGAGAAATGGCCCAGGGAAACAATGTCTTAGATTCTTGGCATACTCAGCAAGATCTGTAGGAACGGAAGAGACCCATGGAGGAGTATCTCCCTACCAGTTGAACTTAAGAAGGAATATCAACCAGATGGCCTTTTCCTGCTTGAAGTTTGTGCTACATGTTTAACCCATGAGCTAGGATGAGAATCTCCCATCACCAACTAGCTAAGATAACTGTCATTCTCTTTTATCATAGGATGAAATTGGAAAAGTCAAGCGAGAGGTTATCATTGAATATTGTCAGAAGTAAGTAGAGTATACATGAAAATACATAATGATTTCTCTGATCCCAAATTCAGTAACCAGCAGTATTGTGTGGAAATCCAGACAGTGGATTGGGGATTCTATTTAAATAAGCCACAGTTCTGTTGGTTCTCTTAAGCCATGCTTAAGAGGGTTTTTTGAAGAGGTCCAATCCTCTACTTTTCAGACAATAGTAACCTGACCCAGATGAAAATTTTTTCTTGACAGAGGACCTTTCTTCTCTTTGAACAGGCTTTCAGAGAAGTAGGTGCTAGAACGTTTGTGAGAGATAAAACAACAGGGATTCATCTTCTGGACATATCTTCTGACTTTTCAGGTTTAACCACCACATGTCTCACTACGCTCTCCGGGGTCAGATCATGGCGTATTGCAATAGTCTGAGAGCCCTGCTGGAAGATTTCCCTTCCATCAGGGACACCTATTTCATGATGGGGCAGCGACAAGGAAAGCAGGGGTTGAGGGATTCCAAGGAGGACCCCAAGCTTGACCCCAGGTAAGCAATTCCCTTCAAAGCTTATTATTCATCTTTTCCCGCCCTAGGGGAAAGACCTGTGAAGTTTGGTATGTAAATCTAGTTCCCTTTACTGCATTTGACCTTGATCTTGAAGGGCAACAGAAAAAGTTAGCTCTCCAAGAACAAGAGTATCTTTGTATTTGAACCCAGAAGGAATCTTTGTTTATGGGCTGTTTGACTGCTTTTTCAATCTATGAAGTTTTGTTTTCCCCTGGAGAGCCCAGAGATTTTCATCACTCATACCCTTTTACATAAGCCAGCATCTAAAATAAGCAAACAAATAAGTAAATTTGATCTTTAGCTGCCCTGGCTTCAAATATTCTACTCAATGAGACAGAAAAAAATATTTAGGGAAAAAAAAAATGATATGCCGGTAGCTTAGATAAATCAGTGATCCTCTGTATTTCTGGAAGAGAAAAATAGAGAACAATATTAAGTGGTAAGAATGGAGCTGCTCTCATACTTCCTTATTGGATTTTACCCAGTTTTCCAAATGTCCTTATCTCAGCTTGCCTAGAACTCAGTCACCTGGAAGGAGGAGTTGGCCTACCTGTGCCCTCAGTGACCACATTTCCTTAAGAAAACAAAACAACAGTGCCTTTCTGGTGGTGCAGGGAGTTAAGCTTCAGCACTATGAAACTTCTGCAGCCGCTGAAGCATGAGTTTGGTCCCCAGCCAGAGAGCTGACCCACATGGTGCAGCAGACCATTCCTGTCTTACCCACTGCTCCCTTCAGCAGTTATTTCAGTGGATCTGCCTGTTCTTCTCCCCACCCTGTCTCTGGTGAATCCTCTTACCCTCTCTCCCCTCCCCACACCTCTAGCTTGTACCACAGGTCTTGTATGCATAAATAAATAAACCTCTTAAAAACAACAAGGGGTGTTATATAGTTAGCAGTCTCCAAGGAGGAGCAAAGATCTCCCAGAGGATGACCTTATTTCTGTCTTTTCCCTGCCCATGCAGCACAGAGTTGAGGGCTGAGTAACAGCAGTTCTTAATAAATATGACCATAGATAGAAGGGAATGGAAACACCATTGTGTGGACCACTTTTTACTCTCTCACTCATCCATGATGCATTGTTCGGCCATTATTTATTCAGTGCTTACTGAGTGCCAGGTCCTTTGCTCCATACAGGGAGTTACAAAGGTGAGTAAGTCATTGCCTCTGGCAAAAAGTTCGTTCAAATGGGGGAAGCGCTATCACCAAACAGGTAACTTCAAAAATGTCAAAGATAACATGTTAGAAGCATGTGAAAATTTCTCTGAGGACACAAAAGGAGTGTTCAGCTCTAATGCAGGACCTCAGGGAGAATTTCAAAGATGGAGTGACAGGTCAGTTGGAGTTTCTAGAGAAAATGGGGGTGATAGAACAAACTAAACAGATAGAAACAGGTAGAACGCTAGAAAGTGAAAAAAGTCAAGTTCTTAAGCCCTTGACTGTCTGATAGCTGGCTGTCAAAACAGGCCATTCCTAGCTCGGCCCAATCAAGTACACAGTTTATGGAGAACACTGCTTGTCTGAGGAGCTCAGCTAGTGTGGTTGCTATGGTGGACCTCAGGATTTACCTTAGGGAGAATGCCTTGTACTGACTACTTTGCTGAAGGCTTTGTCTGAATACCTGTTACCCAGGGGTACTAAAATGCATCTTTCTCCCATATGAAACATTGCAGCAAAATCTTCTAAGATTTCTCAGTTCCATTATTTCATTCACCAGTGAGCCAAGTCAACCATTTATAAGCCCAATCTACATTTAGGGTCAGTGTTTAAAAATAGTTTCCAGAAGTCTAACCACTACTTCACTACATTTGTATTTAGGATAAAAATGTAATCGGGAAGTCTTTTTTTGTTTCTGATAAGAAGGTCAAGAAGTAGAAAGGGAAGAAAAAAGTCACAAGTCTTCTCTATTCCTTTATTATTGCTCATGGATAACTGCATGTTTCCTGAAGCTGCCAGGAAACAGTTATTGAAGGTGGAAAAGCCTGGAGCCTTTGTCATTTGGTCAGTTAATGTGTGATAATTTCAGGGTAAGGCTCTAGGCCAGGAAAGTTTGAGCAAAGTGAGTGCCCGCCCAGAGCTCAAGCCACCGTCAGGCCTGCATCAACTGCCACCAATCCAGATTCAGTGCTCGTCTCTACACCCATCTCCCTCTTCCTCAGCTCCCTAGAATTTAAAAATCCCCTTTTTAAAACAGTCACATAAAATGAAGCCTAGATAAAGCATTTCTGGCTTCTGTGGAAATTTGGAAAGGTTACTGCATAAGAGTCTTTCTAATTCCATGAATCATAATAAGAATTGAACCACTACCAGGAGAAAGTCATGTCTTGGGAGTTAGAATATTTGGGTGTTGACTTGCTCAGTCATAAGTTGTTCTGAGATCTTGGGCAAATCACTACTCTTCACCCTCTGGGTCTCAATTCTTTATGTATGAGTGAGGAAATGATGCAGCTCTCTGAAACTAAACATGCTACGGTTCTTAGTGCTAAGGTGGCTAGAGCTTGATTCCAAGGAATAGGAGTGCTGATGAGAGACTTTCTGGAAAGGAAATATTTAAGAATTTGCTCATCAAATGATAGGTAGGAATCATCTCATGTCAAGACTAAGTAAAGATGAAGGGACAGAGTTGAGGAATGAAGGTCATGGAGGACAAAGTTTCCCATCTCATTTATCAAAGAAGTTAGGTTAGGTCAAGGGGAAGAAATAAGCTTTTTTTTTTTTAAAAAAAGATTTATTTATTTGTGCATACAGAACTGGGGCACAGGCCAGAGGTGCAGGAGCTTCACCAGAGACAGAGTGGGGAGCAGAATAGGCAGATCATCGAGGTAGACTGCTGAGGGGAGCAGCGGGCTGGTCAGGAGAGGTCTGCCGTGCCATGTGGATCACCTCTGGGGCTGGGGGGATCGAGCTCATGCTGAAGTGGCTTTAGCTTCTCAGTGCTGTGCTTTAACCTGCTGCACCACCACACCAGGGAGGGCCCCAGAAATAAGCTTCTTTCAAATGTTAATTCCAACAACATGCTAGTGACCAGCTGAGGATTCTGAGTCATCCTGAGCCTGTGAGTGTTGCAACTGAATGACAGTGTCTGCCATGGTCAAGGAAGGGGAGACAGGTGGTCTCCAGGCTGTATGCTGGCATTCCTGGCCTAGGAGCAGCATGCATTCTATAGTTTTAAAATTTGAAGATGAAACTTAATCCTTAGAAGACTGTACTGAGGGCCCTCCCTGGTGTTGCAACGGGTAAAGATGCAGCACTGTAAGCAAGCCGCAGCTGCTTCAGTGTGAGTTTGATCCCCGGCCCCGGAGGTGACCCACATGGCACGGCAGACTTCTCCTGACCCGCCCACTGCTCCCCTCAGCAGTGTACTTTGTCCATCTGCCTGTTCTGCTCCCCACTCTGTCTCTGGTGAATCCTCTCACCACCCCTGTATCTCTGGCTTATATCCCAGTTCTGTAGGCATAAATAAATAAGTAAATATTATAAAAAAGAAGACTGTACTGAACTTTGTTTAGGTTCAGCAGAGACCCTACCCTCACCCTACCAGTCTCTATAGCTGAGGAGCCACAGGGAACTCTTCTTCCAAAAAGGACACTCCTTGAATCCCCTTCATGGGCCCAGAGGACATGAGAGACTTAGGGTGATGCTGATCACGTTGCACAGTGGACCACATTCCCAGGAGCACTGGCAATGACTGATGGAGGAAACAAAGAACAGAGAACAAAGACACTGATAGTATTTGAGCCCTCGCAGTGTGACAGGCAGAGCCGGCACTAGTGCCTTTCATCTGCTTCATGAGGATCAGAAGACACCCCTCCCTCTGGGCGGGGACAACCACACAGGCTGAAGTTAGGCAAGTGAAGTGTAAGCCAGACTTGCCCACTGTTGGTTGCCTCAGGCACAACCTGAACAATAGTACATGGTGCCTTGGTGCCAAGCACTGTGCAGCAGGGGATTAGATATAGTCCCTGCCCCCCAGGCAAGAGGAAGTAGCCAGGTAGCCATGGTGTGCTGTGATAAAGGATAAAATAACACTACATGGTAAGTCCCCACCAAGAAGTATTCAGTATTGTCTGAAGAATTGGAAAGGTGGGTATGGGGAGAAAGGCAGGCTTCAAAGAAGAGGGGATACCTAACCTGAGTCTTGAACTTTTTCAAGTGGGCCAGGAAAGCAAGTTCAGCTCAAGCTGGGAGACAGCGTGTGCAAAGGCCCAGTGTGGCAGCACATTCACACCGAGCAGCTCCTGTCCAGGGGCTGGGGAGAGAGCGCACAGTGATGGCGAGATCCGTGAGGCCGGTGCTTGTCCTCCAGCAAACAGGATGAAAGAGAACAAAGGGGCTGTCAGTGGCCATTTAGAAAGATACTGAAACTATGGTGACAGTCTGTTTCTCAAGCCAAATGGCAGGAGTCTGGGCTTATGCGAATCCTTAAACCAGACATAGATGGAGGATGTATTTGCATATAAACCCACAGCAAAGGGATAGGCACACCGATGAGCTATTTGGGGGAGAGCAGTGTAGAGAGAAGAGAAAGAAGAAAAGCAAAGGCCAGAATTTGAAGAACACTACAAAATACATGGGGGTTGGGAGAGGAAAATAGAGGCTGGATCTAGAACTGGACATACCTGTATTTAAATAATCTCAACTTCATCTCTTAAGAGTGGAGTGAGACCTACCTAGCCTCAACAGGGCCTCAATTTCCCCATCTGTGAAATGGAAACAAACGGGCACATTTTTCAGTTGTCATAAGAGTCCAGTGAAAAAATATGTAACAGGACATATGACCCTGTATGATGCCAGCCACTAAATTCATCCCCTTGCCTTTCCGTCCTTACCACACCTTTCCCTCCCTCCATGCCCCCGCCTTCCTCTGACACAGTTACGGCTAAAATCAGCCCAACTGCACTTCTTCTGTGGAGTTTATTTATAACTGTGGCCACCTGTGAGTGGCCTGAAAAAGAGGCCCATGGCCCTGAGCCTTGGACACCGGACTTGTGGGTCACCACCATCTGGGCTCAGGCGCTGTGGCCAGAGCATGCTGGTATATAAATAGTTCACATTCCCCACCTCTTGTTTAGAGAGCAATGTTGTGCCTTCCAGAATTTTCTTCTAATTTCACAGTTTTCAGACCCGGCCACGAAGTTTGCTGTCTGCTGATGGGAAAGTTTTCCTCAATATATGGTTCATACCCCATCCTTCTGAAGTGCTGGTTATGTTCAAAACTCTACCAGAAAAGGTTTGTTTGTTTGTTTGTTTGTTTGTTTTTTCATCTTTCCAGAATAGAAACTGGCCATTTTTATGTCTCACAATTAAACATCCCAGTTTCAGAGAACAACTCTTGTTTTTTTTCCAGGGACATCTAACAAATGAATCTCAGTTTCTAATATTTTACCTGCTTTATTATGATTTCTCTTGGGCCTCATTATTTCTTGAGTTCTGTTTCTCCATGGTCATTAAGGAACTCTAATTCGATCTTCCCAAATTCCTTTTTAATCCTCAATTTCCTCCCAGACCCTTCAAGAAAACCCTGCAGCTAAGTGGAGGTTGAGATATACTTAATCACAGCTGTCAGCAGGTTACTCTTTTTTGAGGAGTTGCTCTAAGCACCCAGCATACGCTAGAGAATAATATTGATAATCATTAAAAAAGAGTGGGTATAGGAATACCTAAATCACTCAAGTAAGTATTTGCACTTTAAACACATAAGTATTTACCAGATAAAGTGCTATGTTGAAAATGGCAATTTGGAAATATTCTGATTTTTCTTTGAAAGTGAAAACTTGTTTAAGAATCTAAATTGCTCATCTTTTCCCCCTTCACCTTTACTGAATTATAATTAATAAATAGAATTATGTATCCAAAGTATAGAACATGTGATTTGATATTTGTGTACATTGTGATGATTACAATTCATTGCATTGGTACAGTCATCACCTCTGCTGTGGTAAGAATATTTATCTACTCTCATCTCAGCAAATTGCACATATATAATGTGGTATCCTTAACTGTAGACATCATGTCCACTAGATCCCCAGAATTTATTCTTCTATAACTAAATGACCAGAAAGTTTCCATTTCCCCTCCCCCTGGCAGTTACCTTCCTATAAGTCTGATTATCTATCTATCTATCCAACATCTATCATCTATTATCTACTTTTAGATAATAGATACCAAGACCATATAGTATGTGTCTTCCTCTACTTCTGCAACATGTTTCATGCCCCAGCATTCCTCCATGTTGTCTCAAATGGCAGGGTTTTCTTCTCTGGTGGTTGAATAATGGCCCATTGTGTGTGTGTATGTTTTCTTTATCCATCAGCCCACCAGATACTTGATTTGTTTATGTGTCTTAACTATTCTGCATAAAGCTGCAGTGAACTAGGAAGTACAGATAATCTTTTTGAGATACTAATTTCATTTCCTTTGGCAATATACACAGGAGTACGATTGCTGGATCATGGTAGTTGTATACACAGAAAAATGACGCCAGACTTCTATCTTACCCTTGAAGGATAGGGCTCCCTGAGGTGTCCAGATCAGATTTTCCCAGATATGTCACCTTGGCCTGTGGAGCTAAAGTCAATAGGGGACCTTCAAGAGGACCTATTATCATTACCAAGCAGAATGAAAATTACCCAGATTTGGGATCATCTCTAGAAAGAACTTTTTAATCAAAGAACCTTACCTATGACATCTGGTTTTGTCATAAGAAGTCATGCCTTCCCATTCTATGAGACCCTCTTTTCTCTCCCTGATATACTATGCATCTACTCTAGTCCTTAGCTGGGTACAGACCCATTTACTCTAGAATTTATACCATGAAGTTAATTAAGGTTGGTCCTTTTTTCTCCTAGTTCTGCCTGATGTGAATTTATTTGTTCTATCAGCCTGAATCTCAAAGAAGTTGTGGAATTTTCTCTTCTGCTCCCACAAAAATTAACTCAAAATGGATTTAAGATTAAGAAGTAAGACCTGAAACAGTGAAACTATTAGAAGAAAATAGGCGTAGAAAACTCCTTGATATTTGCCTTGATAATGATTTTTTTATATATAACAAAATACATGCTGCAAAATCACAAATAAATCAATGGAACTACACTAACTTGAAAAGCTTTTTCATGCAAAGGAAACATGTAACAAAATGAAAAAACCACCTATAGAATAGTAGCAAATACTTATAAACCATATATCTGATAAGATGGTAATACCTAAAACATATAAAGAACTCATACAACTCAATGGCCAAAATAAATAAATAAATAACAAATAACAACAACAACAACAAATCCTGATTTTAAAAATGGGCAAAGGACCTGAACAGACATTTTTCCAAAGAAGACTTACAGATGGCCAACAGGCACTAAAAAAGGTGCTCAATCAAGGAAATGCAAATCACATGGATATGCAAGTAGCCTCGCACACCTGTCAGGTCAACTGTTATCAAAATGATAAAAGATAACAAGTATTGGTGAGTCTATGCAGAAGAGGGAGCTAGTGTGCCCTAAGGGTAGGGGTGTAAATTGGTACAGTCACTATGGAAAACAGTACCAAGTTTCCTGAGAAAAATGAAAAATAGGACTACTTTTTCATTGAATACTTTTGATGTGTTTTTCCTATCAATATGTATATATAGTACATCTATACATATATAGTATATGCATAGAATATATATAATATCTTCTGCAGTTAGATACAATTTTTCACCTTTCCTTCACTTGAAGGTTGATATTTAAAACCCAGTGTTTGATTTTTAGAAGAGTGTTTAAAGTATGTTGATAAATAGCTATGATTTGCTTATAGGTATTCCCTCACAGCAATGTTGTCTGAATACAGGTACCTGCAAGGAATTTATTTAACCCTGTAATTCATAGGTAGTTATAACGACACATTTTGGTGTTTGATGTGTTTATGGCCACCAAGTGTCTTTAAACTAAAGGGAAACAGTCTCTCTCTCTCTCTGTCTCTCTCACATGCATGCACAGATACACCCCTTTACCTTGTCTAAAGATACCCAACATTGTTTGCTGTTCTTTTTTCTCTGATATTATTTTATAATTATTATTTATATCATAAGGTGAAAAAGTTTTCTAAGTATTTCTTGTTTGAAGATATTGTCTGTAATGAATGCTTACGTCTTTTTATGTCTCTTAAAACTTATGTCCTTGTATTGATTTCCCCACAGGCAGCATTTAGAGCCTTAAAGCTGACTCTGCAGCTGATATCCCCTCTCCATGACATTGTGGCATACTTTTGCAGTTTTGCTAAACTTGGAAATTACCCAGCACATTGTGCATTTCCTCTAAGTCCTGACCCATTGAGAGGTGATTGGGGAGGAACCGAGGGCATTGGTAAGTGATCAAGGCTTTGGTAAGGGATCAGTTCCATGAAGCTGTTTTATTTTCCAGCTATACTGAGGTACAATTGACAAATAAAAATGTAAGATATTTAAAGTGTACACTGTGATGATTTGGTAACTGTATACATTGTGAAAGTATGCTCCTTAGCATAAAGTTCTTAATACTTGGAAAGACAGATGTAACACATTTTCTTGTAAGTGACTGATAAAGAGGGTAGAGGGAACATGGTGCTTCCAACTAATTGATTCCACATCTATAGATGAAACTATTACAGGGCACCCCATTGTGAACTGGGCTGCCTGCGTGTGGGGCCTCACCTGCGCACTTAAAATTTAGTTGTACTGCAGGCACACCAAAAGGGTCAATAATGGGTTTATTTACAAAAGGGGAAAGGCACAGGAACAACCCAGGGTAAGAGAGAGAGATATAAAGTAACTAGAATATCTTACCTGCTTGGCTGACTTGGAGCTCTGGTAACAAACTGACTGATAGCCCCCAGTCATACCTCCAGAGAGTGTGGCCGGGAGTGAGAGAGTTGTTTGATAATGGCTCCCTATTTATCCCCCAAAGTCCCAGAATGCCTGCTTAGCTCCACCCGGGGTCCTCGCAGTTCTCTCCCTGGTACTGCTGGGAGTTGTAGTTTCCAATCACTGGAGTAGGGAGTAGTGTCCAGAAACCTGGAGTAGGGGGTCGAGTCTACAAAACTGCAAAGTTCCTTTAGGACATCCTTCCCCTTAACAAAACCACAAAGTTTGCCATGCCAGGAACTGGGACTGAGTCTTCCTGCCTCTGCCCCTGAGAACTGACCACTTCACTCTCCTGGCCTCTGTCCATCTATAAAATGGGAATGATAATGCCTGTCATAGAGAGATGTCATGTAGGTTAAAATGTATAAACATTCTAGAGGGACATACAAGTCCCAGCTCCCCTGTTTTCCATTCCCTTTCCCTTCCTAATATTTGTCAGATTCAAGTATCCACTGCACTGTCAAGAAGCTGGCAGGCAGCCCTCAGGTAACTGACAGCAACCTGATGGTTCTGTAATAGCCAATTAGTAAACTCTGCATCAGCACTGGATTCTGAGATGAACACATGAGGTGGACATAATTTAAAGACACTGAAATGTTTAGTAAGTTGAGTTTAGCAGAAGTAGGGAAATTGATCTTGTTATTTTAATGATTTCACTTCCATCATTAGTCATGAAAATGTCAATTAAGAAATGAGTTAAGGCCCTCCCTGGTGGCGCGGTGGGTTGAAGCACAGCGCTGAGAAGCTAAAGCCACTTCTGCATGAGTTCGATTCCCGCCTGCCCGGGAGGTGACCACATGGCGTGGCAGACCT
>NW_004567102.1:51966937-51980571 GCF_000260355.1 Condylura cristata
AAAAAAAAAAAAAAAGAAAGAAAGAAAAAGAAATGAGTTAACACAATATACTACAACATAGTAGCCAGGGATCTTATAAGGAATCGTGAATCAAAGGATTGAGGAAATATGCCTCATTTTTTTTTTTAATATGCCTCATTTTTAATGCTTTAGACTTAAACCTATTGGATTCAAAACAAGTGCTATGTAATCTGAACCTATGCTGATTATGCATTAAATGAAATGTGTTTGTGGGAGGCCCTGACTTGTTTGCCAGCAGATTTACCTCATGCTAATGAACATGAAGGAATCTGTATCGGCCACACAGGATGCGGAGGGAACACGGGTGGAGGGGAGACTGAGTTCTGGTGGAGGGGAGACTGAGTTCTCTATCTGAGGTGCATGAGCGTGCTCAGGGGTGCAGTTTCTGCCTCGGCAGAAAGCACAGATTTGTTGCAGACAAATGAGTTTTCAAAACAGCTAGGAAGTCTTCAATATAAGAGAGTAGAGGAGGTCCTCACATCTTGCATGCTTTAACTAATTCAAGGGCTGTTTTTAGTGGCGTTTACTAAGAAAATAAACTAATGCCCACTCAGGGGAGTTGCTGGGCTTGAGAGGGTGTGGGAGCTGGATTCAGACAGGAGCTAAGAAACAATGCAGATGAGATGGGAAGATGGGTGTTGTGTGGAGATAAAGCAAACCTGAGGTACAGCCATATTTTGAAAGTCACTACACTAGCAGCTCAGAGAGCCAAGCCTGCAGAGAAAATCATCTGGGAGACTCCTTCCTTTGGGAGGAGTGAATTTGAATCAGTGGAGGAAAAATAGGAGGAAAGTCGGGGCAAAATATGACAAGGAGGACATTGGCAAAGGCAGCAGGCAGCATGCCCAGCTGGTGAACCCCCAGCATGAGAGTTAGGGGCACAGGAATGAGGCCACATTGTTGAGGGCCTGAAATTCAGGTGGAAGGAAATGGGTTTCTCATTGTTTCTCTGCCTATGAAGCAGAAGCCATTCTGATACATGGGGTGCAGGCTGTCTGAAGTTGTAATTAGAGGTGTGTGTCTTGTCATGTTGCCAGTGAAAACATTTGTGCTCCAGGGAAAATGTGCAAAGTTTTGCATACTCTGCTTTGCTGAAAATAGGTTAAGGGCACCCTGGACTAAAAAAAACCTCACCCTAAAGTAGCCATCTTAGAGAATCCCAGGCTCCTGGGGGCCTAGCCTGCTTCCCAGAGGAGACAAGGAAAATGAAGTTGGAAAGATGGGATGGTCTGTTTATAGACCCATCTGGCTACTTTCAGCTATCTCAGGGCTATTGGCCTGAGATAAAATTACTTTTGTGAACTCATGTTCTAAAATACTTTTTAGCAGGATGCTACAAGTTTCAGCTTTGCTTTCACGTGACTGAAGAAGCAGCTTCTGGTCACAGTGGGCCAGCTCTGTGGGCCCTGCTAACCTCTGTTTCCCTGAAAGCCAGCCACAATGTAGTCAGAATGTGGAAATTACCCTGTGATCTCCTTTTAAAGGATTAGGAGGCCAGTGAACGCCCAGATAATGCACACTCTGGATTTCGTAAGCAAATGAAGAACTGCTAAGACAAATGAGGAACTGGCTCAGTGTTCAGGAGGACCCACAGGGCACTGTGATCTATCTCTCCTTCAGCAGGACCCTCCTGGGGAAAGGTGCCAGAAAAGACTCCCGTCCTGGCCCAGGGTCCACCCCAGCCCTGTCACCTCTGCCACCTGGCAACCTCAGCCCATTATCACTGCCCATGTCTGCCACTTTGCCGCCCATGAAATAGTGTGGCCCCACGAACAAAAGGAATCCAGAATGATTGTAAAATCAGTAAATAACAAGGAAAGGACATCCCCCACCTGCATGTCTGTATTTTTTTTTAAAGATTTATTTATTTATTCGTACAGAACTGGGGTACAGGCCAGAGATGCAGAGGATGAGAGGATTCACCAGAGACAGAGCAGAACAGGCAGATCGACAAAGTACACTGCTGAGGGGAGCAGTGGGCGGGTCAGGAGAGGTCTGCCGCCCTATGTGGATCTCCTCCGGGGCAGGCGGAGATCAAACTCATGCGGAAGTGGCTTTAGCTTCTTTGTGCTGTGCTTTAACCCGCTGCACCACCAGGGAGAGCCTGCATGTCTGTACTTTAATGATAATCATGGCACAAAACAATTTTGCTGAAAAGCAATCTTGCAGCCACAGCATGATACCAACAATAGTGGCCATAATGTAGAGGGGGAAATCACCCTTATCATGACCGTTCCAATGAATGAATTCTTTTTATCTTTACTCCCTTCCCCAAATACACTTAACATTTATATTTCACAGAGCTTTCAAGAGAGTGTGCAATATATGTGCAGAGGATGATAAACCTTGCCCCCGTGGCTGTTGCTTAGCCTGACAACTCATTTCTTATAGACCAAACATACTAGGGCTTGAACTAGTAATGCTGGCTCACCAGTAATGCTTGCTCACCAGCCTTCCATCACCACACTAAAGTGTGCATAGCTCACTCAGCATAACTCCTTTTCTGGTGGAAGGTTCTTTCAGTCCAATATAACCATGAGAGATTGTATGTCAGATATGTGACATCAAATGGCTATGAAATCTGCTGTTTCATTTTTCCCTAAAGCCAAGAACATATACTGCAACTATTTTCGACCATTCTCAGTACTGGATCTGCTCTCCATAGGCTTTCATGGATAGCACCATTCTCTCAACTCCTCTGCCTGCCACAGCAGAACTGTGTGTGGGAGGAGACCCAGTACCAGGCCAGAGGGCAGTCTGCTTGGGTCAAGACATACCGTTGAGCTAAAATGACTAGAAATACCTTGAGGGTCTCCCATCTCTCTCCTGCTTTGGGCTACATATCAGGTAGTATCTACTTCCCACATCCTTCTCTCTCCATAACAGGAATGACTTCTCAAGTAGAAAGCTATTACTGCTCTCATGGGGAGTTGGTGAGCATTTCTCCTCAGCTTACATCCTGGTGGCCCTGGCTTGGCGGGCCTGCCCTCCCCGTCTGTTCCCAAAAAGCTCATAAATTCCTTGTTATGTCTTCCCATGCTGACCAGTTCCTTCCCTGGGCCAATAATAAAAATGCTAGGGCTGCTATTTAAATCCAGGTCAGGTTCCTCAACCTGGCATGGAATGTCCCAAAAGGCCCGTAACTTAAATTTCCATCTCTAACACATATAGATCTATTTATACCCAGCCTACCCTTGCAGTAAAAGTATAAGATGTCAGCTTAGGATCTCTCATATCTAATTCTAAAATGAAGACACTCTCCTAGGAGGAAATGTATCCATGTACAGCATATATATATTTTTTCTTGCCTTGAAAGATCTGGAGTCTTCTTAAATAAACCAGTGACAATATGGGCTTGACAGGAAGGGTTGATTTGGATGGTATAGCTTGAAGTGATGAATGCTGGTTTAAAATCTACAATAATTTCAAGACTGTAATAGATATACTTTCCCACTGTTCTGTTTCAGTCTATTTAGAGACTGAAATAGCCTAGTCAATTTTCAAACTGTCTTTTAACAGCATGTTCTTAATTATAAAAAGCAAAGCAAGTTTTTTGTCTTCTTAAGGAAAGGAGGAAGGAAGGAAGGTTAACTCAGATCATGGGTTCTAGAGAAGGAGACTTAGCTGGCCTTGCAAAACATATAATTAGTATACACACCAAGAATGAAAGAGAAGTCCATTTAGACAAAGAGTTAGCTTGGAAATGAAATGGTGGCTCACTGGGTTAGATATAAAAGCCTGTATTTCACACTGTCTGACTAAAATGCTGCCCATCTTCTAGGGTCTGGGCTTCAAGAGCTACAAAGAATGATTGACAGCCTCCAGGACCCCCAAGACCCTTCCCAGGTGGCCCAGGCCCTCCTCCTTCAAAGGGAGGTTCTGCTCCTGCAGTTTGATGATGCAGTGAGGCACCTCATCCGGTAAGGCCTGGAACCCCAACCCGCTCTAGCACATTCTGCAGTGCCGGTGTTTCCGAGTCACCATTGAGAGAGGCAGCTCTTGCAAGATCAGATAACAGACTTAAAATAGTCTGGAGCACGACAGGACACAGAACACGGGGCTACCTGTGTGCCCTGCTGCCATGCAAATGTCTTCTTGTCGGGTAACAGTGTTCTTGATTTTGTTAAAATGCGGTTTCAATACAGTTCATTTGCTTTCACTGGTTTAATTGGGAATGATAGCGTTTTACACCTATGAAGATGATTTTTTCCTTTTGACTGAGGTAGCACCAGTTTACAGCACAGTCCTGGTTCCAGGAGTACCTTTCCTCCTCAGCCATGGCACACACCTCACCACACCCCACCAATGTCCCAGGCAACACAAGGTGATTCTTTCCCAGAAAAAAAAAAATTTTTTCCAGCCCCTATTTACTTTCAAGAGAACAGAAGCTTCACTGCATTTCTGATGTGAGTAGCATTGGCTATGAGTTAATATTATAAATCTGTAAATCTACCTCTGACCTGTAGATATGATGTACTCTCCAGACAACAAGGTGGTTCATTTAATTGATTAATTATGATGAGAAAATTAGTTTAGAATAAGAGGCATGTGTTTCTAGTATAAATAAGTTTTCCATGGCAAGGGAAAAGGTCAGGCCTGTGGCTCTCTGCTTGTTTTTAAAATGTCAATATTAATGAACTTCCTCTGATTAACTCCCAGTGTGACTGTAGCCAATGAGAGGATTTCAGAGACTTTTGCCCTACCTGCAGATATAATCACTTCCACCCTTAGCGTGGGTGTCTGTAGAGAAAGGTGGGGCTTGTTAGAACTCTATCTTCTCTCCTACTCAGCATCCTCTTTACTAGGAGAATCACAGCACTCTGATTCAGAATGTAAATCAACAGGACGAAAAAATGAAGTTAATATACTTTCTTCTTGTTACCATGCAACTTTCTGAACTATCGTTTACTCGTGCTGGTAGGATGTAAAGCCGGGACTAATCTTCAGGAGGGTCATTCATTAACCTGGAGGGCTCTGAGACCCCAGGGTTTGTGAGGAATTTACAGGGGAAGCAATGGGACCGTACCCCTGACTTTTTGGATTCCAGCTACCTGAGTTTCACTAACTACTTCTCCCAGGAAACTTGGGCTGTGCCTGTTGCAGGAATGAAGGACACAGTGTCCTGTATGTAGTGTCATTGTATTTGCAGGGGGCTTCAGAGCGAGCGGCATGACATATGCGCTCTCAGTCCTTCATTCTTCACCCATCTTTTTCCTTGGGGATTTGTGTCTATAGGGATCTCACAGCTAGTAGGCGGGAGATCAGAATTAGAACATCAGTGTGTTTGATTCCCAAGCCTGAGAACTGTGATGGAGGCCAGGTAGCAATGTAGGTAAAAAAGGGGACCATAAAGAGGAAGCAAGTAAAAAAGAGAAACCTGGCCCTCCCTGGTGGCGCAGCGGGTTAAAGCACAGCCCTGAGAAGCTAAAGCCACTTCCGCAAGAGTTCGATTCCCTCTGCCCTGAAGGTGACCACATGGTGCTGCAGACCTCTCCTGATCCACCCACTGCTCCCCTCAGTAGATTTTCCTGTTCTGCTCCCCACTCTGTCTCTGGTGAAGCCTCTCACTGCCCCTGCCCTGCACTCTGGCCTGTACCCCAGTTCTGTATGCATAAATTGAAGAAAAAAGAGAGAGAGAAAGATACCTAAAGATAAATGTCAACCCTCCTGATCATTTTACTTAAGCTGAACCTGCAAACAAGAAGTCCTTAGATAATCAAAAGCAGCAGGAAGCTCAAGGACCTTCCCACTTACTTCCCAGAGCTCACCAGCTCTGTGCAAATATGACTGTTTACCCTGGGGAGCTTTTTGCTTAGGTAAACTGAAGACTCCTCTAGAGTGTGAACTCTTACCTGGAATAAGCAACATGCTTTCCCAGACTGGGAACAGATGAGACTGGAGGACAACAGGACAATGACCCTGTGGTTACCTAATCTATTCCTGCTTCTCTGGAGAACAGAGGAGCTCAGGTTTCAGGATAGCTGCACTTCCCTTGGCAGAAAAGCCTCACTTCACTCCCTTACCCTGCACTGCTCTGCTCAGGCATGACGTCAGAGCACTGGCACTGTGCCCTGCACAACATAAAAGCACAGAACCCAGGGTCTGTCTTCACTTTACGTGTCCACCAACCTGCAAGTGTTATTAGCCAGTTGGTGTGAGGTGGTAACATGCCTCTGAGGTGTGACCCTACACCTCTGAATCTTATACAATGTTGTAAACCATGTTACCACACACAAAAACATGTAATAGAATTTTTTAAAGATTTATTTATTTATTTATTCATACAGAACTGGGGTACAGGCCAGAGGTGCGGAGGGTGAGAGAATTCACCAGAGACAGGGTGGGGAGCAGAACAGGCAGATCCAGGAAGTACACTGCTGAGGGGAGCAGCGGGCGGGTCAGGAGAGGTCTGTCATGCCATGTGGATCTCCTCCCGGGCAGGAGGGGGTCGAACTCATATAGAAGTGGCTTAAGCTTCTTAGTGCAGTGCTTTAACCCGCTGCGCCATCAGGGAGGGCCAGAATTTTAAAAAATAAAAAAAATACCTGAAGGTTGAGCTTATCTTTCGTCTCCATTGAATTAATCATTTGCATTGAAATGAAATGCTTGCATGGTATGCAGGTTGTAGTCAGCCTCTCCTGCTTAAGTCAGGGGTTAGCCAACTACTACCCTAGGCCCCTACCTGATTTTGTCTGGCCTGTGGGTAAGGATGGCTTTTACATGTTTACATGATTCGGGGGAAACACTCAAGAAAAGAGTTGTATTTGTGACACATGAAAATTATATGAGGGCCCTCCCTGGTGGCACAGTGGGTTAAAGCACAGCACTATGAAGCTATCAGAGCCACTGCAGCATGAGTTCAATCCCTGGCCAGGAAGGTGACCCACATGGTGCAACAGATCTCTCTGGTCTCGCCTGCTGCTTCCCTCAGCAGTGTGTTTCAGTCCATCTGTCTGTTCTTCTGCTCCCCACTCTGTCTCTGGTGACTTCTCTCACCCACCGCACCTCTGGCCTATACTCCAGTTCTTATATGGATAAAAAAATAAATCTTTTTTTTTTTAGAAAATTATATGAAATTCAAATGCTAGTGTACATAAAATAAAACTTTTGGAATACAGCCATGCCCATTCTTTTATGAGTTATCTTTCACTGCTTTCATGCCAAGTCAGAGTCAAAAATTTGACAGCAGTGACCATGTAGTTCCCCAGACTGAAAACATGCACTATTTGACCCTTTAAGGGAAGAGTCTGCCATATGCTGATTTTAAGGCTGGGATTCCTCTGTAATTCAGAGTTTGGAGGGAGACAATTTTTTTTTAAGTGTTCAAGGCATCAACATAGAACAGAATATAACATGGTATGTAAAGTGCCTTCAATCTGAATGTACTGTTGATGTTCAGAGATTTGGATGCAAAGGAGAATTTTGAGGAAATACCTGGAAAGTACAATAACTTCCTGGACTACACCTGACCTAGGAGAAATCAAGCCAGTTTCAAGAAGACACCAGCTTCTTGGTCCTTGCATGTTTGTTGATTTGTTCTCCACTTTTAAATTTATTTTTACTTGCATGCTCACCTGGCTAAATGCCTTCAAACAAGCAAGTAGTAAACTGTGCTTGGAATTCCCGGAGACAATCAGGAGACCTCCTGTGAGCTGGGCGGGCCTCAGACCATGGCTGCAGGCTCTGGGCTGAGAAATGGAGAGTCACACCTTTTGATTTGCTGCAGCAGGCCCACTTTGCAGGAGAGGGGGTAGGGGGGCCTGTTGTGTTTTTTATTTGACTTTTATTTTATTGAATTCTTGTTTTGAGGAAAAGCTCCAGCAAGTGCCCCATGAATTCCCCGCTCCCTGGGATCTGAACCAGCTCGCCTGGGATTCTCTGTGGGCAGATGATTAGGGCTTCTAGGAACCCTGGGCTGCTTCTTGGCAGTAAGGCAGCTGGAATGTGGCGACAGTTTGGAGAACTAGATGCACATATTCCTGTATTTTGGAGGCTGCTGGGAAAATCTACTCAGGCTGGTGACTGGCCTAAGTAGTGAGCCAGCCTTTCATTCCTATAAGCTCCCCTGCATCTTAGAAACTACTGGCAAGCTGTGCTGATGAGACTCAACCTGGCAGAAGGCAGGGCCAGAGTTTACCAAGTGAAGGTGCCAGTTGGTTATAAGCCAGAGGGCTCATGAACCATTTTCAGTCCTTTCTATAGATGAACGACCATTAGAACTGAGTGAGGTTAAGAAAGAAGAAACTTCCTTTGTTTGAGCTCTCACCACTGTGAAGTCAAGTCTGTGGGATGGGAATCATTTTCACTGTTTTTACAGAGGGAGGAATAGATGTTCAGAGAAGTCACATAACTTGCCGAGGGTCACACAGCTGTTGTAGCAGAAGTGACAGTCCTACAGTCAGTCTGACTCCAAACCCCTTCCTTTATACCACTTGTCCTCATCTTTAACTGCAGTTCACAGCTTGGATCAGAGACTGATATGGCTTTAACTTAAAAAACAGGAAAGAACTAATCGTTTGGTAGAAAATTTTTTTTCAAAGTAAAGGGTCCATGAAAAGGAGAAAATAAAATAATATCTAGTGCCAGAAATGGTGGTTATCATTTAGAGATCCCTTTACATAATATGATATTATATAGTTCCCTAGTAAGCCATTCTTCTGATGGAGGAGAGATGAGTCTTGGGAAAGACAGTGGTTTGGATTGAGGTATTAGGAAGTGAGGGTACTGATGATCTGATTGGGGTGCCTGTAATCTGACTCTGGTCTCTTTAGAGAATATATCATATGCCATGAGTCTGTATCTTAAGAATAGCAGTCACTTTTACATCTGAACTATACTGATTTTTTTTTATTGGTCTCCAAATATCCATAAATTAATGGAGCACAAATCTGTTTGCAGCTCTAAAACTGTACTTATAATTGTGATCCCATACATATTTAGTATTTTCAAAGTTCTGCATGAATTTCACAAGATCAGAGAACATGTGGAGGTTCTGGATCCCCTTAGATGATGATGGGCGTGGAGGGAGTGGTTGCAGTCAAGAGAGCAGACACAGGAGAGTCTGGAAAACAAAACCTAATATACCCACGGGCCTTTGAAACAGGAGACACAGCAACACACAGAGCCACATGGGCAAGCAAAGCCCTCAGAGGAACAGACAGAGTGCCCAGGCCATGATCCGGAATGGCAAGGCTGGCGGGGAGAATGTCCTAGGACGGGCTAGTTGGAATTATCCCAGAGGACTATAGCTGTGGTCTCTAGGTGCCTCACAGCTCTACTGGGATTATCAAGTCAGGAATATTGCTTCCTGGGGTTTAATGGAGCATTTGGAAGAGATCCAACTCTGGATTGGTTAGTTTGCCTGTCAAAGGCCTGCTCTTCCTGAGTCCTTTGCCACCTCTAAGAATTAAGAGAGACAGTCTTTCCTTAGCCAGAAAGGTTGATGAAAATGTCAGAATAGAAAGAAAAAAGAAACAATGGGACAGACAAAACAACCCCTGGAACTCTGGGGGGAGGGGGAGACAGTGGAGAGGGGGACCGGTGTTGGACTACAGCTGCCTGGACACTGAGTGTGCTGGGAAATTATACCTCTGAATCCTAGACTGTGCTGTGAGACAATATTACCTTGATTTTTAAAAATGCAATAAAAAGATGTCAAAACATAATAAATACAAAATAACTTTTTGAACATCAACAACACAATCAAGGATTAAGCAAGTAAGGTATGAACAAAGCTGGACCCAGAGAGAGAAATAATTGCACGCATTGTGGGAACCAAGAGCAGAAATGACATGAAAGGACTCAGCCAAGGAGGGATGATGTGGGCACTGCGCTCCTGCGCTCACTTGATAGGGGCTCAGAATACACATTTCTTTTAGAATATGTTGGGTCTTGGCATTGTTATAAATAGAAACATATACCCTTTATTTGTCATAAAGGATGTGTGTCTGTGGAAAGTGCCTTGGGAATTTAGAGGGCAGCAGGAAGCACCTGGGTAAGGAGTTCTGCCTCTCTGGGTCCTACTGGTCACAGCCCATGGGGAACCCAGGAGTGGTGGGAAGCAGATTTCATAGCACCGAGAGAGAGTGCAGTGGGTGACTGTTTCTGTCAGTGCCGGTACACACAGAATGAATATCTGATACATCAGTCACATGGTGCTGAGTGTATCATGGGTCCCTTGGCATTACCTATTGAGAAATATCAGAAAACATGTGAGGGAGGAGAAAATATGAGTACATTCTTTCAGCAACTCCAAGCCCTGCCCTTGGGCAGGCAGGATAAATCAATGATTTTATCCAGAGTCTTAGTAGCAAAGTCATTAGAATGTGGAAAGGATTATGTAATTTTTGCTCTAGTACAATGGTTTGATGTGCAAATACACAGAGCTCTCTTTATCTTTGAACTAAGTTCATCAGCCACTCTTTCTGCCCATAACAAAAGATTAAGCTTTGCGATTCCATGTCACACAGCCACATTGAGTGTTTACACGGTGTCAGTTTGAGATTTAAAATCAACTAGTTCTGGATGATCCCCTTTCCTTTTGTTTTCATTGACTCCTCTTCAGCCTGTGGATGGCGAAGGACTGACATTTAGGGCCATGGGGACAGACAACACCTGACTCAGCCAACATCTGACTGGACAGATGAGATCAGCAGAAGTTTATGAGTCACATATACACACGTCCCAGTGCCAAAGGGCACTGCATGCCTAGGGAACCAAGGAACTGTCATTAGTGGACAAAGTAGAGGACTAGGAGTGCTGAGCAGCAGATTTCATAGCACCGAGAGAGAGTGAACAGGAAGCTGCCCCGATTCCACTGAATTGTTTGTACTCTGGCCAGAACTGAAAACACTACTTGTGGATGGACAGGACCCAAATATGGTCCCTCTGCATAGGGTGTTTGACTGGGGGGGGGGGGGGGGGGGGGGAGGGCTTTTCCCTTGCAGCTGAGTGAGAAGAGGAACTTGTTTTTAGGCCACACCAGTTCTCCTCAGTTTTACCAGATGTCCAGGCCGCACATAATATTAGACCTTAATTCTGGGTCTTACACAAACCCTCCTCTTTCACGAGGATGTGATCTAAGTTGCTGGGGATGCTCATAAATCATCCTCGCAGTTGGGCAAGAGTTGCAACCTCACCCATCTCTGTTGCGGGCAAGCTGGTCCAGTCTCAGTTTCCTTCTGGTTGACTTGCCACTAAGCATCCCACCTGCACACCCATTTCTGGGATCTAGGTACTCCCTGGATCTTCCTCCACATTTTGATGGTATGTTCATCTCTGAAAGGTTCTAGGCAAAAAGTCTCTTCTAAAAAAAAAAAAAGTCCCTTCTGTTCTGAGACACCCCCTCTTCCCCAACCTCTCCTGCATCAGCATCTATTCTTAGGTACCCACTAGCGCAAAGTTCTAGATAGAAACAGTTATTCTTTGCTTGCTCCAAACTCATTTCTTTCTGGACAAGGAAACCATTGCAATTTATCATGCGTGCTTCCTTCTCTGACTTATGGTATAAATTTCATACTTTAGGCTTCAGGATATTTGGTTCTTGATATGCAAAACCAAATTTTGTTCAAAACAAAAACCCTGCTCTCTCCAATTCCAGGCAGTTACTACTTAATTTAGAATTTGGTTTTATATATCAAGAATTATGATTTCAGCTACTGGTCTTAAAATAATCAGTTCCATAACTGATACCTGCATGTGAGAGCCTCAGCTGAACTGTCCAATAGAGTAGCCACCAGTGGCGTTTTAAGTTTAATATTGATTAAGATGAAATAAAACTAAAAGTTGAATTCCTCAGCTCAATTCCTTAGGCATCCACTAGATCTAAGCTCTAGAAACAGTCATTCTTTGCTTGCTCTTGTGTAATCACATTTCAAGTTCTCAGTAGCCACATGTGGCCCATGGGTGGTTCTATTTTGGACATTGAAATAGAAAACATTTCCACATCGCACGGGACTATGGTGACGGCACACGGGTGACTTGGTGATGGCAAACCCGCAGGGATTACAATTGAGATTGAAAAAAAATGTACAAAGTGATGTAAAAATAAACTGTTATAAAAAAAATTTAGAATTACAATTCAGCATTTCTAAAAAAAAACAAAAAAAAAATTTCCACATCAGAGAAAGTTCCACTGGACAGTGCTAGTCTAGGGTTCATCTACCTTTCCTTGAGGGCTGTGAGAGTGAAAGGCAGTGTGAAGAAAGGGGGCTGAGAGAAGAGCTTGCTGAAGAAGAAACCTGTGCACATCTCAAAATGTTATCTTGCTATAGGAACTGTGAAGAAAGCTTTTTACTTTAAAAACTCATGTAATGGGCCCTCCCTGGTGGTGCAATGGAATAGGATGCAGCTCTGCAAGCTGGCTGCATCCGCTTCAGTGCAAGCTTGATCCTTGGCCCAGAGGCAATCCACATGGCACGGCAGACCTCTCCTGACCCACCCGCTGCTCCCCTCAGCAGTGTACTTCATCAATCTGCCTGTTCTGCTCCCCATTCTGTCTCTGGTGAATCCTCTCACAGCCCCCGCACCTCTGCCTTGTACCCCAGTTCTGTATGTACAAATAAATAAATCTTTAAAAAAAAAAAAAAAACTCATGTAACCACTTTCAGTGAGATTCTCCCCATGTTTTGATAGGAGGACATTTTTGGCAGCTGGAAATATTCCTGCCTACCAGTGTGTGACAGACGGCCTATACCACGGGCTGCCAGCACTGAGTGACCCTCTCAAGAAGAGCATTTTTGCTTCACAGTTCAGCCTGCCCCCGCCCCTGGACCCACGGAGCCCCCAGGTGTGTTTAAGGTGTTCTTATTCCTATAAAAGGTATATTGGGCCCTCCCTGGTGGCGCAGCAGGTTAGAGCACAGAACTAAGAAGCTAAAGCCACTTCAGCATGAGTTCGATCCCTGCCCCAGAGGTGACCACATGGCACAGCAGACCTCTCCTGGCCCACCCGCTGTTCCCCTCAGCAGTATACTTCATCGATCTGCCTGTTCTGCTCCCCACTCTGTCTCTGGTAAATCCTCTCACACCCCTGCACCTCTGGCCTGTACCACAATTCTGTATGCATAAATAAATAAATCTTTAAAAAAAAAAAGGTATATCATACGTAGGGAATTCTGTTGCTTTGTTTACACTTGCTTTAAATTTTGCACAGGCTCTCAATGTGTTAATGCCTTCAGCCCTGGCTGGCTCCCCCACTTTCATAGCGAAGAGCAGTCTGAGCCCCTGTGGCAGCTGTTATTTACAGTCAGGGTTTTTGCCTCCAAACTGCTCAACAGGCTCATGAGAGCAACATCATATCTGCTTACAGCTGGTAGAAAAACCTACACTGAATCTTTTCCATCTAATAAATAACAATGGCAGCAGCGTGACACATCTATTAGGTCAGCAGCGGAGTGTTAAGTAGCCTTGGTGACAATGTGTGTTATTGAATGCAGTCCTGGCAACTAATATTGCTCCTATGCACTCATAATATCAACCACCATCTACAGCTAAAAAGTTTAAGGTCCAGGAAGGCCACAGACTGCCAGAAAGTCATGGCAACAGCACAAGGTCACAAATGGCATTAATAATCTAACCACCTTCTGAAAAATCAATTAAAAATATGAGGTTGTT
>NW_004567102.1:51980741-52088875 GCF_000260355.1 Condylura cristata
AAATCTTTAAAAAAAAAAAAATATGAGGTTGTTATTCTCCTCGCCAAAAGTGATTTCTTCATACTAAATAGATCATCCACCAGGCACCAGATACCCAATGCATAGACGATGCTATTACTTGGGGGGCACACAGAGTGTTGACATGTTTATGATTTGATTCCTCTAGGCACTTATGCTGTTCCCTTGGAGAACGCTTCTGGAAGATGGAGGGCTGCTTCCAGTGATGAATAACAGTCCAGATACCCTAGAGGAGAGCATGCAGGTAGGACAGCGCTTTCCACTTGTCATAGGATGCAGGTTGCTTAGAGGATGCTTCTGGCTCCATAGGTCAGATCCTCCAGCCTCTAGTCAGCAGTGAGTCATACATGAAATAGGCAGATGTCTGAATGTAAAGCTGTCAACCGTTGCTGCAAGGTGAGTGGTGCTTTCTTATGACAAAGGAGAATCATGGGCTCAGCGGGTTTCGGCCTGGGTGTAGACTCAGCTGAGGTCCCATGACCAGTAATGATAGGAGAGCAGCCATCTGTCTCGTCACTGCGTGGGTGTCTAGAGAATGTCACGGGCATGACTCCCGACCTGCCCGTGAGTGCTGGTGGGAAAACAACTCTAGCAGGCCTTGGGAGGAGAATTTCGTTCATCTGTTTTTTCATTCTTCACATAGATCATATTGTGTTTTCATTTTTTAAAATAGAAATATAAAATGTATTAACCACAGGAAAATCAATTTAAATTTTGCTTCAATATAATATATATAAGGAGTGTGTGTGGGGTGTAGCAGAACTGGGCATAGGCTGGTGGTTCTTGGGACTGGGTAAGGAAACTGTTCTGTTTGCTTTTTTTTTGAGGTGATCAAAACTCTCCATAGTCAAAAGGCTTTTTAAAAAGTAAAGAAGGAAGAATGGTTTACAAAATCAGTTGTAGCTCCCACTAAGAGATAATCAAAATGCATGTTTATTTTTTCCCTATCTGTTTATATCTGTACTTTAATTTTTTTATAACTGTACTGTTAAAGGAAAAATCCTACCCCACTACATACTTGCCAAGCGCAGACAGTGCTTGTGAGGGCTGGAAAGGTTGGTACTTCCATGCAGAACCAAATGTCGGGCATGTGCCAGGAAGACTTTGAGCTAGAAATGTTACCCTGATTTTATTAATAGTTGAGAGGTAGAACTTATAAGCACAATTACTTCAGTTTCCTACTATAATACCATCTGTAAAACATACATGGAAGTGTTGGGAAAGGATGGCTTTGCTTGTTTGGTTTCAGCTGTGCTTCTGTAGTCTGAGGGACCGTGACCTCAAGGTGGCCCATGGAGAGCTGGTGGGCATGCAGTTACTGCTGGAAGATGTCCGTCTGAGCAGCTGGCATCTGGCCCTGGAGCGTCCTCCAGGAGAGCAAGACCCACCGGACAGAAGTGCACAGGTATTTTTGGGGAGCCGTCCACACAGTTAGCCGGCGCTGTCCCTCACAAGCCACGCCAGTCCCACAGCCTCGCCCAGCGCCCCTGTGCTAAAGTCGCAGGGACTCAGCAGCGGAAGGAGGTCTGTGAAAGCCCCTGCAAAGGATTTCTTCCCAGTAAGTCGCGTGACAGTGGCATAGCCGTTTCTTCCGATTTAAACAATAGAGCAGAGATGATGGAGGTCACTGAAAAATAATACAATTCTCTGGCTGTTTGCTCTTCTTGTGAGTCACACACCTTCAGGACGGGAATGGAAGGAGCACGGGCATGTGACAGAGGCCGCAGGCGAGTAATTCCAGCCAGGGCTCTGGTTCTCCTATAACTAGTGGGGGGCTCCTAGACAAGCATGCCTCTCCCAGACTTGGCCCTCTGAGCTGGAGATACCGAGCCCCCAGACCCCTAGCATCAGTTGAAATAATTCCTCCTGTATTAGGAACCAAGCAGGGACTGTCTGGACTTGAGGGGGCAGAAAGGGGTACTGGTGCCCCATGAAAGCTCCTCTGGCTCCTTCTCACAGCCAGACTTGCTGAGAGACACCTGCACCAGCCATGTCCACGTCCTTGTTTTCCACCCACTCTCTAGAAACTGTCATGTTTCCTTCCCACCCCCACCCCACGTTCCCCCTGAGACCACTTCTGAGGGCACCAGGCTCCTGTCAGGAGGTCCTGGACGCTTGCAGACCCCACCGATCCCACAGAATCTGCCAGTGTGGTCTCAAGGCTACTATAGCCTTGTCTTCTGAAGCGTGACTCTCCTAGTTGGGCTCCAGCATCTCTGTCGGGGCCGTCTCAGGCCCCACCTAGGCCCCTCTGTTCTGCCCCATCTCCCAAACGTGCATATTGTCAGCAGCCTCTGTCCTTCTCTTACTACTATTACGCTACTGTTGGGCTGCACGTAGACACCCAGGCCTGCAGCCTCTGTGGGCCCCTTTCTCCATAAAAGAACATTAGTTATAGTTTACAACTGTGTTACTCTAGAGAAAATGAATTAGTATGATACATGACGGCATTTTTTCTACCTAAAAGCTTTTTTTATTCTCGTTTTAAAAGGAATTATCACAACTGCAAGACCCTAGGCTCAGTGCCTTCTCAAGCTAATGCTCAAGGCTGCTCAATGAATGAGTTAAGATCTGTTCAGAGTGCAGAGTATTCATCTATTTAATCCTTATAATAATTCCATAAGGATGTATTCTCACTTACAGATAAGAACGCCGAGGCTCAAACATTTATGTAGCATACCCAAAGATTCATGCCTAGTGACGACAGAGACCCAGATTAACAGGCTGGCCCGGAGAGCACCCTGCTGTTCTGCTCCACTCGCTCTTCCCCGGTAAAGCCAGCTACTTTTAGAGCTGTGATGACAATTACAAGCCATCACTCAGATCTAACGGTACAGCCCAAAGCTCCATCCTATCAGACCCACATATTCAGCTCCTGGTTCTGTCGTGGTGACAGCATGTCCCACGCTGAGGTCACTGGACTCCTCCCAAATTCACTCCCTTATTCTCTATCACTTTCTCACAGCTGCCCACTGACACAAGCCAGGAAATCTGGGCATCAACTTTCACTTCTCTTTATCGCATTTCACAGCTGGACACCAAGTTTTACTATTTTATGACTCTAATATCTTTTGAGTTTCGCTGTTCTTCTCCATCGTCCCACCGCAGCCCCTTCCACCAGCCAAATCATCATCACCATCTGCCGCCCAATTGGGCTGCCAATACACCATCTTGCATTGCAGTCCGTTTACCAGGACGGTGTTTCTCAATGCAAAGGTTTGCATTGAAATGTGTCACTTCCCTCCTATTATCCTCAATGACTTCCGAATGCCAGACATGAGCGGCCAAGAGCCTTAACAAGATCTTCAGAACTTGACTCCTGCCAACTTTTCTGCTCTGAACTTGTATCATTTTGGCAAACGCATTACATGCTCTCCCCTCTGCTCCTTCGAGCAGGCAGTCCCTCTCTTTCAACTGTATCTTCACCATCTAATTAACGTCTACTTATCCTCAGGTTTCAACTCCCAAACCACCATCTTTTGGCAGCTTTTCTGCTGCTCCACCTTTGAGCGAGAGCACAGCTGCTGTAACTAGCAGGTGGCTTTGCCAGCCATGACTTGAATTAGAGAAGTGTGTTCATCTTTCGAAATGGGTCTGGAAGGAGGCAGTTCAAGTCGGTGCTGCCATTCAGCAATACTCTGAGGACTCGAGTTGTGTCATCCCAAATGTCCCTCATCTTTGTAAAATGGAAGCAGGGTACAGTGGTTTCTCCTGGAGGGAGTCTATCTTTTTATCAAAGAGGAAAGTCTTTCCCAGAATCCTTCCGAGGCAGTTTCCTTGTATCTCACCAGCTAAAACTGATTCACTTCAGAACTCACTTCAGCACAACCAGCGGACCTGGCAGAGTGTTCAGATGTGCCTGCTAACTTCCCTGACAGGATTGGATGCTGCGCCCAGAGGGAGCATTGAGATTAGAGAAAGTCCCTGTCTCTGATGCACTGCCTCCTTTCTATGACAACCCCAGCTTTATCCTGTCTCCTGCTCCTTCTCCCATTCTATAAAACACAGGCCAGAACTAGTGATATGGTTATATTAACAAGGCAAGTTTGCTTTGAAATTGTTTAGCTTTATTTCATGATGTATATATACTACCTAGGGGTCTTAAGCACTCACAGACATGGGACACACACTGCCTGTGTATCAGGGCTCCAGCTTCCTTGCCCCAGGGATGCCACCAGCTCTAGGATCTCTTACATCTCAGTCTTTGAAAGTCCAAAGAGAAGTTGATGAGTTCGCTCAGGGTCTATAGATCTGTGCCCCAGTTGCTCTGGGCTCCTCAGAGGGCACCACCTATGTGACCTGCAGGCTGCCCCCTCCATGCCCACCTTGATCTGGGGCATGTTTTGGGCCACTGTGCAAGATTTCACTTGATGAAAGTTTTCTGCAGATAAAAGAAATCTGAAACATGGAAACAGGCCAAATGCACAAAAGTAGATGACTGGATTAAAAAGATGTGGTACATGTATATACAATGGAATATTACAATATTACTCAGCAACCAAAAAAAAAAAAGGAAACACATGTCTTTTGCAGCAACTTGGATGGAGCTGGAAGGGATCATGCTTAGTGAGATAAGCCAGAAAGAGAAAGAAAAATATCGAATGGTTTCGCTCATAGCAGGATGATAATGGACCAGGCAAAAAAATAATAAGAATAATGAACAGTCATATACCAGAGACATAATGTGGGGGTGGAGTGGGGAATGGGATCAAAAACGGAGGGTCGGGGCCCTCCCTGGTGGCGCAGCGGGTTAAAGCACAGCACTGAGAATCTAAAGCTGCTTCCGCATGAGTTCAATTCCCGCCAGCCCCGGAGGTGACCACATGGTGTGGCAGACCTCTCCTGACCCGCCCGCTGCTCCCCTCAGCAGTGTACTTTGACCATCTGCCTGTTCTGTTGCCCACTCTGTCTCTGGTGAAGCCTCTCACCGCCCCTGAGCCTCTGGCCTGTACCCCAGTTCTGTATGCACAAATAAATAAAATCTTTAAAAAAAAAAAAATAAATAAAAATAAAGTAATAAAATGAACAGACAAGGATAAGTAATAAATAAATAGATTCTAAAAAGAAATCTGGAACTGCATGGATTAGGGGACTGTTGTGCCTACCTGGACTGCAAGGGTTAGGCGTTACCAGTTTTCTGCTGGAGCTGGCTCTCCTAGGGTCATGCTTGCCAACTTTCCTATTTCTGGCAGCCACGCCTTTCTATGTTAATAGCACTAATCCAGGATCCAATTACACCAGGTGGTTGTTCTTCTTCCTGTTCCTTGCCAGGCAACTCTAGTGTCTAAATTCTAGTTACCTGAGTGTACTCTGAGGCCTCTCCTGTCATAGTATCATGCTTCAGATTTGCCACCTTCCCTCCTGCAGAAAATTCCTTTTCCTGTGATGGAGGCATGGAAGGCCTAGACTCAGGCCCCATTCTGTCACATTCTGGGTGACCCAGCCCTTACATTGCTGGCCACCAGGGAGCAGGGATCTGCAAGCCTGTTTCCTCCAGCGCTCCGAGCAGCCTCTGAACACCAATGAATGAATGAATGAGTAATCATGATTTTAAGTAAAATTGCCTATTGGATAATAAATTCAAATTGAGACTTGTTCTCTGTCTAACTTTTAAAAGATGGAAGATAGAAAATGGGTAAAACAAACTGAAGTTCCCATTCCTGACCCCAATGGATAAAATCCCCAATTTCTGGTATTATTACATTGGTACCATGAATGGGCTCCTCTCTTCAAAGCAGACAAAAATTGGAAGAGCTTTACACAGGGTCTCAGGGCTGGAGCCGGCCTGTGATGCAGGCGTTGGTCTCCTGACGCTCCCGCCAACAGGCCTATAACCAGCCTCCTGGGGAGAAGTCACGCTCCAGAGATGTTGTGTCGGGGCTGCATGTAGAAGTTTCTCCTGTGCAAGTCCATAATCAATTAAAAAACATTTCTGGAGCCCTCCCTGGTGGCGCAGCGGATTAAAGCACAGCAGCGAGAAGCTAAAGCCACTTCCGCATGAGTTCAATCCCCGCCTGTCACGGAGGTGACCACATGGCTGGCAGACCTTTCCTGACCCGCTGCTCCCCTCAGCAGTGTACTTCGTTGATCTGCTTGTTCTGCCCCCCACTCTGTCTCTGGTGACTTCTCTCACCACCCTTTTACCTCTGGCCTGTATCCCAGTTCTGCATGCACAAATAAATAAATCTTACTAAAAAACAATTTCTGTAATGTTTGCAGCCAAACTTGCCCCTACGGCCAGGCTTCAGAAGTCCATTGGGAAGCCACCCCAAAGCTCCCGAGCCTCAGGAGGGCCCCTGCGACCCAGTGATGTCCCTGGCTCTGCTAAGATCATATCTCGTGCTGTGGAAGCAGCTGGAAGCTCTGAAGGAGCACTGGAGCCGCCTCAGGCTGAGATGCCAGAACATCGACTCGGCCTCACTCTACACACAGTTCTCAGAGATCTACGGGTGAGTGTTGCTGAGGTGTATTTCATGTGGATGAGCGGAACCTCGGGTTCAACAAATCTTCGCTCCCTGCTCTGAAGACAAAAGTTGCTCCATGAGTTCTGGCCTGTCACACCCCAGAAAAAGCCAGTGGTCGGTGTCTCCAAATAGTGTTTAGGGGCAAAGCTGATTCTCCAGACCACAGGGACCACCCTGAGTGGCACTGCGCATCACCTAGCCACAGTTCTGCCCCAGAAGCAGGGCTTAAGGTGCACCCCCCCGGGTACTGACTCTAAACATTAATGCAGAGATTCCAGACAGCACTGGGTGCAGAGATGCTGCTGCTTCTGTCTCAGAGCAGCCCAGCTCACACTGTGTGCGGGTTCACACCTGCGCACTGAAAATTTAATTGTACTGCAGGCACACAGCAAGGATCAACAATGGGTTTATTTACAAAAGGGGAAGGAAAAGGAACAACCCAGGGAAAGAGAGAAAGAGAGAGATACAAGTTATCTAGAACATCCTACTAGCTCTGCTGACTTGGAACTCCAGTAACACACTGATAGCCACCAGCCCCCCAGTCCAGAGAGCAGAATTCCTTCAGGACATCAGTTCCCCCTAACACTTCCACGCCTGTCCACTTCCTGCCCTATCACACGTGAGCTGAGCCTGAGAGCCTCATGTTTTTCAGTCAGAGGGATGTAATGTGGTACAGCAGGAGGGCTTAAGCCTGGGACTGGGATGTGTTTCTGCAGCTTCAAGCGCGGGCTGGGCTGACAGAGATGCCAGTGGAGATGTATAGTCTGCCATGTATGTTAGCAAACAGTATTCTCCGAACATACGCCCGCCACCTGGCTCTTAACTAAGGACAAGGTTCACTGCAGTCTCAATCACTTCCTTATGAAGTTACTATGGTCAGCTTTTCTGGCAGTTAGGGAATATAGGCCCTCGCTCTTTTGCAAAATGATACTGAAATGAAATGTACCCCATCTGCAAAGACCTCGGGATTGAAGACTGGTGAAGAAAGTGGCAACAGTGGTGAATTGGGAGGTTTATACATGACAGGAATCAGAACGTGAATAAAAACAACTGTCAGGGAATTAAGATGAGAAAAAATATGTTTGCTAATGCCTGTCTCTCTTCCTTAATAGGACTGACATCTTCTATCCCAGCATGAAAGCATTAGCCAGGCAGATGGGGAAAGAAGATGAATTTGAGGGGCTTATAATTTGTAGTCAGTCTATTCTTCCCCCCAAAGGAGCTTCCGAAATTGAAATAAAAACTCACCAGGTATGCAGGACCTATCTTGACTTGACTTTGAAAATTTGTTCTATGGCATCGTGATGGAAACCTAAAGATAGACAGACCCAAGTGATTTGTTTTTCTTAGCTAATTGTAAATTGAAGGCTGGACATCATTGAGCAAACTCAGGGATGGAGCTAAGTAAGTGTTTAAGGGCATGATGAAGCAGATAATAACTAGCCCTTAACATATCAGTTCTGTAAGTCTAGATTTTCATATTTTGGTTTTCTTCAATTAAGGGATACCTCCCCCAAGAAAGTTTTGATCAACAAAACTAGCTGCTAGCATTTTAAACATAAAATCCAACATGTAAATAACACACCTCCCTGGGCCCGTGGAAATGGTATTTAAAACATCTTGTTGAGACTCATTAGCCCATTTGGTGTGGGTAATACAGTCAGTGTGGAGGGTGTATTTCACCTTGCTCCTGGGACGCTGTGGGCTGTGCTTATGATAACAGGCAAAGTCTCTTGCTCTTTGGGTGTCAGTGCAACGATGCACTAACGCCATTTCAGTACCACCCCACCCCAGCCCCAAGCCCCACTGCTAATTCTCCTGACCCCTGTTTACCCTATAGCAAATGAGGTCCTCCCACCGGGAGAAATGTGGACTCTGCACGCATAACGGGGAACAGAAGAGGCTCGCAGTTATGGGAGCAAAGATATCTCTTGGTCATGTATGGAGCTTTCAATCTCATGAAGTCCTCCTTTGTGACTATACTGAGTTTCAAGCTTCCAGGCTTCTGTCGTGGTGACTGCTAACAAAATTCCCCACCACACTTAGAGATCCCAAACGACCCTTGGGTGTTGAGCATTTGCAATATTTATCAATCAGGGTATAAGCAAGAAAGAGAGACTTGTTCTCTGACAAGGTTGGGGCCCAGGGGCCGGAGAAAGAAAGCCCTCCTTCCCTGAGAGAGAACAGGGGCAAGACAAGACCTGGCCCAGGGTCCTGCTGCTGGAACGTAACATGGTGACTTACTCTGTGCTTCCTCTAGCTTCACAAACTTCTGGAAAATCTTGAAATTCATATGATCCAGGAGGTATTAAGAAAAGTTAACAGAGAGCTAACACTGGTTGTATCAGAGAAGTCCAAGGAGGAATGTACTCTCCCTACAGGTAAAGTATGCTTATTGAAGTAATTCACAAAATAATAGCTATTGTTTTTATCCTAATCACAAGAGCAGTCCATGCATCCATATTCATTGGAAAGATCACTTCAGTGTCCAGAAAACGATATCAGAAATTTTCTTTTACAGCTTGGCCAGAGAGAGGTACTTTTAATACTTTGGTATATTTCCTTCCACTAGAAGAGCTTTCAAATAGAAGACAGGTTGACTTCAGTCTCAATGCTGTTCATGAACTCATGACTGAACTAAATTTGAACTGGGGGAATACATGAAGTCCTTCTTTGGAACATGTATGTGTGTGTGTGTGTGCATACAAATATAGATAATATGAAATGAATGTCAAAATCCTACACATTCACGTATTTGGGGTGAGAAGACAATCAAAATGGTTTCATCTCAGGTCTGCGGTCTGGGTCAGTTCAGGGCACATGGCTGGGGCATTCTCACGGGGCACAAAGGGCTACTTGGTGCCACCCCAAAGTACTTCATTTAGCCATATCGTCGTATATGCCTCATAAGTGAGTCAACAGAGCAGGCACCTTGGAGCCTTGACTCCTGCCCAGTTCCACCTCCTGCTGCTTCCCCACCTTGCCAGAGATTCTCAGCTGCCTGCTCTCTGGTCCCTGGCACCCAGGTGCTGCTAGTATCACCCTCACCGTCCCACCCAACAGCTGCTGCGGCCATCCACCCCACTGGGTCCTGACATACAGTGGGCTGCCAGGGTTGGGCAGGGCCATGTATACCTGGCAACGCTGAGCAACCATCACAACCCGGCGAGGGCAAGTCTGCTGCCCTCCCTGATACCTGGGATATCCCAGGTTGCAATGCCTTTGTGCCTGCCTCTCCACAGTGGGCTGGGGGTGGCAGGTAAAGCCATGGGAAGGTGGGACATTAGCTCAATTTCTCTACCTCTGGCCAGGGCATGAGGCCTCACTCAGTGAGTGTGGTAGCTGGTGGGTTTCAAACATTCACATGCCCAGTCACGGGGTGGGGGGGCCCTATGTGGTCACATCTGCCCTGTGAGCATTTCCCTGGCCAGGCATTACAAGAGTAAAAACAAATGAGCACACCCTGACAGATAAAGCAGAGACTACAAAAGAAAGGAAAATGCTTTCTATTTTACCACCTATAATAACACATTCCCCCTGCTTTTTGCATAAGAAACCCTGCACTTTGATTTTGCACCAGAGCCCCTTGGATTATGTAGTTGGTTCAATCAGAACTACAAGGTTTACTCCAAACTCCTAATTCTGTAGGGAAATCTATAATCTTTGCGCTAGGGAGGAGTTGTCTGACAAGTGAAATAAATTAGGCTTTCCTTTGGAGAGGCAGTCCACAGACATTGTAATGTTAATTAATAGCCTCTAACCTCACCTAACACATTGTCATTTTTCAGTGCTTCAAGTAAAGGGTTCTGTCAACAGGGCTCACAGAGAGCTGTGCAGAGAGAGGGTGACCCCCTCGCCACCCCCCAGCTGGGCTGCTCTGACTGTCACCAGAGCTAGTGTGTTTGAGCTCCAATTACAGAAATGTAACAGACAAAGCGCCTGTTGTTGGTGCTGTGCTGGCTGCATCCAGGCGGCTCCTTCTCAGTCCTTGGAGAAAATCCACAGCGCAGCAGGTGCGCCCATCTGATGGGTGGGGCTGTGGTTCTCTAGAGACACATGAGGGGCTCTAGTGAGGGGCTGAAGTGAATCTGCCTCCCTGCTGCCTGGAAGGGGCTGATCCAGGTGGAGGGAGGGCTGCTATTTTTCTTTTTTTTTTTAAGATTTATTTATTTGTGCATACAGAACTGGGGGGCAGGCCAGAGGTGCAGGGGCAGTGAGAGGCTTCACTAGAGACAGAGTGGGGAGCAGAACAGGAAAATCTACTGAGGGGAGCAGCGGGCGGGTCAGGAGAGGTCTGCAGCGCCATGTGGGTCACCTCCAGGGCAGGCGGGGATTGAACTCATGCTGAAGTGGCTTTAGCTTTTTAGTGCTGTGCTTAAGCCTACAGTGCTACCAGAGAGAGCCCGGGCAGCTGTTTTTAATGGTGGTCATGTCACTATTACCGAGCCACTATTACCTAGGCTAGAGCAGACTGGCCAATTCTGCTGACCTTTTTGGACCCTACTCCCGTTAAGATTTGGTGAGGACTGTTGTTGAATTCTGGCCTGTTTGTCACAGCAGCCCTGACTTCCCCTAATAAAAGTGAGAGGGTCCCCCCACCATGTGCCAGGGGTGATTTTACATACAGTCATTCACTTTATTTTTCCTGAACGCTCTGTGAATCTGGGGCTCTTTCGAAGAAGGTGCTAAAAACATGGGCTCCCCACCCTTCTTCCTCATCTCAGCTGCTAGAAGCCACTATACTAGGTGGGACCTCCAGGGAGGATAGGTTAGCTTGGGGCTGGGGCCAGGGATTTCTCCCGAGGGGCTGAGGTGGAGATTGTCGAGAATCAGGGGTGGCACTGAGGAAGGAACGCCAGAGGAGGAATCACAAGATTAATTCACTCAAGGGGGCTGGGTAGAGGGGGCCAGCTTAACAATTAACACAGCCATAAAATCAAGGTCCTCGGGCGCCAAAACCTGGATGCCAGGAAGTCCTGGATGCCTGGACGTCTCCAAGAGGTCCCAGCAGGTAACAGACTGTTGGGGGCAGTGCCTGAAGCTCAGACCCAATAGGTAAAAGATAAGGACTTGGAGACAAGCTCAGGCAATCTCTGGTCCTCTCAAGTTCTGCATAGATATTTAAATCAGCAACTGACTGTTAGCAAGGATGGGCCCCTCCCTACCCAAAGGAGGTAATAAAGCCAAACCCCCATAAAGGGGCAGCTCTTCCTGCCCGCTAGTGCCTATGCAAGTGTCTTTTCCTCTCCTGTCTCTTTCTAATGAACTTACTCTTTAACTGAGTCTTTGTCTCTTGAAGAAACTCACTGCAGGGCACTGAAAGGGGAGCTTTGGTGAAACCTTTCCAGAGTGAACTCAAGGACCCCGAGCTCTGCCAGAAAGGAAGCCTTTCGCTTCCCTCCATCCCACCTTAGTCTGGGACTTAATCTTTTTGCAAAGCTTCTGAGTTTGCTTCCAGTTTGACTGTGAGCTACTGAAAATGTGGGGGCCACAGCTGGCTATGATGATAATTCTTGGTGGTGGAACCAGCAAAGCTCCTCTCAGTGACCCCTGCTGTGCCTCAGCTTGCTCCAGAGATCAGCTCCACTGATTTGAAAGGGCTCTGCTATTGCCTATTTCTGACATGTTGACACTGAAATGATTTTTAATTGATCTTCTAATTTTCTGTGGGCGGTTATAAAGTCAGTAGACTCCAAAGCAGAGTATCCCAGGCAGGTGGGGGAAAAAATATTAGAAGTTCTAAATAGATTAATCCATGTGTGACCCTCCCCACTGAGGAGGTCCTTAAAGTTACCATGGGGAGGAATAGACGAGTGAACAATCAGAAAATATTAGATCCTAATCCTAGTATGTGCTTATCTTAAGCCACCTTATGAGGCCCTCCCTGTGATGCAACAGGTTAGGATGCAGCACAGCAAGCTGGCGGCAGAAGTTTCAGTGCAAGTTCTTTCTGGTCCCGGAGGTGATCCACATGGTGGAGGTCATCCCCATGGCGCAGCAGACCTCTCCTGACCCGCCCGCTGCTCCCCTCAGCAGTGTACTTCATCGATCTGCCTGTTCTGCTCCCCACTCTGTCTCTGGTGAAGCTTGTCACCACCCCTGCAACTCTGGCTTGTAACCCAGTTCTGTGTGCATTAATAAATAAACCTTCAAAAAGAAAAAAAAAAAACACCTTATGGATTTAAAATAGATAACCTCACCTGTCTTCTGATAAGAAGTCAAAGAATTTTAAAAGGCTTTTGGGAATGTGAATTGAGATCTACATGCATAGTTAGTGAAACTTATCCAAAATACATATATTTTGCAATGGTAGCCAGTGAAGGGATTGTAGATAGTTACATATAGGTAAACATTAAACATGTTACAGGAAAGGGGACAAAAATCACTATATTGAGAGAAATACAGCAAAACCCTCAGGAAAATCAGGCCTCAGCCAACATTTCCCAACAGGGAACCCTGGAACACAAGTTCCTCAAATATTAAGGCAATATTCTCCTGGTCTTCTTCACTGACAGACTCCAATATTACCTGAAGCTTTCCATCCCCTTGCACAAGCCAGAAAATCACTTACCAATAACAGCGTTTGGGTTGCAAATCTTTACCTAGCATCATTAATTGTTGTTTCACCAAATCTGTTTTTGCCAGTTTTACTGGTCTTTGTCTTTGAGTAATTACGTGTTATGTAAAGTGATGAAATAGGAGTACAAAAAAAAAAAAAAAAGATCTGTTCTACAAAAGCTAATTGAAATAAATAAACTGTGGTACATCCAATCAGTGGAATGTTATTCAGCACTGAAAGGAAAGGAGTAATTAAGCCTTGAAGAGATGTGGGGGAAATTTAGATGCGTATTAGAAGTAAAAGAAGTCAATCTGGAAAGGCTAGAAATTGTATGATTCCAACTATATGACATTCTAAAAAAAAAAGTGAAGAGAGTAAGAAACAGTGATTGCCAGATATTAAACAAGGAAAGAGAAATGAACAGGTAAAGCACAGGCTTTAAAAAAAAAAAAAAAGATTTATTTGTTTATACATACAGAACTGGGGTACAGGCCAGAGGTACAGGGGCAGTGAGAGGATTCACCAGAGACAGAGTGGGTTGACTGAAGGCTGACTGAAGTACACTGCTAAGGGGAGCAGCAGGCGGGTCAGGAGAGGTCTGCTGCACCTTGTGGTCACCTCTGGGGCAGGGATCGAACTCATGCTGAAGTGGCTTTAGCTTCTCTGTGCTGTGCTTTAACCCACTGCGCCACCAGGGAGAGCCCACAGACTTTTCTTTTTAGGATGATTGAACTGATCACTGTGGTATGATACTGTGATATGACGTATATGGTAGATATACGTCACTGTACATTTTTCTAAACCTACAGAATACAACATCAAGAGTGGGCCCAACTCTAAACTATGGACTCTGATAATAACAGAGGCCTATCAGTTGTAACAACTGTTACACACACTGTATGGGATGTTGATAATGTTGGAGGCTGATAATGCAGAGACCCATAGGGGACATATAGAGACTCTCTGTCCTGTGTACTTAATTTTGCTGTGAATCTAAAGCTTCTTTTAAAAAATATCCCCCAAAATGATGCATTTGGATTGTTTCATGATCTGTATGTTCTCTGAAAGACACTTAAAAAAAAAAAAAAAGCACTAGAAATTGTCCATGTAAGGTGGATTATGGTTTATGGAAGAAAGGTAGTCCAGAATGCCAGTGAACAGACACACAGGAAACAAGGGCCTGGGCTTTCAAAACATCGGCTAATATCTATATATTGATGTGCCTTTAAGTTCAATAAAAGGTCTAAGACAGTGCATGTCATTTTAAAGCAGTCTCTGCTCTAAAGTCGTTTAATTAACACGATTCTTAGTCTTAATTGCATTGGGTAGGAGGATTTCTACTATGTTTTACAGGGGTTGGAGGAGAAAGGTTTTGCTTGCTTGTTCTTGTCAAAATATGTTTGGGAAACTTAGGTTAGATAATATTTAAAAGGTTCCTTTACTTCAGCCCTCTCAGAGCCTTTACTATCCTACTGTGCACTGTAAATATCCAGGAGAGAGAGAGCAAGTATGCAATGTTCTTTAAGTTTATTTGACCACAGAATCTTTTGTTCCCTTTGGGAAGATCTATCATCAGCTCAGGAATTAGTGTTCTGGAGAGCAGTGAGAGAAACATGGAAGTATAGAATTTACACATATGTTTGGATCCATTAGGCTTTCTTTTGGAGGCTACCCTGATTGGTCAGGAGAATGGCCGTGACTAAAAATGTGTCCCTTCATGTTTCAGTTCTCTGGTGGCTTAGGATAAAGGGGTTACTGAGTGGCAGAAGACTGGTGGTTGTGTTAGAGAGATGAAATGCTACCAAATCAAGATCCCTATCTTGGGGAAGGGAGCTGGGTGGAGGCTTTGTTCAGAGGCTGAGAAGAGGAAATGGTTTGGCCATCACTAAGCCAAAGTTTCCTCCTTTCAAGGGACCTGGGAACAGAGTGAAAGGGGAAGAACAAAGCTCTCATTTAACCCAATGTGATGTCTCCCTTCACCTTCACGCTCTGTCACAAGCTACGACATCCTAAAGAAGCCATGACCACACACACTGAAAAAGAGGCAGGCTTGGAGGCAGCCAGCACCACTTGGCCCGGAATTTCTCCTTTTGCATGAATTCTACTCTCTCTGGCTTCCTCTGACTCCTGCCTACAGATGCAGATGTTTGTCTGAACTTGAATTCATGAGGAAAAAAACATTCTGGGAAATCTTCCTGTTAGCACACAACTGATTGGTACCCAGGGACCCCAAACTTAAGGGATGCACTCTCTAAAAGGGATATTGCAATCCATTGCATAAAGACAAAGAAAGCAGACTCTTGTGGGAAAGAGCTCTAGTAGAATTAGTGTACACAGAAAGTGAACAAAGAGAGGATAGTCTTAATAATGGTTTCCAATAAAATCCCCCACACATGGGCAAATGCCCAGCCAAACAGGTCGACCCAAAATGGGGTTGCTAAGGCCTGATAGCTTGACCCAATCTAAGGTAACCTCTGAGGGGGCATAGCCAGGAGCTTAAGCAGGTCGTTGAGACCTGGGACAAAAGTAGATACCACATCAAGGCAGTAATTGCCATTGTCAGCCTCTCATGTGTCTCTCACCCATGTGTTTCTTTCAACAATTTCTACATGTCTCTCTTCCATGTGTCTCCTCCAAGCCCCATTCCCAGCTGCACCATGATGCAAGTTGGCCACAGAAACCAGATCCCAAGAGCTTACCTGCCTTCTGTGTTATACAACCTCATCTGGCCACTGAGCTCTGCCCTAGTTCCCAGTAGCTCCTTGCTCAGGAAGTCCAGACCATGTTACACTGGGACTTGTAATTCTAGGTGACCGGAAGTGGGGGCAAGGAAAATGGCACCAGCTCACTGCCCTGCGATGCTCCTCCCCTGTTACGAAGATGCATTTTCTACCATCCCCAGCATTCTTGTAACACTTCCCCTCAGTTGAGCCCAGAGCTAAACCCTAAACCAGGTTTGTCAGGTGATGGTCCCCACACCAGGAGTGTGTCATGTGATCTTTCACCAGCCTTTTCTAGAAGCCAAAGATCTGCCTCAAAAGTACACTAGAAAGTGGGCCCTCCCGGGTGGCGCAGTGGTTAAAAAGCAGCACTGCAAACTGGCAGGAGCTGCCAGTGCGAATTCCATCCCTGGAAGGTGATCCACATGGCACAGGAGACCTCCTGACCCCGCCTACTGCTCTTCCTTCCGCAAGGTACTTGTCAGTTGGCCTGTTCTGCTCCCCACTGTCTCTGGTGAATCCCCTCACCACCCTTGCACATCTGGTTTGCACCCCCATTCTGTATGCATAAATAAATAAATCTTTTTTAAAAAAAAAGTACACTAAAAAATAGCTAATTTCTTATCTGAAAAAAAATGTCTAAAATATACCTGCATTCTGTTTTGTCAAAACTTAGACTTACGAAATTCTAAAACATTTTAAGAAGGGTGAACTACTAGTAGACTACCTAATTCCTTTGGATTTTCCTCTTCAACTCTGCTGGGACACTAGTGATATTCATCTTTATTGTTCTAAAGGATCAGCAAAATCAGAATTATGATTATGATGGAAAGTAACCATCTATAGGAGAGTGAAATTCCTTTTTCAAAACCAGGACCCCCCCAGTAAATAACATAATAAGTGTAAATACCAGAGGCTCCTGCTCTGTCATGCACATTTCTGGGAGGATTGTGCTGGATGCTTCCTCCTGTGTGAGTGAGGCTCCTGGCAGAAAAAGGAGGAAGTATAAATTGGAAATCTCATCTGAAATTAGGAGCAGCTGGAGACACCAGTGGCCCTGTGGGTGTGCTTGCTAACCCCACAACAGAAAAGGGAGTAGGATGGGGTTTGGGGCCTCCCCCTGCCTCCTCTGGAATCTGCTTCAAAATGCCCCTGGGGTGATGCAAAGGCAAGAGACCCTACCCCACTAATTATCTTACCTGTGTCTTTTCCTCTTCCATAGGAAAGCTCGTAAGTGTTGCCACCCTGCCATTGTTCCAGCTCTGCCATGCTTTCCAAAATTTAATATATTTTAAAAAAGATTTATTTATTTGTGCATACAGAACTGGGGTACAGGCCTGAGGTCCAGGGGTGGTGAGAGGATTCACCAGAGACAGAGTGGGGAGCAGAACAGGCAGATCGACGAAGTACACTGCTGAGGGGAGCTAGGCTACTATACTTTTGGCATTATTTAAGGGACACCGATTTTCATGAAACAAAAGCCTTCCTTTAGTGGGGTTTTGCCTAGAAGGAGTAGAGAAGCTATAAGCGATAAACATACATTAGGAAATAAGAGAACAAGAAGGATGATGGTGTGTCCAGAGTTTGGTCTCAGAGTTGTCTTGTAGCCATTTAGAGCTGTTCAATGTTTCACTGTAACTAGTGTTGGTATATTTTTACCCCTAGACCTTTGGAAACACCAAGTCATGAAAGAAAACTGCTCAGTCATAAGACCACAAATAGTTGAAAAATTTATACAGAGATTAATGGAGAAATACCAGGATGGTGGATTAGAGGTATGTATTAAAAACTGGTCATTTGGGGGTTTTTCTAACATAAGCCGATAGAGGAAAACTTTTTCCCTGCCTTAGAATGGTGATGTGAATAGTGAGTCTGAATTCAAAGTAGTGATCACTTGTTATCGTTGTAATTTTGGAAAAACTCAGCTTATTTAATAAAGATGGGAGAAAAAGAATATGGATGGTGGTAAATTTCAGAATCGGTCAATATTTTTAGGTTTGTTTTTGAAGTTTGTTTAAGATTGTTTAGGAGTTATTTTATGCATGAGTTAGTTGAGGAAATGAACGTTTCCTACTGTTGGTTTTTTAATGTAGAAAATTGTTAAGAGAAGCCAAAATAACCACCAACATGGGCATAATATACAGTGATGTAAATCAGTGTTACCTCAATAAACAGAATTAGAGAAACACACATAATACAACCATTTAAAAAATACTTTAAAATGTACAATATGAAAAAAATAACAACTCAGAAAGATAAATATTTTCTTCCTCCTCTATGCCACCATCCCCACTTTCCTCTCCACAAAGGAAACCTGTGAGCTATCTGGGGGTATACAGATTTGAATTCATAACAACGCTCACTATGCAACATACATTTAACAGTAATGCAGACAACATGCATACCCTCAGACTTTGGAGTTTTAAATCATGCTTATTCTTGGTAGGAATTCCTTCTAAATCAAGGAATCCATGGAAAAGGCAGGGAGAAGTCACTGGAGCATTTTGTCAGCAGGGGTGAGTTTTAGAAACATCATCCAACACCTTGCATGTGGCTGATGTTTGAATTAATAGGGACTCTAAGAAGAAGCAAACCACAGAAAGCACATTTTGTATCCCAGTCCCTGACTCTGCAAATATTAAAAGCAGAGGACTGCACAGCTGAAGCTGATGGTTTTCTAGAGAGAAGACATGGGAAAGGATCTGGGAGCCACAGCAACTTATGCCAGGAGTCCCAGGGTGCTGAGGCTGCAGGGCGAGAGCAGCTGTGAAGATGCCCTTTCCTTTTCAGGTCACTTTCAGGAAAGACCACCTTGAGGCCTGCCTCCTTTCCCTGGGGTGTGATGTGATGGCCAGAGAGCACAGCAACTTCCAGACCTACTCCATGTTTTATGAGCATGTCCTGGAGCACACAAGGCAGAAGCTAAGCCAAAAGGAGCAAGTATGTCCCCAGAGACAAGAATTGTGTTGGGTGGGTATGGCTAGGACAGGCAGGGCTCCCTTTGAAGAGGAAAGTAAACCGGTAAAACGGAAGGGGGGGGAGGTATTCTTATGCAAGAGCTGAAACTGTCTCCAACTTTCTTTTCTCATTGGTTCATTTTCTTGGGCAGCTGCATAGGAAAGTGGGTTGTGTGGTTTCAAGGTGTCTAGTGGGGAATGTAAGAGGAGAATGACCAAGGGGCTGGACCCAGGGAAAGATGCAGAACCGACTTTCCCATCCACAGCAAACACAAGACACTCTGTGCTGTTCCTGGTCTTGCGCTAACCTGAGTTTCCTTTGGGATGTGCATCATGGTCTCACTGATGAGACCTGAAAATCCACTATTGGGATCTAAGCACATCTGTCTTTGCACACTGTTCTGAAATGGATTGCATCAGAGGCTCGATGTGATTTCAGTTGTAACTAGAAAAACTGCAAAGGCTCTGAAAAAAAAAATCACAGGAAGCGTTAGAGCATCACACTGTGGTCTTGGCTTGGCCCCTCCCCCCTCGACTTGGCCCCCAGCTGAGTCCTCTGCGTGGCTGTGGTCCTGGAGTCATTGCTGTCTTTTCATGTCGTGTTGAGCATCCCCAAGCCAGTGGAGCAGTAAGTGTGGCCCTTGCTCCAAGCGGAGCCCGAGCATCTCAAAATGAAACTCCATCAACACTAACAAGAGAAGCCCGGGGCATGCTGTGCTGAATTGAGCCCATAGTTGGATGAACAAATGTTGGAGTATATGATGCATTGCTTTCTCCTTCTCAGGAATTAGATAGCCTGCCAAGAGGTCAGAGGTCACCGGAAGATGATGCTAGTCAGGTAGGTCAGTTATTACTAAAAAAGCTCTCTTGTCCATTTTCAGATCCATAATCTCAGAGGTAGCCAGTACTTCTTGGTGTCATTTTTCTCTCGCCCCCTTCAGAGGAGGCCCATAGAAGCCCTGTCAGTAAAAATCCCCTGCAGAAACCTCCAAGGAATGTGTTTTCACTGTTTATTTTTTTGTTGATGTTGTTTATTTATTTATTTTTTGGTGGGGGGAGGTTGTTTTTCATTTTCTTTTTTGGTTTGTTTTCTCTTGAGGCCAGTTAAAGTACATGGCACAAAAAAAAAAAAAGGTGGGGGAATTTGGAGACGGAGATCAAGAAGTAGTACTCTCTCCAATGAGAAGTACTTGATTCTGTCTCCCGCTGGGGTCACTCACTCAGCAACCGCTTACTGAGCATCTACTTTGAGTCTGGCACTGCTCTCGATGTTTGAACCAAGTTTTGATTCTTCAGCCCACATGTGCACAACAGGAGATTCATCTTTTTCATTAGGTTCAAAGTAGAAAGTCAACATTGATATACAAAGCAGTGGCAGTTTGGAATTCCTGAATTCTTTTCCATTTAAAATGTGAATTTCTGTGATAGGTTGCTGAGCTCAGTCACAGTATGATTATGGAAATCACAGCTCTGAGAGCCAGACTCTTGGATTTGGAAGAGGAGAATCTGAATCTCAAAAAGCAGATTAGAAAAGAAGTCCAGGAAGAATATGAAGCATTAGTCCAAGCTTTGTTTGTGACATGTTTAAACATAAAAGTAAGTGACCAGTCCTGTGAGTCCTGTGGAGACCGGCCTTCCAGAGAGATTCAAGAGGGGGCTTTGTAACAGAAGATTGTTTGACCTAAGACTTAACTAGGTCTAAGCTTTCACTGCAGAGTGAGCCATGGATTGTCATTATTTTACCAATGATCAACTGAATTGTTGATCATTCAGATATTTGCTATTTTCCTCACTTTACTGCCTCTTTCCTTTATTGTCAGCTGACTGCTCTTGAGGAAAGCGACAGGTTTGTTTTTTCAAACTCTAATATCTGGAAACATAAACACCTAAGTAGACCCCAGTGAAGGGAACAGAAGGCACCTCCTGAGAGCTCCCTGGCTGAAGTCAGAATCTGAACTGGCTCTCAGAGGCTATTCTGACCGCAAAGCCTCTCATATCCAGCGTCAGGGAGCGACTGAGCCGCCAGTGATGGCCCATCAGAGGGGCAATGACGCATGTCCAGCTGCCACAGCACCGTGGGAGCCCATTACATTCTTATGACGTCAGAGCAGCTCTAAGATGGCGAACCCACACCTCAAGTGGGCCTTCAGGGGCTTCATCCAGCTGCCCCATACGTGTGAATTTTAGTACAAACCTACTGTTACCCAAATCGCAGCTTTCCCCCAACCTGCCCACTCCCCTGCTATTGTATACACCCCAAAGTGAGCCCACTTGGGTCCTTACCCCACAATCTCTTCAGGGGGGTTCTAGGGTAGCCCCCGAGTTGTTATGTTGAGAGGAAGTTCCGCCGACGCTCTGCCTTCACCTAGTCACTCCGGAGAGGACTGGAGAGTCCCTCTTACTTGTGAAGGGGCTACGATGTGCAAGTGCTTAGAGGTAATTAAAGGATCAAACCCAAAATGCAGTGAACCTGGTGCTGCAGGAGAGAGCGGCAGACAGGAGGCTGGGATTCGCAGACCCAGCTTTCCGGTACGAGATTCTTGAAAATCTTCTCAAGTTCTTTTCAGCTCCCGTTAGATTCCTAGACAAAAAAAAGAGACTCTACTTCTTCAGGCTGAACTAGCTCCACAAATGACCCAAAGTAAGGAATCCCTGTCCTACCCCATGGTCCCCAGAAGGGTGAAGATTTCTCTGTGTGGCCAGCATGCCTCCTGCCTCCTCCCCAGGGCAGTGGTTCAGAGGTGAGAGGGCACCCACTCTCCCGGCTCACCCCCTGTTGCACTTAGCACCATAAGCCCTCAGCCCTAAGCCATTCAGAAGATTTCTGCTAAAGCCTAAATGGAAAGCAGCCAGCCTGATTCCTTTCTCTGTTTATCTATTTTTCATGGAGTTCCTCATCAGTGACGCATCTTTGGTGGTTTTGCTTTTTCTCCTGGTCAGATTCTGCTGAGTCAACCCTATAGAAAAAGTCCTAGGTTCAATTTCCCGCATTAGCCCTTGGGGGTGGAGGAGAGGGGGGGAACAGCTTGGTTTTCCACTGGTGACTCCCATTCTTCTACCTGCTCAGCTCACCCTGGAGTTTGCCTGCCTAGGCCTCGTGACACAGTCCTGCGTGGTGGTGCATTAAGGGGCCCTCAGTGAGACGCCCAGATGACACCTAATAGGTTTGCAGTCTGGATGATATTTCAATGTTAGGTCATTTCTGAAAGCTGAATTTTGGAAGACAAAATGACTTTCTCAACTACTCGTCCTAACCGTTAAGTCTGCAATTTGCAGGAGAATCTAGAAGAGAATCAACTTAATTTGATCCAGAAAGTGTGTCAGATCATCGAAGAAGTGAGGACAGAAGGGATTGACACCATGAAAGGCCTCAAGAAAAAATGGGGTTCTGCCAACCCTGATGAAGGAATGAAAGAAAACCCAGTCAAAGTATGTGGTTTCCTTTAGCAGTGGGATATCAGCATTTCATCCTTGTATTTCTTTTCATACCTGCCACTCCCTTCGTTAGCACTCTATCTGGTTTCCCAGAGCATTTGTACCAGGCACTAAAAAAAAAACAACAAAAAAACTGGGCCTTACTGGATAATAGTCATCTTTTGATGTTAGGGCTGTGCCCTTACAAAAAAAGAAAAAAAAAGGTTGAGGCCTCCTTTTCTGAAAGTGACCCTTTCCGCAGGAGCAGCTGCAGGCTGTGGAGCAGGACAACTGCAACATAGCGGCGCTCATGTGCAAAGCCAGGAGCCTGGGCCGCTGGAGGCTGGCGGTGCAGCAGGCGCGCTTCCGGGGCCAGCTGAGCAGGGCCGAGAAGGTGAGGCCCAGGGGAGGGTGCCCAGCAGGGCGGCTGACTGCCAGCCTCCTTGGCTGCAGCTGCTGTGCTCGTGGTGTCAGGTGGCCAGACCGGCCATCTGAAAGGATCTGACAATTGGGGAGTTTTTCTGGGACTGAGCCTTGGAGAGATAGGAATGAGCCAGCAGCAAATGGTAAAGAAGCAAATGGAAGGACAGATCAGAGAGTTTAGCGTGAAAGGAGGGAAAGCCGGGGGATTTTTATCAAGGGCTTGAAGAAGCATCATCAAAATGCTGCAAATCTTTGGGTTTCCAATATGATTGAGGAAAATGAAGTAACAAAATACTAAGTGGAAAATCTGCCCTAAGCGACAGTGAAGCCAAGGACATACTCACAGTGGTGTGAAACTTACTTCTTCCCTGAAAGTCCTTGCTCTGATCTACTAGCACTGTTCCCATTCAAAACCAGAGGCAGTGACCAGCTGGAACTCCATTCTAGACAACATTTTAAAGAACGAGGGACGATGTCGTGGTTTAGATATTGCTCATGAAACGAAAAGCAGAGAAAGGAAACATATTTCCTATCTTACTGTGCTTGCGATATTCACAGGAAGCTGTTCAAAGTAAAAAAGAGTGTTTGAGCATCAAGCTAATGGCGGAGCAAGAAGAGGTTTTATTTTGTCAACAGCTACTGGCTGTCAGGCAAGCCCTGGTCAAAGCGCAGTCGGACAGCATGAGGCTGTACAGGCAGCAGGATAAGCAGGTATGGGCCTCACCACTGTCCCCTCCTCTGAGGAGCACCCCACTGAGCGGGCACTACACGTGGCCATGCTGCCTGCAGCACACATGGACGCTCCACAGGTGAAGATGGGCGTTGGCATTGCCAGGAGTAAGATGGCCCAGACCTCGGCTTCTGCTTTCCTCCCTCCCTTCCAGCCCAGAAACCAAGGCAGTGACCAGAAGGCTTTTGTTCTTTACCATATTTGGCTAATATGGGGAAATATTACTCCTACTCAAGACTAGGAGATGCGAGTGTTTCTCTGAGGGCCTTCACCTTAGGGGTTTGGGGCTTAGTCTATGCCTGTAACAGTCCTTTCATGCTCCAAAAGCCAGGTCAAGGTACTAGTTTCTGTTGAACAGCAGAAACTTCTGAAAGTGAGATAACACAGACCATTAGGAAAGGACTCGGGCTCTTGGCTTGAGGAGTAAATCTGACAGTTGAACCCCAATCCATTTGAAAAAGGGCCTCCCCTAAATGTTCAGATAGGCTTTCTCCAAAGTGGACAGTGGAGGCATACAAGGGACATTTTCCCACCCTCACTCCCAACCTCTTTGGGTTCTTCCCAGTCTAGTCAAACAAACAAGTTAACAACAGACAAAATCAGTAGGAGAAAAGGGCCATATTTAAGCACATATGTATGGGGAAACTCACAGGTGTAAATCCTAGGACATAACTGAGGTTTATATCCTCATAAATCATAGGACAAACGGAGGTTTATATCCTGGCTAAGGAATGGGGTACGGGTTTGGAGTACTAAGCGAAAGAGGGGGTCTCATAGAACAAGGAGGAGATGACTTCGTATGACAAAACCAGATGATTAGATGTTTCCCTTCTCTCTGAGAAGAAGTTATTTCTGGAGAGGATCTTAGAGCTGGATACTCTTCATTCTTTAAGATAATGGTAACAGTTTTGTTGAACCTGCAAGGACTAAATTGATCTAATTGCCACAGGTCAACGTGACCACTTTGGAGAAAGCCTAGTTGAACATTTTTGGGGAGGCCCTTTCTCATGTGGAGTGGGGTTCAATTGTTGGCTTTATTCCCCAAGCTGAGAGCCTTGGGTCCTTTCTTTTTTTCTTTTTTAAGATTTATTTATTTATTCATACAGAACTGGGGTACAGGCCAGAGATGCAGAGGGTGAGAGGATTCACCAGAGACAGAGCGCGGAGCAGAACAGGCAGATGGCTGAAGTACACTGCTGAGGGGAGCAGCGGGCGGGTCAGGAGAGGTCTGCCGCGCCATGTGGATCTCCTCTGGGGCAGGCAGGGATCGAACTCATGCAGAAGTGGCTTAAGCTTCTTAATGCAGTGCTTTAACCCGCTGCACCACCAGGGAGGGCCCGGTCCTTTCTTAATGGTCTGTATTATCTCACTTTCAGAAGTTTCTGCCACTCAACAGATGCTGGCACCAAAATAAAGGTGTTTCAAGCTTCCGCTCATGCCAACCTGTGCAGACAGACCCTCATTTTAGAGAGAGAGCAGCTAAGTTTAAGGAACAGCCTGGAAAAGCTGGGTACATTTGACACCTGAAATGTAACTTGTCCCTTTTGAACCCTAATTCCTCCATTATGTGCAGCAGGTGAATTAGGATGTATAATTGTGCAAAAATTTTGGTCAACTGTAAAATCACCATATACATGTTAATCATTAGTATTACTATTATAATTAAGTTCTGACCATCTAGTAGTTCCGATACTACTCATTACAAAAATTTCAGAATAGGACCAAATTATAAACATCTTTTCCTTTCTTTACCATCTGGAGTCTGGCTTCCCCAAGGCTATTTTGGGAGTCAAAACCTAGGCAAGAATAGAACTCCTTCGCCTACTCATTGCCTGTATTGCATCACCCTGTCTCCCCAGGCTACACCCTTGCCAGCAATCTCCTGATAGAGGCGCAATGTCAGTGGAAATGCAGGCCTGGGTAGAGGGGGCTCTTTGATTGGTGAGCTAATTAGCATGCACGTTAGCATCGAACTTTGGCTTTACAAGACCAAATTGTCCGACCTGCTATCACTATACAGCGCCATTCTCACTTCCTTGGTTTTTGTTTGATTTATATCCTGTTCTCATCCTCACCCTCCACCCCACCCCAAGGGCACACACACTATTTCCTTGAGACTTACGCAAATGCCAGCCTGGCCTGGATGCCTGTGGTCTTGCTGCACCAGCACAGGACCAAAAGCATGCTGGCTGCATCCACCCTGAGCCCAGGGTATGCCACACAGTCCTGCCCCCTCAGCCTCCAAGGAAGGAAAGTTACTGGGTTGATCAACTCCCCCCTTTTCCTGTCTGCTAAGATTCTGTGCCTTTTTCGTTTCCTTTGACCCTTTCCCGTCACAGGCTCAGTTGCTCAAACAATTAGAACATAGAGTGACCCAGGAAGCTCTTTACCGACAGCAGCTGGATTTAATGAAAACCTCCAGCATGGAGAAGCTCTTGGAAGAGGTTGAGCAAAAAGAACAGCGCCTGCAGCTCCTCACTGCAGAGGCCAAGAGGGTTTCTAAACTGGGCCAGCTCCAGCAGAAGAAAATTCAGAGAGAACTTCGACAGGTAACTCCAGGGAGAGGCCCCGGCAGCTAGGATGACAGCCAGAAGCAGTTCATTTTTTCTTTTCCTTCTCCGGTCTCCCACAGCAGTGCTTCCCCATCTTTGTCACTCCTAGGCATGCCACAAAATATTTATATCCCCACTGGGGTGATTGCTGGGGTTGCTTTAGGGGGAAAGATGGCCTGACAGCGTTTAGGCCTGGTGTCTTGGCTTCCTTGAACTTCTGGAAAACGTGTTCAACCTGCTCTAATCCTTGAACCAATGATCTTTTAGAAAATTCCAGTAAGTACTCTGGAAAAGCAGCAAATGTTATGGGAGCTCTTTCAAGAAGATTTTACTCATCGTGTTCTGGAACTGCAGAGACAAAAATGAACGGCAAAGTGATCTCCAGAGACAACATACAACCCAGTCAGGAAAAAAAGGGGAAAATAATATAATGTAGATGTGGATTAAGGCAAATTCCAACAAAGGAGACCACAATGTAATTCAATACAAAAGGAAAAAGAAACATCACTTCAGGGCAGGCTCTTCACGCATATTTACCAGAGTTGTTAGTTAAGCTGGAAAGTTAAATTATCAATTATCGCCAAGTGTTTCAACTGCTCAAAGAGGAATTAGTCAGGAGAATTCTAGGATAATTGATGGCAAAGAAAGAAAGACTAAAAATTGAATTAAGGCAACACTAGAAAGAATATTTTTATAGAAATAGAAAACAAGTAGCTTTAGAAAAAGAAAATTAAATCCTCAACATGAAAAATAAAATATGACCAGTGTCTAAGGAGAATTTGGTGTCATGCTTTTGTCCTTCAAATTATGCTTTTCTAAAAGCTACCACAGAAATAGGGATGTTCATTGATTACTTCCTCAAGGTCTTCTTGAGTTAATTTTTTGTTTCATGGCAGAGATTCTAAAAGTAATCAAAGATTTTTGAGTTTTCTCTCAACCAATATATGTGCTTAGTACTTGTATGTAAAACTGATCATCCATCTTTCTAAACCACCCTTCCAACTTTCCTGGCACCTCCTGTGTCCCTGGGCTTACCTGCCCTCAGCAGTCCTCCCTCCGTCAGGAAGAGCCGGTGGCCAGCAAGGCTCCTTCAGTCTCTCTCCAGCCTCCAACTCCAGGGCTCGTGTTCACCATCTGACCTTAGACAGCAGTAGGGTCCCTGTGGGAAGCCTGCCCCTGGGGAGGTCACTGTCAGATTTACACCCCAGCCCTTAGCTGAGCAAGGTCTGTGGGCCAAGGTGGCCTGTCTGTGCTTTAGTTTCCTCATCAGTATAATGGAGAAACACATTTACTCTGACATTTGGGGAGGATTAAATAATTAGGTAATAGACCTGGATTCAAATCCTGGTTCCGCCATGAACTTACACAACCTTGGGCAAGTTACTGCGCTAGCCTCTATGAAGTAGAGGTCAGTGTTAATAAATGTGATCTGTTAATAAAAAAGATTAATCAAGTGAATTAATTATGTTTCTTTTCTTTGCTAATTTTTTCAAACTTATTTAACCCCAGAAGCATTTCTTGCTTCTTGGCTATCTGCTATGGGGAAGGAGGGTCCATAAATAAATCCCCTCAATAGGTAGTTAGGAAGTTGTCCTAATTCTTAAGGCACCTGATCAGCTACTGAAAGTTAAACTGCCCTTGGGCTCTCTCTCTCTCTCTCTCTCACACACACACACACACACATACATAAAACTACCCCCTTCAATGAAAGTTTTTAAGACTAGCCCATAGTTACAGCTCTAAGATTTCAGGAGCATTCTGTTTGGGTCTGTATGGACAAGACCAGAATTTAAAACACACGTGGCTGAACTTTGGGGATTAGCATGTTTGTTTCTTAGGGCTGCCATAGCAAATTACCACAAACTGCCTGGCTTAAAACAAAATTATTGTCTATAGAAATTTATTGTCTAACAATACAGGAGACCAGAAATCTGAAGTCAAAGTGCTGGTTCCTCAGGACTCTGAGGAAGTGTCTGTTCTGCCCCGCTTCTAGTTCTAAGGCTGCCTAAGTCCTGGCGTTCCTGGGCTTATGGCTGCGTCACTGGATGTTCTGCCTCCCTCATGAGCTGGCCCTCTTCCCGCTGTGTCCCTGTTTCTGTCCTCACCTCCTCTTATTAGGACAGCAGTCATCAGATTTAGGGCCCATGCTTCATCTAGTAATCATTGTAATTATTTTCTAAATAAGGCTGTATCTTGAGGAGTGGGGGTAGACACCATTTAACCCATTACAAAAGCAATTAGGAAATGATAAGAAATATATATGTTAAAAGAAAGAAATACATGTAATCTATGCAGATGATGTGCCCTTTGGATCTAGGTACTTTCAGGCCAGGGGGCTAGGGGCCAGCTGTACAAGAGGAGAGCAACGTGAAGAAATACAAAGGTTGTCACCCGCTATGGACATCATCTATCAGGCCTAGAAATCTGTACACAGGTCATTTTCAGCTGATGATAAATTGAGGGGAGGGTAGAGGTCTGGGGGGAGGTTATATATCTTTCCTCTGTTTGAAATCACCTGGAAGCGCCCACGGCTCCTTGGGGCAGAGGTATGGTTTGGCCTGCAAGATTCTCTGTGAGCAGGGCCCTATTTCCTCCCTTTTATTCTACTCTCTTTGGTGAAAGAAACATAAACGATAGAGCTCTGAGTAAAGGCCTAGCAAAACTTAAAGTAATAAGGGTCTCTCAAGGACTGCCTCTGTTCCTCTTTGGCTAAGTTCTTGGTCTTTCTCGAGCCCTATATCCTCAGAAACTGTGTTCAACCTGACTTATAGTATAGACTTATATTCCTCGGGCAGCCCTTTGACCCAGCTCTCTCTGGGAACCCAAGGGACTAAAGTATGCATCAAAAAGCATGTCTGCTTCCCAAGCACTTTTCCCCTCAGACAAGAAGCCGTCTTGCCCAGGAGCGCAGCGTGAAGCTGGACGCCTTCCAGCGAGTAGCAGAACTACAAAGTCAGCTTAATGACTCTGAGCACTTGTCTGTCCAGATGAGTTCACCAGATGGTAAGGATTCCCCCTCCTCTTACTAGAACAAGCTCTCAAGGCCCAAGGGCAGAATCGAAGGTGGATCTCAGGGACTAGCACCTACAAACCAGTAGTTACTGTCTGGGTGCTGTATAATGTTTGTTAACTGAATGAGTTACACATGAATGACTAAGCCTTCATTTTGGTCTGCAAGCAGAACTTTCTACTTTACTTCACCTTGAAGTACTGACATCCTCCACTAAAGCAACTCAACCATATAAACTGGTCTCAGGAGTTTACAGCATGCCACTTGAAGAACATTGGGTACCTTGCTAGATTTTAAAGCATCTTAATGCCTTGGAACACTAGTGATCATACTTCTCAGATGTTCTTTACGAGAACACTGTGATTCCTGGCTGTGAGAAGACCTGTGGAACTGCCAGTCTAACAGCTATGGGCAGGACAGTCAGCAGGCAGCCTGGAGCAGAGACTGGTCATAGGACATTTCTAGATTAGCTTCCTCTCCTCTAGGATGAGGATTAAGTTCATTCTAAATTCTCTTCTCCATTTGACTATTGGAAATATCATCAAATCAGTAACCATGACTGTCTACCTGTTAAGGTTACCCAGTCCTCTTTCCTGTTCTGCAGCAGAGTCTAATAGTCAAATGTATGGGCAAATCCTTACTCTGTCCCTGCGGCTCTGTGACCTTCTGCTGGTTAACCAGCATCTCTGTAAAATGGAAATGCCCATGTCAAAGGTGCATTCTTAGGATTAAATAAGATAATGCATATCTGACATGTACATTAGCACTAAGTTGATTGTTACACGTTGACACAGGTGTGCTGTCCTTCATGTTCCTTTTGCCTACTTACAAGCGTGACTGATTGAGAAAACACAGCCTTTCCGAAGTAGGACGGTCAGCTTCAAAGATCAAGCAATGCTACTTTGGGTTTATAAGGACAGGACTGGGCTTGCCAGTAAAGCTCCTCCTTCCTCTGGTCTTGCTGCCAGCCGTTCACCGCAGCACTGGTGTTCCCTATCCCAGGTTCCCCAGTCCAAAGAGGAAGAGCACCAGAGGACCCAAGAGCCCTACTTTGGTCATGGGTCCTGGATAGTTCTGTAACTGACACCGTCCTCTCCTTATTCTCTGGGTATTTCTGTCTCTTTTTACCCCGTGTTTTCAACCTGGTTAAATATTTTTTTAATCCTGCTCTGGGTTAATGTGTTTGATAAGGCTACCTTTGTTTAGGCTCAAACAAAAAGTAATCAGTTTATTTCACCAATTCAGTGGGTTGATTTGGAAACATCAACTAAAAGGTATTTTGGGAAGTGCAGCCTCATAGAGAGACTTACAGTGGACTTCCCTAGAGCCAAAGCCAGCATTCCCCTTAAAATCTTTAGTGGAGCCATTACGGTAAGGAGGTGCCGCCAGCCTTCCATGGGGACTGGGACAGAGCACGGCTTCCCGCTGGCATCTGGGTGCTGTAGTTTTTTGATCTGTGAACTCTCTTCTCCTTTCCTCCTTTAATAGGGTATACTACTTTTCACATTTTCCTCTTTTGAACAAAATCTTTTTCTGTAAGCATTAATCACAGGCTAGGTTTATTCCAGATTCAGTGGCCTTTTTTGTCCCTTGGTGTCAGATAGGACCTTTCTTAGATGTCACGTCTTACAGCAGAGGAGACGTGCACCCATTGTCAACTGAGGTTACCAGATGGTGTGCAGGACCAGCAGAGGTGATGGCTTCTTAGAGTGTCACGTGAATCCAAGAGTCTGTTCCATGGAGTCTGCCTACACAGGGCTTGTTAGCAATATTAGATGGAGGTCTTTCCAATGAGACTGAAGAGAGCCTTTCTGGAGATGTCCTTCCCAACAGGTGGACCTCCAGGTTACGGGGTTTTGCTAAAGGCCTTCGTCGCCCTGGAGCATTCAGTGAAAAGATTGCACAACCAGAATACGGTTACTTTTGACAGAAGCTGTTAGGCTTTTATAGTATTGACTGTTTCACCTTAAGTCAGCTGTGGATCAAAAGAGGCACAGTGGGTACCCTGTGACAACTTCAAAGGATGAGAGTTTAAGTTCCAAAAAGGGCTGATCTGAGACTTAGAAGGACAAGCAGCAAGACTTTGGGCCACGGTAGTTGAGTTTAATCATACTGTTGGTGCATTTGGTTAAACCAGAGGATGGAAGGTGGTACGCATGGTAAGAACTGCAAAACCAGCTAAATGACAACAAACTTTTGGGACCACCTGGCTAATAAAATGTGTTCCACTAAATAGGTCCAGAAGGGTTTTCCAGGTAGGGATCCTGGCCCTCGGTAGGAACTTGGCTTCAGAAGAGACAGATGCTGTTTATAAAGGCCTCAGTCCTGTTAGGAAATGCACAGACATGACCAAAACATATTTCTGTCCACAAAACAAAGCAACTGTAAGAAATCCCACTGCCAAAACTCAATTGGCCAGTTAGGTGATTTAAAATGTCCAGGAGCAGTGTGTGCAGGCTTCCCTGGGTTGTGTTTTAGACAGATTCAAGTAAGGTGGATACTTTTTGTGGCCTTATTGATATTTCTTCATGCATATTGATCTATGAATGCTATTTATAAGTGGAAGGATGGCTTAATGCATGTACAGTGGTTGGGAGTGGAAATTTTAGGACTTCCTGTAGGATAAGGTTGTTATTTGACCCAAGTCAGAGACTTCTCTGTCATACCAAAAATTATTGACTGTCCAATCGTCTTTCCTTTTCCGGGATCAATTTTTGGGCTTCTCTAGCCAATTCTCCTAAGCTTGTTATTTGAAAAAATGTCCCTTTAGACTATGACAGAAGTTTGGCTGTTACGGGTTTCTTTAAGAGCAGCAATAATAGTAAGAGGAAATGTTAGCAAGGAGACTTCTTTCATCTTCTAGAGTCATTTTTTTTTTAATTGAGCTAACATTGGTTTACAACACTTTGTATTGTTGTAAGGTTCACACTTCTTCAGATACATGTTACCACCCGCACCAGAGCGCTTGTAGGTCATTGTATTTCCTCCCCAATTTGTTCTCCCTCCCTACTCTCCCCTCCTCTGCTAAGTCTGAATTCTAGCCAAAATTTTAGGGCTTTACTGGTTTGGTTTATCTAACCCATTGTTTTGTTTTAGGGAGTCAATTTTAGAATGTTCCGGAATCTTGATAATAGTTAAGGCAGTAGATAAAAGCATAGCATCCACCAATTCCTGAATGTCAGGTCCATTTTAAATTTTGTCTCCAGTGGAAGTCAGGAAACCATGCAGTTCTCATAACATTCCAAAGTTATGAGCTACTCCAAAGCATATCTCCTATCAATGTCAATGCTCGCAATTGTCCTTGGCTAGGGGGCATATCCACCTGAGCTCCTGTGACTCAGCTTGTTAGGCTATAGTAGGGGAAGACAAAGGTGCTGCTTCGTTTTCATCGAAGGATGTTGATATTGCATAGCCACAAAACCATTTTCACCTTCATATATGAATCTCCGGTGAACAGTGAGGACTGGCTGGCAATAGCAGAATGGCAGCCAGGTTAAGGCTATTACCACATGAATTAAATGGGGAGTAGCTGGGAAAAGGATTGCATAGGAGGTGGTAGTTCAGCAGTCTGCAAAGTGTTGAGTGTGGTAAAATTCTCTTCTAGGGCCTCCAATTGCATTTAAACAGGATTTCTGATTAATTTTCATATACCAATATCCTCCAGCACCAGCACATGCATGGAGAAGCAGAGTGGGGCCACAAGGCAGCTGAGGGTAACCCCGATTGACAGGATTGGGAATATGGCCAGAAAGCAGAGGTAGAAATCACTCCCAGATCTCAGCTGCTATCTGTCCCTTCTGCAGTGATAGCAGGGGGTTAGTGATGACTTCCTATGTGTAGATTCATTCCAGGGGAGGGACTGGGTCCGCCTGTCTATTTGGTGCCAGCCAGATAATTACCTTAGCTATCAGTGCTGCAGGTAGAAGCCAACCATACCTATCCTTTCTCTGCTGGAAGCTTATGATGGCTGGGTGTCCCCTTACTGTGGTGGTGGTGAACAGCAGGCTCCCTGCTCCCCGCATCAGAAGTAGAGGCAGTTAGAGAGTGAGCTTTACTGCTTTTTCCTTCCCTGCTGTTAAAATGGAATATCCCCCTTCTCCTCAGGGGTCAATCCCTGGGCCCAGGGTCCTGTTTGCTCCTACCTGTGCAATAGCTATGAACTATTATCCATCTTCATCCCCTCTATGCATTCATATGTTCCATTCAGCTAATACTTTAATTTTGTAGCCAACTATTATTTATTATTAAGCATGTTATGTGCCAGGATCATAAAACCTACCATCAAACAAGTTTCCTTTGACCACATGTTCCTTCTCTTATATTTCTTCATCAAACTTAAGTGTTGTCATTATTTTCTTAACTCACTCTTAATTCACTAAATTTGTGTAATTCAACCTGTAGCCATAGGATTAAAAAAATTCAAAAATATTTATATAAAAAAGCAACATATCTTAGCCTAAACAATATGGGAAGTTTACTTCTAATAAATGAAAATTTAGATATAAGCTATCCAGCATTATTATGATAGTTCTGCCATCATCGGGAACAGGTTTTTTATGTGCTTTGCCAATCTCAACTTGTGGCTTCCACCTCATAGTCCAAGACAGCCACTTAAGTTTTCTGACAAACAGGGTGGAGGAAAGAAACTTAAAGGAAACTTCCTGGAAACCACATATGACACATCTGCATATCTCATTGGCTAGTACTTAGCCCAAGACCACACATCAGTGCAAAGGAGGCAGGGAAATGTGGCTTTTATTCCAGGATATGATGCATTCAAGAAAAAAGTTGGGAATTCTATTATTAAAGAAAGGAGAGAATGGTCATTGATGGCTAAGTATCAGCCTCCGCCATATGACCGCCAACCTAATTTTTATCCCCACCACACCATTGTAACTGCTCTTGCCAAGACCACAATCACTTCCTTATGTTCAAGTCTGATGAATACTATTGAATCCTCACTTACTTCATGTCTCAGTAATGTTTGAGCCAGATGACCACCCCTTTTTCCTAGAAACTCTTTTTCTATATTTCCATGGCACTTCTTTCTCTTTTCCTTCTTTGACTGCTTCTTCTATGTCTCCTTTTTCAGTTCTCCATCCTAGATCCAACCTCTAAACACTGGAGTTGTCCAGCCTATTCTTCTCTTACTTGATACTGTTAGGTAATTACATTATGTTCCCAAAACTTTGCCAAGTCCACCTCTGCAGCTTAAACTTCTCTGAGCTCTCTAGACCCCTATTCCCGCTGACTGCCTGACAGCTGCATTCAGTGTTTCAGGCTCAGAAACTCAACAGATCAAAATAATCCCAACTGCTCCCACAACAGCTCCTCAGAGAGCAGTGTGCTGCTGTCTCAGCAAATGTCATTACCCTCCATCCAGTTCTTTGAGCCAATAATCTGGGAACTATTCCTCTCACTCTGCAAATTCAGTTATTTACTACCCTTATTATTTAAAGAGCTCTTATTCTGTCCACTTCCATCTGTCATAGTCCAAAGTCACCCCTCACCTCTTTCTCTTTCACTAGGGCATGTGACTCTCAGGCAAAAGACACCATCTAAGTTTTGACATCCTTACTCAAAACTGATGAACCTGGATTAGAAGCCCATTTTAAGCGCCACTATTTTATGAATTAAATCTAAATCATAACATTGCAATCAGTTATAATTTATTAAATTTTTTTTTAACATTTTAGGTCTTGTATCTCGGACTCAGTACACCTTAAATTCTGCTTCCACCTCATCCATATACCCCCAGCAACATCTTTTAAAGAGTAATCTTATGGGCAGTAAAATAACAAGAAGGATTCAAAGGCCAAAGACTGTAAGTAGTGATAAATTTGATCATGTATATAAAATGTTAATTTATGTTTTTAGGGTTACTTCAAATTTATATTAAAAATTATAGATCAGGATCTTGTCTAAGTGCTTTGGGTCTGAATAATGAAGTTCTGGATTTCTCACAAAGGAAACTTGTCCATAAATTATTACTGAGTCAGTGCTTGCCAGGGAAAGGTGTCAAGGCTTTCTGTTCTCCATCTTGCTGACATCACTTCCTTAATAACATCTTGCTGGTGTCACTTATTAGTTGAGTTTGAAACAATTAATCCACAGTACCGACTCAGTTACAAGCCAATAAGTAGATATGGAAGTCAGTGACAACACCTTGCTTTGTTCTCTTTAAATTTTTTTCCCCCCTCAACCATCTAAACTAATTAACTAAAAGTATCAGATCCCTTCTCTGAGCTCTCTGAAAGAGCAGGAAGTTTTAGAAGTCTTAAAACATGAAAAATATACCCTCTGATGAAATACTTGGAATGCAAATGAGGTTGAATAATAGCATATATTTGAAATATTTTATAATTTTTCACCTTTCGGAGTATGTAAAATGACATTTATATCCTCTCCACTGATTAGTCTGTACTACTCTAAGTAAGAATTACATTGTTTCTCCTTGCAGGGTTTGCATATCTAATTAACACTCTTAAGAATTCTTCCCCTCTTACCTTGAGGAAAAAAGTAAACTGTAATTGTAATCATTCCATTAGTGAAAATATGCCAAAGACTTTTGCAGCCAAAGGTCTCAAAGTTATTGGACTAATAGTTTATTGTACTATTTCTAAACATGCAGTTAAGTCACATACATAGAGGAAATATACTCAACTGAAGTCACTGATCAAATAAGGCTGTGTACTTGCTGATCTCTGTGCAGTTATATTTCACTGAAAGGTAAAATTCTAGTGTATGTCGATTTATTTCTACAAACACCTTTCCAAAGGAAGCAACATTCAGTTGGTATGTGTGGAACCCTAAGAGCTTTTACGGTTGACTTCACTAATACTCCACTCCTCACAGTGAATATTCCAATCATGGGGGGAGAGGGTGGGGTGCTCACGACGCTTATGATTGAGAGGACTAAGTTAATAGTAAACAATATCATTCATATTCTAACAGTTTGGAAGCAATCTACTATATTTGGACGATTTAGAAGGCTGTTAGTATAAGGCGGCTATGGTATAAGGCTTATCACTAATACTACTACTCTATCAGGAGGTATCTTGAGGGACCATTGACTTCTGTACAATAAAAAATACCACAAACAAAATGTCTGAGGTCCAGGAATGGCACAAAATTATTTATAACCTCTCCCAATCGAAGGTCTGACCTCTTAAAGCAAGTCTTATGAATGAGGTCAGTCAGATAAATACCAACTGAAGAGGAATCGATACATGACTGGAATGAAAGAATACAATGTTCTAGAAAATGACATTGCACTAACAATTTTTTAGATTACTTCAAATATGATGTTGTTTTTTTCTGTAGCTGGAAATGGCTTTCCATTGATGGATTCACTCCTGGTAATTCTCTTTATGACAAATGGTTAAATATGCACAAGGCACACTAACTAACTGAAGTCTATCCAGACTGAACCAATAATCTTGGTCACACTAGCAATTTGTGATTTTATAACTATAATTATTAACCATCCTCTTTAAAATAGCTACTTAATATTTATATTGCAGGAACCTACTAAACACAAAGAAAAGATTGCTGAAGTTTTCCTACCCAATGTAGGAGAAAGTGTTCAACTTTCAGCTTTTCAAGTTCAAACAGCTCCATCCAGAATCCCATTCAAACTTGATTGGTAATCAAATATCCTTTCAAGTTTTATTTCTATGAGCATTTTAATAAATAAAAAAAGGATTCTAAACTTTATCTTGTTTTTATTAGCAATACTATGAAAATACCATTGAATAACTTCAATGATTACAACTTTGAATGTCACACAGTTAGCCTGTAATTTGAGTTTGGCCCTAGATTTTAAAATAGGTCTTGGTATGTACTTCTATAACCTATGCCTTGTCTCTGGTTAACCAGCAGCCTCTCAATATAGGATCTAGTTACTGATTAGATAGGATAGCCCGAAGAGAGCATTGATGCTAAGCAGTATTTTTTTAATTTATGCATAATAATTCGGGTGGAGGCCTCAGAGGTGTGTGTGGGAGGGTTGGTGAGAGGATCCACCAGAGACAGAGTGGGGAGCAGAACAAGCAATCTACTGAAATACACTGCTGAGGGGCACAGCGGAAGAGACAGAAGTCCACTGAGTTGCGGTTTAGCTCCCTGGCTAAGAATTAATTCATTGCAGTGGCCAGTGATACCTGGATAGCACTGTGACTTTAAGCCCCTAAGCAGTTAGGAATATTCCTAACAAGTGAAAAACCAGAACAGATTAGTCCAAATAAACCTTACAGCACTTATTTCTATTTGTTTCACTTAAGAATTTATCATCTTCTCTAAGTCTTTTAATTTTTTTTACACATACCAAAACTCTCTTCAGACATCTGTAATGTCCCAATCCAACTGTTTTTATTCAGACAAGAAAATCTATCTCTGGTAAGGAAGACTATGAAACAGAATATGCCAAATATTTAAATACATAAATTTATATATAATGTATGTGGTTTTTTGAGTTTAGAGAGGCATTTATTTGTAGATTAAATTATCACTTTGCATAATACACAAGAATCCAAAATTGATTAAATGTCGAAACGCACACACACTTCTGAAATATAAAATGCAAAAGCAAAGAGCAAGACTGATGACTCTGGTATGAAAATTATAAATGGCCAATGCTATAATAAATGCCTATGAACATTTCTATAAAAAAAAAAGAAAATTATAAATGGCAAGTTACAGTACCAGCCATCAATTTATTACCTCAGTTCAGAATTCATCCTTAACTGTCTGCTGTGAAATGATGAATCTGGACCGTACGTATTCCTTCCTTGCCTGCTGGTAAGATATTTAAGCTTTCCCAATGGAGAGCTGGAGGACCCCTATAGGACAAGGGGTCCTCTCCCAAGCCTGAGGTACTCCTCTGGGCAAGTTTCTGGACTGCACATGGCTTCTAATATCAAGTTACTGCAGTGCGTGCAGCTTCTGTAGTCCCTAGCACCAGCAGTACATGCAGTCTGATGGTTAAGTGTCACTGGGATGCTACTTCTGAAAGGTTCTGAAATGCTTTGGGTACTTCACCGCCCTCCAGGAGTCTTGGCCACACCCTCACTGAGGAGGTCTGGGCTTGAAGCCTGGAGGACAGTGGGCACTCCTATCTGCCACTCTTGTATACCTTACCAGCTATTCCTTCCATTACTTCAAGCTCATTACAGTTAATATTCTTCATAAGAAACTTTCCCTGTTTGAATACTGTGGTTTCTGCCTCCTCTTTGGCCCACAAATAATAGATTTACCAGAGTGGTATTAGCAAACAGATTCACAAAGATGGGATTTTTTTTTTGGACTGAAAGTTTGAGCTTGAGCACCTTGCCAACAGAAATTTGAATGCTAATTCTTCACACACACTGGCATGATAACCACACTATCACCCATGGTGGACTGCAATGAATTATCTGCTGAAGCCTGTGGCTTAGGAGCCTAAAGTGCTCCACTGACTCATTACAATAGTTGAGGATTCTACTCCTATGTGTGAGGAGCTCATAGAATGCACTTCAGCACTTAAAGAAATGACAACCTTGGTCCTTTAATCCTTTACTCAAGCAATGATCTGAAAACCAGAGAACGTGCACAGCAGCCTTTAAAAATATCTCATTTCTGGTAGTCACAGGAATACTTCTAGAAATGCAGCACAGATTTTAATGTAGAAGAATGCTAAATTACAGAACAACTGAATTCACAATCTCATCAAGCTTTTCATTGTGATACTAATTCCAATGATGATGCAGTCTTAGAACAGCAGAAGCTAAATGCCAAAGACAAAGTGGATAAACCTAGTACAGAGGACAGCAGGGATGTATTCATAGTTAGAATGCCTTGGCAACAGAGATTTATGTGACCAGTGAAGTCAGATAGGCAGCCTATTAGAATCTCTCTGATCTACATGGGAAACAATCTGATAGCCAAAACCCGAGCTGAGTCAGCCAAGGAGAATCACAGCCTCGAATTCAGAATGCAGGCCTAAGTCAATCTGCAGGCCACTGGCTGCAGCAGTAACAGTTACCCATGAAGAAAGACCCTATGCCACTACTGCAGATATGCCATAAATGCCCAAACATTTCCAAAAAAAGACCTGTAATCAATGCTAGAGTGTTCATCAGCGAAAAACAAATACCCAGACTATTTGGTGATTATTACTGATACTCCCTGTAAATTAATCCTAATTCCTAGGGACCAAAACACCACTACAGCGCAAAAATTAATAAATATATCAACCACCATCCCCAAACAGACTGGTAAGGTAAAATCACTAGTGTGAAATTTCACAGTTCAAAAAATTAAAGAGTAGGTGAATTTAACAAACATGTAGTTTTATTTTAAATCAGTTTGGTACATGATACAGATTAGTTTTACAGTTTCTAAAGAAATGAAATAATTTCTACATACAGCAGTGTCTGCAACAAATACCTATAAAGTAAAACAAGTATTTCTGATAGAACAACATCTGCATGAACAAATCAGATGAAAAATCTGAAGAGGTTGCTATATACCTTCTGGATTTAAAAAACCCAAAAATTATTTATTAATGGCTCAAGATAACTGCTGAAGTTAAGGGGGTAGAAGGGACGGCTGTAAGTTGTTATAAGAGCTGTCCTGTAGACTTGCAAAATCTAATCTTATGATTTTGTCAGAGCAGTATTCGAAATTATAGATGAGAGGCTTCATAAGTTCATGAAACTAGTGTATGTGCTGACACTGATGTGTGGCAAAATATTCACCCTTAGGCAAATGACAAATAAGCCACGGTAGCTAATTGATGCCACTTTTGGGAGAAATGGAATTTATTTTCAAATGAATATTATATTGTATAGCACTCACTAAAAACTAATAGCCGTGGCACCGTAATAAAAGTTTTTGTGAGGTACCTTAGAATATCACAGGTAATGAAAACACAAAACTGTGAGGTAAACCTACCTTTTCCCAAAAACCTTTGAAGCCAGAGATTTTAAACAATTAAGGCACTTGAAAACATTGTATGTACAAATGTGCAAGTAAAAAAAACTTCAGCTGTACCAGCAAGTAATAAAGAGTAATCTTCATTTTAAGAGCCTTTAATACAATTATCTAAATGCAAAGAATTTGTTTATGAAATGGACCAAAGCAATTTGTTCTATCCTATTATAACATAATGAAACCAAGTGCTACACTCAGCCACTATAGGTTAAAGAAACTAAAACATAAAAACTTAAATGAACTAGAAAAACATAACTTCACTTAAAACAAATTGAAGCCTCTAAACTAATCCAATGTGTCAAAGTATGGGAGAAATATGCCTCTAAAACCAAAAAAGCTAGTGCTTCACAAATAAACTAAATAAAAGTATGCATGCTCATTACAGGAACTGAAACTAAGAAAAAGCACATTCTGTCCATTCAAGGCAATATCATCATTAAAAATCTGTTATCTGATAAACCAAAAAAATCCTTTGATTTCCTGAAATTACACTAATCACATGTGTGGTCTCAAAACTTAAAAAAAAAAAAAAAAAGACTCACACAAAGAGTCAGGAAAGCGTTCTAATTTTTTTTTTTTTTTTACCTCACAAAGAAGTTATTTTTTCAAGAAAACTTGGTGAAGTCCTTCAAAACAAGCTAGGGTACATTTTTTGAAGCACAAAGGAAAATAGAGATCAACTTTATCTTTATACTTTTTAACAGCCATATGAAAAATACTGGGAAGTTCACTATAAGGCTTTCAATTTTGTATAATAGAGCCTTTAGCGCTTAAGTTACTCAGCTCTGAAATAAGTTTTCTGAAATACTAACAATACGGTACCTAAAAGCAGATTCACTACTGCTCACATCAACAAGTTACATCCTCAGACCAATTTCCAGCCTCAGTCATTTAAGTTACAGCATACCTTTCCCTTGTATCTTTTAAGGCACTGTTCTTTATTTTCTCAGTGATATAAGGTGCTTTACAAGTATGAGCAATAACCTACTATAATGTCTGTATCCTTTTCATTCATTTCTTTAAATCTGGAATGTAATTCCCTATGTGGCCTCTTACTTCTAATGTAGAAAAAAAGTAACTGTTATCAAGCACAAAATTTTACTCTAAGGATACAGTTTACTCTAAGGACACTAAAGTTTTAAAATTTATCCCCATTTTGAAATGATAGCCAAAAATCCACCTAATAGATGCTCATTTGGCACTTTCTTCTCAGTTCTGGTCACTAAACTACATCCTGAGTTAGGGTAAAAGTAATGCAGCTTTTAAGATCTAAAAGGACTAAATTTAAACTGCCAAAAGAATCATGAGGTTGCCTGTGCAGAACAATGTTTCCATCACTTACAGAAAGTTACATTTGGCATGTCAAGAAGAGAGAACATAATCCCACAGCAGCAGCCATTTAAAATAAAAGAAGACAGCCACAAGGATTCATGCAGAATATCTTAAATATTCCTGTTGAGCAAAATGATTTAACAGATTTTTCTTCGAAGACAATGCTCCAAATATCCTATACGCAGCCTTTGGAAATTCAAAGATCCTGGAATAGCGTCTTCCATGTGGGACATCTTGAGATAATATTTTGGTTTCAATGAGTTACACGTCCATTCTTGTTAATTTAATTAGTCTGTTTACAGAGTGTGATAGTTTCGTTCTTTAGATTTGCAGAATTTATAGAGAAAGAAAATGACAGCCTGCAGACCCAACACAAGGACAATTCCTCCAATAAAACTGGCTGCGTCAAAGGTAGATTTCCGCATAGGTTGTGAAGTTGGAGTTAAAGTGGTATTAGCTGTACCTGTTAAATGAGATAGAGAAAATAATGACACTGTTTAAGTCTCCTCATATTTCAAGATCTGCCCAAGCTTCCATTTTTGCCAAGTGTTAAATTTTATTTATTTATTTATTTATTTATTTATTAAAGATTTACTTATTTGCAGAGGTGGTGAGAGGATTTACCAGAGGCAGAATGGGGAGCAGAACAGGCAGATTGACGAAGTACTCTGCTGAAGGGAGCAGCAGGCGGGTTAGGAGAGGTCTGCTGCACCATGTGGCTCACCTCTGGGTACAAGTATCGAACTTGCACTGAAGTGGCTGTGGCTAGCTTGCAGTGTTACATCCCACCAGGGAGGGCTCATGTGTTAAATTTTATACAATATTTTCTTTTGAATCATGTCTTCAGAATTCCCCTAACTGGGGGAAGTAACCATTTATCAATCCTATTCTTTATTCCATCCAGAGATGGTCAGTGCTACTAACACAACTTCAACTATAAAAATGACATAAAATGATTCTCTTAATATATAAATCATGACCTAAGCATGTCAAGTACTCAAAAATTGCAATTTCTTCAGATTGTGTATTTTTAGTTAACTGAGTAAAAATTAACATTTATTTCTAAAATATACACAATATGAATTTTACTAAATGTTATGCAAATAAAAATGTGGTTGCAGCTTTTTAAAAAATTAAAATAACCTTGACTACCTGCAATTTATATTTTCCAATAAGCAAAAGAACTCATAATTAAGGTATCTCAAGCGTGTCTTTATAAGTTTTACACTATAAGAAAGTATTATCAAATTATAAGGAAAATATGTAAAAATTTTGAATTTTCAGGGTATAAAACATTTCAAGAGGAAACAAAACAAATTCCTTTTCAGAGAGTAAAAACATTTCAAGTGGAACCATGAACTTTAATATAAAGACATTCTAAAAATTTGCTTTTTCTTAAATAGATTATGAAATAAACACTGGTTCTAAAAGCTACATAGTGAGCTGGTCAAGTTTAAAATTAACTGCAACGATTCTGTAGTTGTAAAAATGACTTCACTAAAAGGTAACATAAAAATGAAGGCAATTAAAAAAAATTCATTAGAATCAAGAAAAGCATTACTAACTGTACCTATGGTGTCCTGTGCTATACCCAAAAAATTATTTTATACTTTGTCAAATCTAATAAAAAGTTAATTTTCATACATACTTAATAAATGTTAGAAATGATAAAAAATATAAAGCTGAGGTATGTATTTGTTAGTGATCAAATTACCATCTTCTAGTATTACACACAACTGATTTCCTAACAGCAATCAATATTCAATTTTTAAGTCTTAAGTAACTAAATTTTACAAATTGTATTTAAAGGGTTTTGGAAAACAATTGTCATTTAGTTCTAACATGTTATGCCAATGTGATTACACATTAAAAAGAAGAATCTCAGTAAACCTATCTTTTACTGCTTTAACATCCTACTATCCTAGTCCTCTAAATGAAGAGATGAGTTTAAGTTCACAAATATTTATGAATAAAACTGGAAAATGGTAGAAAGTATAAAAGGCAATTTTGCATACATATTCTAAATCACTGATACTTAAAAAAATTTTTCAGTTACCTGATGTAGTAGTTATGGGGGAAGTTGTAGAAGGGGAAGGCAGAGTTGTGGTTTTAGCTGGAATATAAACAATGTATTAAAAACCTTGAATTTCTAAGCTTTCTCCCATTCCCTTACATTGTTTTAAAACAATGCTACCAACCAGTATGTCTTCAGTATTTTAGAGAACAAAGGTCGCAATTCAGTTAATGACTCTGACATACACATACAGAAAACTAGCTTTTACATGCATTTTTAAACATTAAGCAATTGTAAACTATGTTAACATCTATGTATAGCTAAACAGAATCCATGTATACATCTGGATGAAGTCTGCGGAAGTAATGGAAATTACAACCGCTTTTAATAACCTAGCTTCTGAGACAACAACTATTAACTTTAAAAGCCAGGGTAAAAAGAAGGCAAGTGTTCCTCACTATTTCTTACACCAGCATTAAGATTTATCTTAATTCAAAAGTTAGCAAATTTTCTTAAAGAAGTAGACAGTAAGTTATTTCAGGCTTTGTGCACTGTAAAGTGCAAAAGCAGCCAAAGATAACGCAAATGAAAGGGCCTGGTTATGTTCCCAATGAAGTTTTATTTCTAAGAACATGCGTCCACTGGCCCAAAGGTATATTGTAATAGCCCAAAGGTAAGCTCTAGTTTGCCACACTACTTGAGTCTAAATAATCATCTGATAATATCTCTGTAAGAAAACTAACGTCCTATTAAGGGACCATGTTAGCACTGATACTGCTTATAGAGACTAATAAACTACATCTTAATACTGATGGATGTGCTCAGGTACATTTATTTGCATGCTTTTCTCTCCTGCTAAGAGAACTTGCTGAAAACATTTAGGTGATGGGAATTAGAATTCTTAATTTTGTTCATTAGGTTTCTGTATTTCCCAAGATTTCCACAAAATCCATAAAAAGTGGCTTGCAAACTTTATACACGAAGTTATGACAAACTGCTAGATTCAATGAAAGTAAAAAACTCGCGTTATGTGTCACTGTCACAAACACTACATGTTAACTAATTACTGTGGTCCAAGGTTAAATAAAATATACTCATCTTTATTAAACTAACAACATTTAAGTGTTAAATAAAAAATTATCCTTCAAGAGCATCTGAAAGGAGGAAAAAAGAGTAACTTATCTTGTATTACCTGTAGAATTGGTTGGCAATGGGGAGGTAGGCGCTATTAAAAAAAAGAAGAAACGCATATATAAATCAAAATTGTCTTAAAAATTTCCTAATCCATACACACTATTTCCCAACCTATATTCACCTGAATATCATTTTTCAATTTTTATAGTTTAAGTACCATCTGTGGAATAGACTCTCAATCCAGTAACCATCTCCCCTTCTTTAAAATTAGAAGCACCAATTTTTTAGCAACACTTCCTTTCTCCTCAGGAAAGATATTTCTTAGCCTCTCTGCTTGTCAGGTAGCCATCAGAAAGACAGACCTCTGAGATCCCCTGCTCTTCCTGCAGGCAGGAAATCAATGTGATGGTTGCAATGTGAACAATAACCTTGGAGAGTAAAGGCAAAGCTACTTTTAGGAGTAAGAGTAAAAACCTAGAGCCTTAATGGTGCTAGTGCTACTATTCTCTCTCTAGGTATAGGTATACTCTAGCCCAGATTTCTTCACATGAAAACCAAAGCAAATAAATATGTCTAATGTTTAAGCCACTATAATTTAGAGTTTATTGGCTTCTATAGCCAAAATAAATTCTGATTACCATAAAACAAGTAGAATTATTTATCCATTTATCTAGAAATTTAGAGTAATTAAGTTATTCAAATTAAAGAACAAATTAAATGAATACAGGAAAGACTCATTTAATCACAGCATTATGACAGAAACCATACAAATCACAGCAAGTAACCAGTAACGTGCCAGAATAAGGTTATCCAAGAAAGGTGTCTAAACTGTAATACATTTTTGCAAAAAGAAAAAAGGTGGAAACATCTGCATTTGTAATATTCCACAGCATAGCCAAATTACTACATCAAGCTTCAACATGTCCTTTTATCAATCAACATGAACATGCCATTCAGATTTACATTTTTAATAAGATTAAATTTGTAGGAACATTTCTTTTCTTTTTTTTTTAATATTTATTTATGCATACAGAACTGGGGTACAGGCCAGAGGCTCAGGAGTGGCGAGAGGCTTCACCAGAGACAGAGTGGGGAGGACAACAGGCAGGTCAAGGAAGTAAAGTACACTGCTGAGGGGAGCAGCGGAAGGCTCAGGAGAGGTCTGCCACGCCATGTGGTCACCTAGGGGGCAGGCAGGAATTGAACTCAAGCAGAAGTAGCTGAAGCCTCTCAGGGCTGCACTTTAACCGCAGGAACATTTCAAGACCAAATACTGCAACAGGGCTACCAAAGCAATGATTTTCTCACTTCTTTGCGACCACTTTGCCCTGCAGCCAGGGTGTGTACTTACCAAAGCAGTATTCTGTGCTGTTTAGTGCTTTGCAATCAGTATCTACCGATGAATTTTGTGAACAATAGCTCTTCTCTGCTATAGAAAAATAAAGACAAATGACACCAACCACTCACATATTATTTTTGACTATTAAAGCTCCAGAACAGCTTCCAAAAATCAAACTCAAGCATAAACACCTTATAAGTCCACTATCAACAAAATACTGTCATTCTTCTTTTCCCGTTTTAAAATCATGACACAGGCTTTCTCAAAATATCCTTCTAAAACCCACATGAATGTATTGAATGGATAAATCTGAAACACTTAGATCATCTCAGACTTGTGATATGGCTACTGTATCATCAAAGAAATCTTCAAGAATCCATCCATAAACGGGGGCCGAGTCAGCAGGGAGAAGTGGTCAGGGTCTAATAAAGGCATGATAAACAGGAGAGCTGCCCTGCAGCAGGACTTACAACTTTTCTGTGTTAAGTCTTCTACACTTTCTGAACCAGCTTTCCACAATGGGAACTAGGAAGAGAGGTTTTCTCAACATATGCCAAAGCAGGGCATTCAATCTCTGAAACTTGCCAACATCTGTAACGGTCATACAATGTGTTTAGGGTGGTAGGAGCGCACTATTCAATTCCATTTTATGATTTAAATTGTAACCACCTTTATTAGGAAATAGATGCTGCAACTCCGTGGTTTTAACAAAAACCTTACAGGTATTTCAAAATATCTTTATCTAACTCTTTAACCATCCATCAAATTAATGGTAATTTTAAAGCTTAACAAATCAGACTAATCAACCTTTTCCTCACATCATTCTTCTCCCTCATCTTAATGTCCACCCAAGATCTATAAGGTATCTCTATAGTTTATCTAGAAAGTGGTCTACAGATAAATACCTTAAGTATTCTTCTGGGGAACAGTTTTTAGGAAAAAATTTCACAACTTTCTTTCACATTTTAGGGTTTTGGCACATCCAACCTTAAAAAGGTTTACAACTTCTATTCCTTTAAGGAATACTGAGCCTAAATTACCAAGTCTAAGAAATTACAGGACAGAGAAATGGAAGACAAAGAGATTTTAGGAGGACTGTTAAGTAATCAATTGGAAGTTTAACAGAAAAATATTTGATCTCCAAAATAAACAGCATTCACTATCCTAAACATGCTACATAATTTCCAAGGTTCAAGAATACTCTACAGTATATTTCTAAATGTTGTGTGGAACAGTTTTGTATTCTCAAAATCGAAGCAATCCAAAATTTCTTACCTGTTTTACATTCTATCCAAACGCAGGAAATATTATCATGGCTAGCATTAAAACAGGAAACACAGGTGTGCCTTTCACAGGGTTCTGGTGGAGATTAAAATGTATGTCAATTAATAGCTCATTTTATACTACTTTTTGAAACATAAGCATTACATACACTATCAGAATTTCCCATTTCAGAGAAATGGAAAGTCAGAGTTTTTTTTAATCGATAAAATTTTTATCAGCAGGTGAAAGGATAAAGAAAACATACTTGTACAGGGTTAACATTATTTATAACACTTGAAAAGGGAAATTCTACCATATGCTAAACAGGCATGACCTTGAGATCTTTATGTTTAGTGAGTCAGTCACAGAAGGACAAATACTACATGATTCCACTTGCAGGAGGGTAAGCTAAGATAGTTAAACTCAGAAGCAGAAAGTAGAATGCCAGCTGCAAGGGGTTTGGGGGAGGGAAATGGAGAATGTGTTCAATGAGCACAAAATTTCACACAAGATCAAAAACTTCTAGACAATTCCTATATAACACTGTTTATTGCTAACACTCCACACTTAAAAATTGGTTAAGCAGTGAGAGCTCATGCTTACGTTGCTTTTTAACCACCTGCCACCTTAAAAACCGACTTAAGAGAAAGATGGACAGCAGAGAAGTTAGTGGGACTGTTCAGTGCCTCATGGTATCTAAAAACTTTTTACAGGTATACTTCAGACATTGAGGGTTTATTGAAGCATTCTAAAAGCATCCCTAAAAAATTAAGTGGGAAAAAGCTATGTTATAAGGTCAACATTACACACTAAGACAGTCCCAAAAATCAATGTGACAGTGGAATTTTTAACAATAATAAGAATTCATTACAAGTTGAACCCAAGCTATGGTGATGCCCATTCTGAAAAAAACCTGAGATTCCCAATTCATAAATAATTTTCTGGGTCCAGAAACAACTGATATAGGAGCTACAATCATCTACACATAATTTATCAAGTCAGCAAAGTGTCAATAATGTAATGGTCAAAAAACAAGACCTTAAGGAAGGCTTGTCACAATTTAGTGTCTAGAAGAACAAAAGGACTACAGAATTCGGTTCTACCTATTTTCCTAGAACCTACTTGTCCTGAACAACAATTCTCATTGGCTTTCCCCATATCTAACAAATAATTCTGCAGAGAGACACTGCTTTCAATATTTTATCATTAATACAAGAAACTGGGACATGTATGGTACCTTGGGGGCAGAGAAGCACAAAGTCAAAGTTCTTCGGGGGTTGCATACAGATGAAAATGCTGTTTAAAATTTTCATGCTTGATGAGGACTATCTGGATACCATGGTCTATCTGGATATCATGGACTATCTGGATACCATGGTCAGTACTATTTACAATCAACTAAACTTGCCACCGTTCAGACTACAGCTTATACGACTATTATTACAAAAACAAATCATCTCCTTTGCACACATTCAATGATACAGAGACAATTAACTTAATATTTCAAATGTTCTCTTTAAGATACAGGCACTAAGGATGTAAAATATGACCAGGCTGAACAAAACTGCCAAGGCAAATCCTTACACTCAGCAATTCTTCGGTCAAGATTCCAAGTTACTTCTTACCCAATATTAACGAGAATACCAGTCACACTAGGTGTCAGCTTTAAATATCTAGGGTTTCTTCACCTTATTAAACCTACCCCTTCTGGTCTCCTTCTCTCCCCCGCACCCCCCCCCATCCCTTTTGTGTTGTCAGGGCTTCGCCAAATTCTGTTTTAAGATCCGGTATGTGCCTCCCGCAATCTCCAAACCAATTGCAGAATTGAAGCTTAAGTGAAGGCTGCCCCTAATCAAGTTTTAGAAAACCGACAAACCTGGGTCCTAATCCCAGCTTCACAATTTACTAAACCCACGGTTTCGGCAATTTACTTCATTTCCATCTACTCACTCTATGTTTCACCACCTCCTTGTAGTTTAAAAGAGATGCAAAGCACCGGGTAACACTAACGGGTACTTTTCTCCCTTTATACAGCACGACATGTAAAGTTTAATTCATTCAGTGTCAAACCTCGATATTATCCCATACCTATCCGCGAAATAAATATCATCGAATCTCAGGCGACTATTTTCCTAGAACTGAACTCGAGACACGAACATTCATGGCTAAGTTTCTTTTTCCCTCTCTCGCCAACTTCCGGAGAAGCCTCTTTTCGCAGCCAGGAACTGAATGGACACACGGCCAGCCCCGGAGAGGAGTTCGATCTCATCGCCAACTTTGGAAGCGGGTCGCCTCGCCTCGCCCCGCCACCAATCCCACAGCAGCCTCCACCGAAGAAAGCCACGTCCCCTCTTCCCAGGGGACTAGGAAGAACGCGTTAAGAACCACAGCGCGGGACACCCTGGGGTCGGAACTGGCCACTCCCGCTCGGCCGCCCCTTCCCACCCGGGCGCTCCCACCCGCCCAGCTGAGGGTTCCGACTGGACTCCGACGAGCCGCCATGTTGCCGGAGCGCGGCCCGCCCCAGCCCTGGCCCCGGGCGCCCCGCGAGCTGGGAGGGAGGGTCGGCCCTCGGAAGGCGCAGGATGCCCGCAAGAGCCGCGCCCACCTGGTACTGGAGTGGTGACCGTCGTGGGGGTCGGCTTGGTCGTGGGGGTCGGCTTGGTCGTGGGGGTCGGCTTGGTCGTGGGGGTCGGCTTGGTCGTGGGGGTCGGCTTGGTCGTGGGGGTCAACGTGTTGAGTCCTGGAATCTCTGCCTGAGTCACGTTCGGGGTCACGGTGGTGCTCTGTGCCGCGGTCAGCACACAGAGGGCGGCCAGGCAGGCGGCCGCCCAGAGCAGCGGGCGAGAGTGTCCCAACATCGCGTCCTCCGCGCCGGTATCCGAGAGAAAGCTGCGGCACACTACGCTCCGTCACTCCCTCCGGTCCCTGCGGCGCCGCCTCCGAAACTCCGCTCCCCCCTCTGGAGCGCGCTGGTCACGTGAGGGGCCCGCGCCGCGGCGGGGGCGGGGCGAGGGCGATACCAACGGGAACCCTAGCCGAGGGGGGTCGTGCGTTGGCGTCAGGAGGCCGTCTCCCAAGCCACTGAGCACAAGGAGGCAACTGACCAGTCACAAGAAGCTATATCAAGCTCGGGTGGCCACCCGAGACGCAACTGACTTTTCTTTTTCCTGCCACAGGGAGGCCTGGATGGAATCACCTGAGTGACGTGGCGCCCGGCGTCCCCCGGAGCGGCCCCCTCCGCTGTAATCCGCGGCCCACGTGACCTCCCGGGTCTGCCTCCCGCGGAGTTCCGGGGGCGGAAGTTGTTCCCCCAGCGGTGCACGTAGAACCTGGGGGAGTTTAGTTTGCGCTGTGCTTCCGGGTTCCCGAGGTGTTTTATCCTTAAGTGCCCCAAGGTGTATTTATCCTTAATACGGCCCTCACTGTACCTCTTAAAAATCGAGTTGCTGGCAGTAACTGATAGGGCCTCCCCCACCAGAGAAAGGGAGACCCTGTGTGGTCAGGGGGGTTCTGCTCTGCCCTCCGCGTTTTGTGACGGCTGGAGCACTAAAGTCACCCCGCTGCCTTTTGGCCAGAGCCGCACACGGTCTGCCTGTCACTTTCCTAGCCTGACTCTTCCTGATTGCTGTTTTCAATCAGCGGTAGCAGCAACCAGTCAGTGCCACCACTATATTCAAAACTGACGATTTGCGATGGAAAGCCCTCTGCTCCGTGACCACCCCCTAATTTTACACGTGAGGAAACCCAGAACCAGAACGGCGACTTCACCGAAACACACAATTGCTTGGCATCAGAACTGGATTCCGGAACGCTGGTGACTGAGCTGTCACTGAAAGGCTTTTCCTAAGAGCGAGCGCCATCTAATGTCCAATCTCAAATATTTACAAATGCCGGTTTATACGAATGGTAAAGATTACATTATAAGGCTTTAATTTAATCCGTTTTCAGCTTTTGTTTTTGCTATATAAGTTTAATTATGCACATTTGCCTTCATAAAATAACACGAATGGTCTGCTTTGGCTATGAAAACACCGAAACAAAATGACTTCTTACTGTTATTTTTACCTAAACTTGAAAGTTTTCATTCCTCCCTAAAAAAAAAAAAAGTCAATGGGATCCTTCTGTACCCTATTAACTGCGAACACTTGTTCCACTGATTACACAAATTGAAGATTTGCTCAGATGTAAACAAGAAACTTAGGTGTTCTGACCAATCTTACCTGGCCAGAATCATGAGAGTATGAACTAATAGTTAAGTGAGGTTCCATCATCAGTCTTCAAAAAACGCTCTTTCAGGATGCCTCTCTCTCTCACACCATATTAACATATGACCACCTCACACCCAAACCAATGAAGGCACTTGTCAACTTCTAAGTTAAAAATACAATATTCTATTTTATTCCCATTTATTCCCACATCTCATAACTTGTGTATGCCCTAGAATGAACACACCCCACCGTGCATACCATTGTTTTACAATTTATCATATGGATGCTCAACTCTAGTCCTGAGATTTTGGTTAGTTTTGTTATAGGGGAATGTTTCACGCTCTTGTATTAATGTTAAAAGTGTCCGTTTATTTATTTATTTTTTTCACATGCCAGATCTAGATCTGGATCTGTTGACCTAGGTCAAGGAATATTTCCAAAGTCATATTTTACTATTCTGGAACAAGAACTGGCAACTGTAATACAGTTTTAACACCATGCATTAAACCTCATGTCATATTTAAATAAGTTTCAACAGAGAACTGTAATCAGAAACTGTAGAGTCAGATTCTTACTATTAACATTGTGATTAGGATTGATGAGATTTTCTAGAGATGTTCTCTTTAGGAGGCTCTCCACTTTGACTGGATATTTCTTTGATAATTGGGTGTTAGAGGGGAGCATTATACTTCAGATTAATTACTCTCAACCTCAGCTGCAGATTGCTGCTGAGGTCCTGACTTAATTAGCCGGGAGTAGTATCTGAGCATGAAGAGCAGTAAACGCTTCCCAAGTGTTTCTAAGATGCACTATAGATTGAAAACCACTGCCTTATTCTTGTTTGTTCAAAGTGTGGTTCAGTATCATTCACATTACTTGAACACTTGTTAAAATTGTAAAATCTCAGACTTCACCTCTGAACTTCTGAATCACAATCTGCATTTTAATGAGATCCTCAGATGATATGCCTATGTATATACCTATTAAAGTTTGATAAGACTACGCTTTAACTTGTGCAGTTACAAAATTACATCAAGTAACATATGTAAAGCTTTGTTGCTTGCTTGATTTTTTTTTTGTTTTTCAAATGTAAGGTCAGGATGAAAACAACACAAAATTCCTGGATGTGTCATTGTCAGGTAACCCGGCCCACGTTTTTCAGGCTGGTAACTGAGTCACTTTTTTTGTTTGTTTGTTTGATCTGCTAGAACTTCTTTCATTATAATTTAATCCTCTAGGAAACAGAAGGAAGCCTCTGCCACGTTGTCATCACAGCAGCCAGTGGTGTCACTTCTGTTCATGAGCTCCAGACACTACACAGGGCTCTCGTTGTCCCATCGTATTGGTCAGTATTTGCATACCTTCCTGCTGACTTCATAGGGTCCAAGTTTTTGTCTCATTGATTTTCCCCATTTTATGTTGTTACACTTTAATGTTTTACAATTTTTTTTTCCTTTCTGCCACATACCTGCATGCTACAAGTAGATCTATGTGTGCCGTCCAGACCAACAGTATCAGCATCACCTACGGTGTGTTAAAATACAAATTCTCCAAACCTGATGAATCAGAAACTGGGACAAAGTGTTTCTATAGGCTCAAACATTTCTGATGCTTGTTTAAGTAAAACAAAAGTTTGTGAGCCCCCCTAATTGTGCAACAGGTTAAGGCACAGCACTAAGAGGCTGCCTCAGCACAAATTCGATCCCTGGCTAGGGAGCTGACCCGCACGGCGCAGCAGACCTCTCCTGACTTGCCCCCGCTCCTCTAGGAAGTGTACTTCATGGATCTACCTGTCCTGCTCCCAACTCTGTCTCTGGTGCATCCTCTTACCACCTCTAGCTGGTACCCCATTTCTGTATGCATAAATAAATCAATCTTTAAAAAATTGTCCTGCCACCTAGATCATTTTCTCTAATAGAAAGGCTATTTGTGCAGATGACCCTAAATCTAGGTAATAGCTCCAATTTTCATTCTTCTAGGAAGTTAGGGGGTGGTAAAAGTTTCTCCTGTGCTGACAAGACATCAAATAACCCTGGCTCGAAATAGTACCTTCGCTAGTTTTGTGAATTGACATTCCAGAAGGGAAACCAATTTACTTTGAACATCTACATCATCATCTACATCACTATCTGAATTAATCCTCAAATCACAGTGATAAAGATATCCTCATTTTACTAATGAAATTGAAGTGCAAAATAATAATAGTCATTGATTTTGTAAATTTACTCAAAGAATCACCATGTTAGGGTCAGAAAAGAGCTTACCACACAGTGTCTATAACAGCTTTCAAATTAAATTTTATCAAACAATGATTAATTAATAGTAACAGTTGATCAGACATAAAAATACATTATAAAAAATATTGAATGAAAATCAAGTATAAAGATCTCCACTGTCAATAATCATACATTGTTGTATTGGTCTTTCATTCTGTGTTGGAACTAATTCTAGTTTTTGAAGAACATCTGTCCCTTCAATTAATTGCCTACATAGGAGAAAAAAAGGAAAGTTCAGTGGTCGTTAAGTTTTCACATTTAGCATATGTTCCTAAATATAGTCCTAGCTAAGACTTTACTACAAATTAACACCAGTCATAAATAACTTAAATAGCACTAACCGCGTTCACTTTGCCATGGTTCCCCTATACCTGAGATGCTTCTCATCTGTTATTTTCATCGCTGTCAGAGATCTTTTAAAAATACAAATCCGGGACCCTCCCTGGTGGTGCAGCGGGTTAAAACACTGCACTAAGAAGCTTAAGCCAGTTCCGCATGAGTTCGATCCCTGCCTGCCGCCTGCCCCGGAGGAGATCCACATGATGAGGCAGACCTCTACTGACCCGCCTGCTGCTCCCCTCAGCAGTGTACTACTTCTGATCCCCCTGTTCTGCTCCCGACTCTGTCCCTGGTGAATCCTCTCACCCTCCGCATCTCTGGCCTGTACCTCACTTCTGTATGAATAAATAAATCTTAAAAAAGAAAATTAAAAAAAAATACAAATCCGATGCCATCTCCTTGCTTAAAATACTTCAGTAATTTCCCATGGTCCTTTTATGATAAAGACTGAAATCTCTCCCACGGTCTGTATGGTGGGCCTCCCACTCCCATTTAGGGCAATCTGTAACCTTGTTCTCTCTGAGCTCGCCCCATGGGCCCTCCCTGCCAGAGCTGTCTCCTTTCCTTTTTCTCCTCACTATCCTTTTCCCTGGTCACCTCCTGGTTTTCCTTAAGATCTCAGCTCTATCACTGCTGCCCCAGAGAAGTTTCCCAGGTGTCCCTAGGTGCTTATGTCACATTTCCCTTCTCCTTTATTGAACTTACTAGGGTTAAATTTCACATGTATTTGTACTATGTAGTGGAGGATTTGTGACTCATCCGTAAGAGTGGGGATCATGCCCAAGGCTCAGTGCCTGGTACAATGCCTGGCATAGAGGCACCTAATCAATGCTCACTGAATACATTAAAAAAAAAAAAAAAAAGCTCAAAGGTGTGCTGGTTTGGACCTCTGTAGACAGTCACTGGCCAAAAATTAGAACTCCATTAGTAGGGCTGACTTCTAGAGCTCTCTCAACTAAAAAGAAAGCAGCATGGGCCAGAGAGACACCCCTAAACCATGGACCCTCTACCGATGCTAGACTTGAGGTAGTCACTGAAGGAAAATTGCAATTTTCATTTCCATGAGTCTTTACAGAAAATACGGCTAATCCTGGCATTGATCTTACTCTAGCCATCTTTCTCTGCTTCTGAACCCCGTTTTTGACACCCCCAATCAGAAACCATGACACAGAACAGACAGAGATTCACCTCTGTGCAAAGAGAATGTGAAGTCCATGCTTCAAATTTCTTTCACAGATATTGATGGGCACCTGTGTGTGCCTTCCCAGTGGGACAGGTGTTAGGGAGCAAGGTGAATGAGCCCAGACCCTTCTCTCCATTGTGTGTAGTATGCAAAGAGAACAAAACAGCTGTTTGATTTTGGTAATCAGGGAGGTTTCTGACCTAAGCTTAGAATTACCGGTATTTCAGTTGACTGAAAAGAGGCAGAAAAGGAGAAGATAAACGAAAGTTCAAATTCTCCTCTGGAGGTGATAGTTTGGCTGCAGCTAAGCTACTATGTTGACCCTTTCAAATTTATAGCTCTAGCCCTTGCCCAGCTGGATGGCTGGATAGATGGGGATAGATCGCTGATAGATTATAAAAGTTGTGCCTAATTTGATTCTAATTAATTAATTGATCTAATTTGTTTTATAGATACCAAGTTTCTTAGAAAATATTTATTTCTAAATGTTTGTCTATATTTGCATTAACTTTGCATTTAAATCCGATTGTTAACTACCCTTAGATGACATATAATACTTACACAAATCTTATGAACATTTTTACTTGTGCAAATATTACAGAGATAAACTGACAATGCACGTACCCAAAAGCCACATATTTTCTATCGAGGTAGGGAGTTGACTGTAGGGTGATGTAGAATTGTGACCCATTGCTGTGATGACCTTTGTTGACCATTCCTAGAATTCCCCTTTTATCATGAGGAACGGAAAAGTTTTCATCTAGAAAAGAAACAAAAGAAACAATCAGATCATGAAAATATTTCTATTATTTCCATTGATTGCAACATGTAAAGCACTTTTGGTATCAAGGGTTCTCAGTCAAATTTATCAAAACACTCCACATTATAAATATCCTGTTTGTTTCATTTTACGTTAGCTCAGCTGTACTGTTAAAAAAAGTAAGTTGCAGAGTCTTAGGACTATTTGAGCACTAGCCTTCAGTTTATTGTTACTATGGCTTAAAACATGTGTGCTATTAAAATTAATAATGTAAAAAAGGATGTAGTTTGCATAGCAATCAAAGTCAGCCAGCTTTCTTGTGCTACTTTGGCAGTAGTATTTCTTTTTTTTGGGGGGGGGAAGGGGGGCTATTGTGGTTTTATTGACAGTTTTGTGAAAGGACTGTGTTATAGAACTTTTTTTGGCATTTACATCATTCTTCACTTTTGTACAGTGTATGCTTTCTCCTCTCAGGTGTGGTCCCAGTGAAATTTCCACCACCAGTTCACATGAGCACCATGGCTATAGTCCCTTGTGCTCTTCCCATCCCTGTTTTGATCCTATTTCCTTCCTCTCCCCTGCAGTGTGTCTCTGATTTCAATTATTTTTGACAGTAGTATTGCAAACTACCAAGTATGGTCATTAAAAACATATCTTTAGAGGCTTTTACTGATAGGACCCTTCCCATCACCCAATCTTCTACAGACTCCTGTTGTAGTTCTTATAGAAAAACAACTCTTACACGGTTGTTTCCATTCTAGTATGTGAAGGCAGGGACCTTATCTCACTGTATCAATATCTTTATTCCCAGTGCTTCCTAGCAAGTTACTTCTGGCAGGTGTGGTGATAAATACTGAAACAAATGTATACTCATTTTAGTAGTGTGTAGATAAAGTTTAATTACAGACTTCACAGAGACTGAAAATTTTTAAATGGAAAGTGGGTTTTGTTGTTGTAGTTTGTGTAAGATTAACAAGTACAAATAAATACATGGTGGCTATCAGGCTACCATTTTTAGAGTGTAGTATTCCCAGCATTAAATAAAATTTACCTCCAACTTCAAAGAAAGAAATTCAGTGAAAGTTTTCATTCAATTACTATAAATCCTGGAAATGACAGATATGAATACTAATTGTTAATAATATTTTCTTAAATTGCAATTTTTGACTGTGTATTTTTTTAAAAAATTTATTTATTTATTCATACAGACTGGGGTATAGGCCAGAGATGCGGAGGGTGAGAGGATTCACCAGGGACAGAGTAGGGAGCAGAACAGGCAGATCGACGAAGTACACTGCTGAGGGGAGCAGCGGGCGGGTCAGGAGAGGTCTGCCGCGCCATGTGGTCACCTCCCGGCAGGCGGGAATCCAACTCATCCGAAAGTGGCTTAAACTTCTTAGCTGCAGTGCTTTTACCGGCTGTGCCACCAGGGAGGGCCCTGACTGTTAAGCCAACTAAGCAAGTAAGCCATTTATGAGGTGTTAGTTTTACTTTATTAAACTGCAAACTGAATAAGTCTCTGAAATCTTATGAAATATATATAAAGCATTTTGAGCCACTGAGTCTATATAAGTACATTGATGCTCCCTGTTAATTTCAGTGAAATATAGAAATAACCCACTAGTTTCACAGAAAATCATAAGGAATAGAAATCTGCCCAAATCAGATGATTTGGGATATTTTCATATAATTTTCTAAGGACAGCTGTATTAAGTACAAATCTGACCTGAATCCAGCAATGTCAATTTCTAAATGTGACCATCATATGTAAGTAATAACAGCTACCTACAGTTTAAACTGCTGTTGTAATGACATTTATTTTTAAACATGTCCAGTGTGTGTGTGTGACTTTAGGAATGAATAGCCAGGTGCGCTCCACACTGTATTGGACAATTATTTGGGTTATATATTATTGTAATAAACTATAATGAAAATTAGAGAATTACAGCTATACACCTCATGATGAATGAAAAAAGCAAGGCACAAAAGAATGCCCACAGTATGATTCCATTTATATAACATTCAAAAGCAGGCAAAACTAGGGATCCATAGATGGATGATAAAATTATCAAGCAAAAGTAAGTCTAGGCACATATGGAGGGCACCTAGCATGGTGGCAGTTTTTCTTTCTTGACAAGGAAATCTCTTGATAAGAGATTTGCCTTACAGTTATTTTTTTAAACTGCACATATGCACTTTCTCATATAAGGTAAATTTCATTATTTATAAGAAAAAAAATGTATAGTCTTTCCTCTAAAGTGGCTACCCAGACCATTTTTCTTCAGTTCTTGTTTCTTCAATTCTTGCTTTTCTATGATTTTTACTTGCATTACTGAGCACAGACAGTGCATCAGACTATGCTCTTTATTAGTATCTACCTTCATTTAAAGATTAAGCAATCTCCAGTTTGCAATAACAGCAACCCCCCCCCAAAAAAGAAATGCTACCACCAAAGTAGCACTAGAAACCTGCTAAGCAAAGCACATCCTGCTTTACATGTTAAGTGAAATGAATCAGATGGAGAAAGACAAACACTGTATGATTTCACTCATGTGGAATATAACAAAACAAAACAATCTCTTAGATACAGAAAACAGATGGGTGGTTACCAGAGAGGAAAGGTGTTGGGGAGAAGTAGAAGAAACAGGGAAAGGAGTTCAAGCTTTCTAATGATAGAAATTAGACTTTTGGTGACAATCATAATGTAAAGCACACAGATGTAGAACTACATGCTGTTGTTAGAAGACGAACACACTTTCAACTATAGCTTTCTGTGACTTATATAATATTATAAACCAATGTTACCTTTTATTTGAAAAGTGGATACTGGATAGATTATAATTTTAACAAAAGACTAGAAAATCTAGAAGTTAGTACTGTAGTTATTTGTGAATGAGGAAGACAAGTTGGCATTGAGAAACTGGTCTACTTACTACAAGGATAATACAATATTAAAATATATATATATATATATATATATATATATATATATATATATGTATGTATGTATATACTGGGCTCTCCCTGGTGGTGCAACGGATTAAAGCACCTCATTTGAGGCTCTCAGAAGCCACTGCAGCACTAGTTCTATCCCTAGCCAAGGAGCTGACCCACCTGACCCACATGGTGCAGCAGACCTCTCCTGACCAGTCCACTGCTCACCTCAGCTGTATACTTTGTCAATCTGCCTGTTCTGCTTCCCACTCTGTCTCTGGCGAATCCTCTCACCCACCACACCTCTGGCCTGTACCCCAGTTCTGTAAGTATAAATAAATAAATCTTTAAAAAAAATGCTGTTGCATCAGGTAACAGTGCAGTGATAAAGAAAGCAAACAGGAGCCGTGGAGCAGGCTGCAGACTGCAGGATGCTGCTTGATACAGGGTCCCAGCCTCTTTACTGACAGAGAAGGGTGGGCCAAATGGAACACTGGCTTATTAGGAGGTGAGTATACAACTGATTCCCATGCCTGGCTCAAATCTTATTAACAAGGAGTTCCGATCAGTCTGTGGGACTGAGGGTGCCCTAGCATCCTGCTCTTTTCTAACTTGAAAGGAGTCTTGTATGCTACACCCACAATTGCCTTTATTATTTTGCATTTCATATAGGTGAATTTTCTCTAGTTGCCCAAATTATCATTTCTTGGTAAGGATGACTAGGGTTATTATCCCAGGACTACCAAGAACAAGAAAGGGTTAATACTTAGCTGCTATCTTTCAAAATAGGACTTAGGAAGATAATATAAGCTGTGATTCAAACAAAGCAAAACAACTTTTTTTGAATCAAAACAATGATTAATCAATTTCTAAAGCTAAATTACAACTTATCCTTTTAAGTTTGGTGTTAAGCTTAATAAAAGTGAGTTTTATAGTTGTAATTATTTTTTAAAAGCCCTGGATTTTAATTCTTCATCTCATGAGAACAGGATCCAATAAGAGAAACATAAAGGAAAAACCGGTTTTGATAAGTGTGTGAAAGAAGGACCCCATGTTTTCTCTATTTTTTTAAAAGATTTATTTATTTATGCAAAAACTGGGGTACAGGCCAGAGGTGCAGGGTGAGGATTCAGCAGAGACAGAGTGGGGAGCAGAACAGGCAGAATGACTGAAACATACTGTTGAGGGGAGCAGTGGGCAAGACAGGAGAGGTCTGCTGCACCATGTGGGTCAGCTTCCTGGCTGGGAATCAAATTAGTGCTGCAGTGGCTGGACAGCCCCAAAGAGGGGCACCTCAACCCGTTGCGCCACCAGGGAGGGCCTCTATGCTTTTAATGTTGTGCCAGACATGTTGTCCCTCTTCCTATATTTCATCTTTCCTTCTAGAGCATCTGTTCTTTTTCACTCAATTGGTTACTGCAGTGCCAGACAGAACTAATACTCTCTCAACATGCAGTCTCTGTGGGTACAGAGGACAACCAGGTTTCCACTGGGATACCAGATCCCCACAAGAGTATAACAACACAGGCAGGATAGTTGGCAGAATCACTGGAATGTCTATAAGATCAGCTAAAAGACAGGTCTCCTACGGGACACAGGACCTTCAAGCACAAAACTTTGGGTGATATACTAATGACTATAGGATGCAGAAGTACAGGGGAGTCTCATCAAGATTAAATGCCAGGAAAGTATCAAACATATCCTTTCCCATCTGCAATATTTTCTTTTAATACCTAACTCAAAAGCTGCTTTGTGCCACCATCCCCAACTCTGCCAGGCAGTTGTTCTTCCCACAGCACTCAGTTCTTCTGTAAAAGCAATTGGCACAGTGTCTAAACTGTTTGAACATCTGGCCACACAAAAAACACTAAAATCCTTGAGGGTGGAAACTGAGTAATGCCATCATTGTTTCCTAAGGTTCTGGCATTATGTGGGCAACTAACTAGGAGTTTACTATGTCATGAATAAACGAGTGGTATCACTTACATGGTTTTGATATGCTTCAGAGCAGGATGCAGCAAAATATACCATGTTGACATACTGTTAAGTTTGAACTAAAGTTACTTAAGAACAGCTGGTGAGGGCCTCCCTGGTGGAACAACAGGTTAAATTTCAGCACTATAAAGCTATCACCAGCCACTGCAACATGAATTTGATCCCCAGCCAGGGAGCTGGTCCACATGACACAGCAGATCTCTCCTCTCACCTGCTGCTCCCCTCAGCAGTGAATTTCAATAGATCTACCTGTTCTGTCTCTGGTGAATCCCCTCACTCACTGCACCTCTGTCCTTTACCCCAGTTCTTGTATGCATACATTTTAAAAAATCTTAAAAAAAGAACAGCTGGTGCAAGAATACTGTAACACACCTTTGTCCTTGAAAGCAGGAAATGAATTCCTCATGCAAATAACCCCTCCCCCCCCCAGAAACAGGATAGAAGGTGTTCTTATCACCTGAGATAGGAATTTAGCGCCAAGAAATCAGTGTAAACAAGCTATTATACTTCTATACAAACTATATACTTTCTAATCTATAAACTCAAAACAATTTCTCTCCTCAATTATTCTTTACTTTAAATGGTATAAAAACTAATGCTTGGTCAATTTTTGGTTCAGGAATCTCTGGGACCGACATACATGTGAAATTAAATGTTTTTTCTCCTGTTAACCTGCCTTATGTCAATAATAATATTAAGTTGGTTAAAGAACCTGGGAGGGTGAAAGGGAAATGTTTTTGCCCCTGCAATTTCCTTTGGTAAAGCTATGGCCCCATGAATTTAGAAGGAAATTAGCTTTCCTTTGCCATGGGGTTCAATGTAATTTTTTAATCCTTTCATTGTATTAAAATGAACAGACACAAAAGCCACAGAAACTAATGCAGTTATGCTGTCATTAGAAGATGAATACCCTTTTAACTACTGCTACCCAAGGCCAAGACAATTAACTTTGCCATCCTCCTTTGAAGGCGCTTGCCAAGTACCCTCTCAACTACCAAGAGTAGCCACTCTCCTCTCTTTTACATAATCACAGACTCAGTGCTTCCTTACAGCTTTGCCATCCAAATGTGCATCCCTAGACACTATGGGTTAGAGTTTGCACCTCGAAAGACTTTGAAACCCCTTTTAATCTACAGGTTCTACCTCTCCCCCTTTGTTTCCCTTACAATCTGCTAATGAATCTGAGCTGTTCACTCGCTAGAGTTTGCTGATTGCATACACTGGGGCAGTTCAACACATTTCTGTTCTCTGACCTGTCGGTTCTACTACTTGTGTTGAGAATGCACATTAATGTCAACTTGATTGCTGTGTTAGGGCAGACTTGGAATGTAATGAATCTCATCCCTGCCTATGTGTGACTTCTGGAAGAACCCCAGGCAAAAGGACAAGACTGCACCCAGCTGGAGAGGGAACTGGTCAGAAATACACCATGCATCTTGGACCGTGACCAGGTACCTGGGGTCACCGAGTTAGGAGCCGTGTTCTCCCAACCTGATGCTAAACCTGCCTTCCAGTGGTTCAAAATCACCCACCCTCTGCAACAACTCTCCATGTCACTTCCACAAACATTAGGGATTTTCAAGGCAAAGCGCCATGTTCATGTGTAATTCAAATGACCATTAATATATGTGAGACATGCTATTGTCTTTATTAGGTAACTATCTTAATTTTAATGCATTACTGAGGAAGCTTTTTTATGTCAGTTTTGCTGTAAATCCTGTATGGTTTTTTTTTGTTTGTTTTGTACATCCCGTGATTTTTTATTACATAACACTGCAAAGTGCAGTGATCTTTAAATTCTGCACATTTTAGCAGACTGGCTGTATTACCTACAGATTGGCAGCTCAGACAGAGGCTTATTCAGACTCAGGACGCACCTGTCCAGTGCTGTATCCTCTTAACCGAGGCTCAGCGTCTCACTGCCTCTGCTTTTGTGAAGTTAGTGGGTACCATTGCAGCCAGTACCCAGATCCATTATTTCACTAGTGACAGCAAAATGGTGGTATTCTGACTCTATAATTTCCTTACCACTTATTAATTAGAATGCTTTCATAACAAGATCTTTCCCTTTATTTACAAGGTGGTACAGTTCACACAGGAAAGGCAAGATAAATATCTTATTCTTTCCCATATTTATCCCAATATTTATCAGTTTTCAAGAAAACGAATGTTTATCAATCCCCCAAAGATAAGCAATTGGTCTCTATTTTATTATATCATTGTGAACCCCTGAATTTCAAATACTTGTTGGGTTTCAATCAATCATAATTCAAATTACTCCATCTCTGGCCAGTGAGGGCCTTTTAAATTGCCTCCTGGAGTCTCTGATTGACCCTAATGCATTTTTAGGAGGGCTTTTGGCTATCACTGAACAAAAGGCTCCAGGTTCATTTTATAATTTCTAGTCCTAGAACCTGCCATATCTCTCAGAAGCCCTGATAGTTTCGTTAAGCAAGAAATGGCATTTCATACAAAAGTCTGAGTGCCAAGAACGTACTTCATTACTAGGTCTGTTGTTGTCTGTAGGCCAACTCAGTGGATGTGTGTGTGTGTGTAGAGAGTGAGAAATGACTATACATAAATATGACACTTCTGAGTTTTAAATGGTTATCTCCAACTCAAGTTCCAGATTACAAAATATTGACTTATTACCTCTATCATATTTCATCTGTCCTTTCTTTCATCCACATTAAAAATCCTGACTGTCAAGGATATAGAAATGATGACATTGAACATTCCATAAATTACTTATGTTTTCATGTTACATATACAACAAGCTCAGAAGAACAATATTATGATACCATCACCAGAGTAATTACTGAAAATAATTTTTAAAACTTTTGTATGTATATTGTCCCCATTCTTTCATTTTCTCAACAGACTACATGCATATCACACTTTGAATCCTCATTACATTTTAGTGTTACAAGTCACTCAATGACTAGTGTTCCCATTAGCTTTTATGTCAAGGTCTTTTGCAATTTGGTTTTGGGAAACATTCTGTGGCTGATTCCTTTGAGAGGGTTCATGGCAACAATGTCCCTGATGTTTTATATATTGATAACTCTGGTGTTCTTTATTCAACCAAATGGGAGTTATGAAAGATTCAAATTCAGTTTGGCTGAAGACAAAATCCTAAGCTCATATTTCTTTTTATTGAACATCATAAATAATTACTCCGGCCCTCCCTGGTGGCGCAACAGGTTAAAGTCCAGCACTACAAGGCTAACCACAGCCTCGTCAGCATGAGTTCAATCCCCAGCCAGGGAGGTGACCCATATGATGCAGCATACCTCTCCTGACTCACCCACTGCTCCCCTCAGCAGCGTATTTCACTGTATCTGCCTGTTCTGCTCCCCACTCTGCCTCTGGTGGATCCTCTCACCGCCCTGCACCTCTGGCTTATACCCCAGTTCTGTATGCACAAGTAAACAAATATTTAAAATATAAATAGAGGGCCCTCCCTGGTGGCACAGTGGGTTAAAGCACAGCACTAAGACACTAAAGCCACTTCTGCATGAGTTCAATTCCCGCCTGCCCTGGAGGTGACCACATGGCACAGCAGACCTCTCCTGACCCACCTGCTGTTCCCCTCAGCAGTGTGCTTCATTGATCTGCCTGTTCTGCTCTCCACTCTGTCTCTGGTGAAGCCTCTCGCCGCCCCTGAGCCTCTGGCTTGTATGCCAGTTCTGTATGTACAAATAAATAAATCTTTAAAAAATAAATAAATACTCCATTTTCTTCTGGCATAAGAATATCAGTATGTCAAAGAATATGATGGTGATTTACTTTTCTATCCCTTATAAATTACTTGTTCATGTTGCCTTCCTGACCAAAGTGTTTTTTTTTTTTTTCTTTTTCTTTAATGCCCAATACTGTTACTAAAATATGTCTTGGTGTTGATGATCCTGGTTCAACTTCTGATAAGTTGTTTCAAAATTTATACATATATTTTTTACTTAAGGTATAAACATAGAATAAAATGCATGTATCTTAGATTTTGTTTGATGCACCTTGACAATAGTATATAGCTGTATAACCAGCACTGAAAACCAAATACAATAGTTCGCATTACCCATGGTGTACAAGCCAAGATCCCTGCAGTGAATGCCTGAAACCACAGAGTACTAAACCCCACATATATTACCTTTTCCCCCATGTTACCTATGACAATATTTTATTTATGAGTTAAGCATATTGAGCAATTAATGATAGCTGATAATAAAAAAGAATGACTATAATAGTGTACTGTAATAAAAATCTCTGAATGTGGGCTTGTCACACTCCCCCAGATGAGCACAGGTGTATTTCTGTCATCCCACAGTCCTGTGCTCTGGCTTTGTTTCAAGGACCAGATAAGATCTGGCAGGCCCGGGAAGAATCTTTTAACTCTGGTTTGCTCTAACTTGAAAAGCAGGAGGGAAGGGAAGTTCCCATTAGTCCAGAATCAGGACAGCAACATGGACTACAGTGGAGGACTATCAGGGGGGGAGGGAAGGGGCGGTGGGACAGCTGTGATGACCACACCTGAGGGGAGATATCCTAAACCATCAAAATATTAACAGGATGTTAAACAATGGTACTTTATTTTTTAAAAACGAAATAATAATAAAAGAAATAAAAGACCAATTAGTCTGGAATCAGGAGGAATGATAGGAACAAAGTATGCATGATTAAGGGGACCCTCACCCCACCAGAATGGAAAAAAAAAACAAAACTTAAAAACCCTTCTACTGTACTACAGAGCAACCTTCCCACCTTCTGAGACTTCCCACTGCTTCTGCAATGTTCTATCCTATTTTTTCCTAATACACTTTTTCGCTGGCTTCATTCAGGTGCTTCCCAAAATTCTCTTCTCCAGAGACACAAAGAACCCTAGGGGGTTGTGGTCCTCAACAAATTTAAAAATACACACCTTCAAATGTTGGTCCATAAATGGACTCTCCACCATCTCCTTTTCCAGCTACTATATCTGAAAAATAGCAGTAAGTGAACATGAGAATTCTGAGACTGAAAAAGAAAGTACAGTTCTGGCAGAAAAATGCTTCAAATTATGATTCCACTTACAGCAGTGATGAGAGCTACATTGCTTATTTTCTGATACCTATATTGTGAACAAATTGCTATAATGAGTTCACTTGTGTTTTACAAGTACTTTTACATTCGTGATTTCATTTTCCTTCATAATAACTCTGTAAGATAGGATAAATTACAATGCAAAACCTTAAGATGATTAAGTTTTAAATTATAATTGTGGTCATGACAAAGTGTGTTCATGCAAATCTTGCTTATTTCACCAGTTATTTCTTAATTCATCTCGCTTTTCAGAAAAAAATGGAAATATTAAACCAATACAATAAAATAGACACAGTAAGGTGTTTTTAGAAGAAGGATAAAAGTAGATGTCTAAAAAGAATTCATGTTCATATTTTCACTCATTGGAATACTAATGTGACAACTCATTAGGCACTTTTTTTTTCTTTAAAGATTTATTTATTTATGCTTACAGAACTGGGGTACAGGTCAGAGGTGTGGTGGGTGAGAGGATTTACCAGAGACAGAGTGGGGAGCAGAACAGACAGATGTACTGAAATGTACTGCTGAGGGGAACAGCAAGCTGGTCAGAAGAGGTCTGCTGTGCCATGTGGGTCAGCTCCCTGGCGGTTGGGGGTAGGATTGAACTTGTGCTGCAGCAGCTTCTGAGAGCCTCATAATGCAGTGCTTTAATCCGTTGCACCATCAGGGAGAGCCCTCACTTACATACATTTTAGAATTAAGTTTAATATAATAAGGTTTAATAAACTAAGATTACATAAATTTTCAGATATACAACATTCAGATTTGATATTTGAATATACTACAGAATGTCACACAATGTTTAGTTATATCCATCATCAAACATAGTTAACACAATGCTTTTTCTTATGATGAAAATGTGAGGTTCTTTTTAAAGGGTATTTATGTGCCCTATTTTGTATTACATGCATATTTTGGTTGAGAAAATGCTCCTACTATAAAAATCATCCATTCACTTGTTATTTTGTTTCTACCACAGCTAAAAGAGAAACAAAGGTAACTCCACTGAAAAGAGAGGTTCTAAAATCTGTCTTCTTACCTCCAGGCTCCCTATTAGTAACTAATCCACTTTTCTTGAAAACAGTTTGCAAGAAAAACTGTTGAAGGATTATGACATATTAATAGTATGAGTGATTTACCTATAATACAAGTCTCTGTGTTGTTTTAAAGAAATCTGATGCAACAACAAGTCGGTGGGCAGAATTTATGTAGGACAGGCCATGTGACATATAAATCATACCATTCATAAAGCTGGTGCAGAAGTTAATTAATAAGCCCAACCAGCTTTTAAGTTTCCAACCCGCTCTTCCTGATACTCCACCCACCGTTTTCAGGAACTTCCTACTTTCACTCAAGAATAAATTAGGAATGGAGAAGTTGAAGTTTCTTGGCACTAATTTCTTTAGTTCCCAGAGTAGGCTTTGCTCAGGCAAATCTGCCCAGTGTTTCCCTACTCCTACCAACCTACTTAAATATTAGTGAGTGCAATACCTTTGCCCTGTCTCTCCAGCATGCATCAGTTCTCCTGACCTCCTCTTCAGATCTCCCAGTGAATATTTTCTAGTGAAAATACACCATTTCAATCAGTATTTAATTTTTTTGCTACCTCCTTAGAATCAGCCATGCCTAGCATTTTGATATTATTTCTAGACTTCTGATGACAAATTCAGCAATGCAGGGTAGTGGTTAAAATTAAACTAAAGTCAAATGATTTTGATTTAAATCTGATCATTAATTACCTTTTCCAAGCCTGCTTCCTCATCTGGGTAGACCAGAGAAATGGTAAGTGCCTCGCAGAGAGTGCTGAGGACTGAGTGTAATCCTACGAGCAGAACAGAGAGCAGAGCCTGGCAGGACAACATACTTGTGCAGCATCACTGCTTCCAGAATTGCTATCATCATCTTCACCACTAGTGTGCTCAGCAGGATGATAATGGTGACATGTTAAGTATCTCAAGCAAACCCTGAAGAGGGTAGGCTGAGCAGGAGCCACAGAAAAAGAATCTTACCAAAATCACTAAAGACTTGGTATCTTCTTTTATCTTATTTTGGGGAAGAAGAAAACACGTATGCTTCCTAGTTAACTGTTTATTCATTCTTTCAGCAGATATCCTTTAAGCACCTACCATATGCTGAGCACTATCCTCAAACTTGAGGTTGTAACATTGAACAAAATATCGATAGATAAAATGCCCTGCCCAATGAGACTTCTATTCCAATGAGAAGAAACAGATGATACACAAATTAACTAGGAAATACGACACAGAATGTCCACAGATGAAAAAGTACTAAAATTAAGCAGAGTAAGGAGATAGGAAAGAAGGTGAAGAGAGGAGTTTGGAGAGAAGATAGGAGTACTACTCTTGCTGAGTTGAGCAATAAGCAAGAGTCAAACGAGGCAGGGAAAATAAGGCAGTACTTAGAAATAGCTGAGAAGAATATGTCGCAGGCAAAAGAAACAACCATCTAAAGGCACATAGAAGCTTACTGTGCTCAAGGAAGAAGAGGCTGATCTGTGGAGCAGAGTGGGGGATGACAGATGAGATAGGGCCAGGGAGCACAGGCTATGTAGGCCTGTTGTCACAAAGCAAGCAAAGGCAGTCTCAGGTGCACTGGAGGAACAACATGAAAGCACACTTTACTCCTGTTTTCCAAAATTCTCCACACAGCCCTGGGAGAATCTTCCAGCCGAAGGAAGAACACTTACAGAGCTTGGCACTTTCCATATGCAATGGTATTGGATCTTCACCACGTCCTGTGCTATTATAATTGTTCCTATTTTATGATTAAGAAACTGATTCAGTGATGCCAAGTGCCTTACCCAAGGTGTGTCAGTTTGGATTTAGTTCGGATCTAGTAATCAGAATTTTCCCCAGACTGTCTCAATGTTATTGTCTCGATGTTTGGAAACAGGACTCAAGATCTGTGTGTTTTCAGTTTAGAAAGTTCACTTTAAATAAATAAAATCGACTTGTCCCAAATCTTGATTTTGGGAGGGGGGAATATGTATTTCTAACCAAAAACTAAAACCAAAACCAAACCAAACAAAAAGCAACATAGAATCTAGTACTTCTAGATTATGAAATTGGCCCCCATGAGAACTATTTTATACTAGCAAAAAAAATGAACACAACATAAATGTTCACCAATGGGCAATAATATTATAACATTATGATGAAAAACTAGGCAGACCCTAAATATTTTATGTTTATGTTTGTAGACACAGGAAGAGAAATGCCATATATATTAAGTGGACAATGAAGTTAGTTAACAGCAATAGTGATATAATCTCATTTTGTACAAACTGAGAGGAAACCAGTTTATTTACAAACAAGCTAGGCTTAAATTTACACTTTTCTCTTCATCAACCTCAGAACAACCCAGACTGTAGAAGGATAATGAAATGTTATTAAATCTCTGTGTATGTCATCAAGTTCAAGCAAATCTTCTATAGGGAGCTGCCTGACTGCTCCCTATGGAGTATCTTACAACAGCCTTCAAAATTTAATTATGTGCCATCAGTAGGCACCAGTTTGTGTAAAGTCAGAGGGATCAACCTGAAAACAAAGCGAACATGGACATCAACATGCTTTGGACCTTAGTCTAATACTATCGTTAGCTTTGATGAGAAATAAGTTGGTTTCCATTCATGTAATTTCTTACTAGCACCTATCTTCTAGGTACTCTTATTTATTTGAGTACTTAAAATTACATTTTGATTTTAAAATACTGTTCTACTTTTTTTCAGAGTTGTAATGCTTTATTCTTTTTAAATAACGTATCAACCATAGTTTGAACAGGAATTGTATCTTTCTCATGATACAATTCCTGCTATAGAGCAAGCATCTTTTCTATGCCTTGGGAAATTGTTATACTCCCTTCTAAGGTGGGATCACTTTTCAACATTTTATCCTTTGCAGTTTGAATGTTGTAAAATATTCCTAGAACCCTTTTAATGTGAAGGTTTTTTGTTGGTGTCACTTCCTCTGGGATATTTTCCAGTTTCACCTCAACCAGCTTCCTCATTTAAATAAATAAATAAAAAAAAGATAAATTCTTTTTCACTAACTTTCTCTGGCTGCATTGCTAGAGACTCCTGAATGGTGCCAGTGTTAATATTCTCACGGTCAGATTTTTCTTCTCCATTTCTCTGGAATCTGGGTGTATACTTCATAGCAGCATCTTTATCTTAACTACTGTCCTCCTACTTTCTTACATCACTTTTTAATTTGGAATATTCCTGGCAACATACTTTAGATTTGATTATTTTAAAAATTATGGAATTTTGAAAGAGTATGGATATATTAATTCACTAATTGATCATTTGATTCAGTATTTGATATATAAAACACCCTTTAAATATATACTAATTACTTATATTTTTAATTATATATGCATTTCACAAAGGTAGAAAGAACTGTGGATTCTCTGACCTATGTTGTAACTGAGTTGTATTTAAGATTTTAACCTTACCTCCCCCTTGTATCCAACCATTCTCTACTATGCGATGAAAAATTGAGCCTGTATAGTGTAATCTGATGCCACTTTCAGAAAACCCTGCTTTTCCTGTGCACAAAAACTGAAAATTTCGACATGTTTTGGGACATGCATCACAAAATAGCTGCAAAATAAAGATAAAAGGTTTTGATATTTAACATTTCCACAGTTACAGATTCCCACTCCTTCTCCCATTTGTTAAAAAATAACAACAGGGCCCTCCCTGGTGGCACAGCGGGTTAAAGCACAGCACTACGAAGCTAAAGCCACTTCAGCATGAGTTCGATCCCTGCCCCGGAGGTAACCCACATGGCGCAGCAGACCTCTCCTGACCCGCCCGCTGGTCCCCTCAGCAGTGTACTTCGTCAGTCGGCCTGTTCTGCTCCCTACTCTGTCTCTGGTGAAGCCTCTCACTGCCCCTGCACCTCTGGCCTGTACCCAGTTCTGTATACATAAATAAATAAATAAATAATCTTAAAAAAAGAAAATAACAACAAACTCTCTTACCTCAAAAATCAATCTTCCCACTGGGTAATAATCAATAGAAATGTCCATGAAAACAAAATCATGCTATTAAAATTAAGAAAAAAAAGATAAGGCAGGTCAATGTCTTGGAAGAAAGTTTAATAAATGACCAAAAATAGAAGAGAATGTTTTTAGTTTTAAGATTTTAACAGCATTAACAGTAGATATGACAATGACAAAATTAAAAGGATGACTGGGAAAAGAAAGTTTCATTTTATAGCACATCTGTACAATTAAAATAACATACTTTGTAAGACCTTTGATAGTGAAGCTTTGAATAACATTAACCTGTCATGTAAGACTGAGAATACAAGACCTAGAAACCAAATACAGCACAAACTAGGTATGATAAGAAACACCAGTTATCAATCTCTTTGGGAAATGAAGCAAACTGGGATTTCTCTTCTGAGTAATTTTGGAAAGATCCAGTTGCTCTTTGTTTATAAGAGTTCTGGATTTTCAGATGGAACAGCTAACCAGAGCTAGGCAAGATTATTCCTGAGTAGGAAAATAAGGTCACAGTATCCAGGGGTACAGAAGACAGGATGCTGTGATTTGAGTTATTTCAAACATATCTTCACATTCTCAGATGCCCCTAGCTCTTGTTTTCTATTGACATCTTTTATGGTAGGGTCAAGTAGCACTTGTGAGACCTTGTCTAGACCTACAGAGAGACATCCAAAATAAAAACACCAGTCTCCACCAGAACAGCCTTCATCTAGGGAGCAGAGATCTAATGGAATGCATCTCTCTTAGGGACCATTCTCATACACAAAAATGCTGCTTTACTTAGCAAAATACATCACTTGCCCTGCACCATTTCTCGAGAATCTAGCAAACAGTGCCTCCCAGGCGGCCTAGGGTTTAATTCTCAGTGCTATCACTATAGCTTGAGTTTGATGCCCAGGCAGGGAGCTGACGCATATGGCACAGCAAACCTCCTGGGTCTCTCCCACTGCTCCCCTCAGCAGTGTGTTTCAGTCAATCTGCCTGTTCTGCTTCCTGCTCTGTTTCTGGTGAGTCCTCTCATTTCCTGCCTGCAGTACTGGCCTACATCCCAGTACATCTATGCCGAAAAAACATAAATGAAACCACTTTTAAATATAAAATCACCATCATTTTGTCACTCTAGTTTTTTTTTTTAATTAAAAAAGTGAAATAGGGTCCTCCCTGGTGGTACAGTGGGTTAAAGCACAGCACTAAGAAGCTAAAGCCACTTCAGCATGAGTTCTATCCCCTGCCCAGGAGATGACCCACATGGTACAGCAGACCTCTCCTGACCCACCCGCTGCTCTCCTTAGCAGTGTACTTCATCAATTGGCCTGTTCTACTCCCCACTCTGTCTCTGTTGAATCCTCTCACTGCCCCTGCACCTCTGGCCTATACCCCAGTTCTGTATTCATAAATAAATAAATCTTCAAAAAAAAAAGTGAAATAATATTGTGCTATCTGGCATCCAGGATGGTAGTGTTACAGCCAGATAATTATACTTAAGATTTACCATTCAGCTTCTGTACCACAAGTTCTTAATTACAAGAGACTATTATAACTTTGGAATGAGAACTATAAATTTCACAGGCTTAGGAAGAACAAGAGGATATAATGGAAATCATGATGTATGCCTGCAATAAGTTCAGTAAGCTTCCTCTAGTACCAACATATTGTTTTCATGCCATTGTCAAGAGTAGATAATTCTGAAAATTCTAATGCAAAGAGAGCAAATGAATGCAATATGCAACAAGGGAATGTCACAAAAACAAGTGATCTAGCAGATCACTCCAACCCAGAAGCAAACAAGTTCCTAGGTTTATCCAGCAGGAAAAATCTAACCTCTGCATGAAAAATTTAAGGATTTTCTTTGGAATCTAGTTCCTCTCTTCTGACTGCCACTAATTAGTCCATGCCACTAGAGCACCTTTTTAAATGGTTACCCTGCCACAGGCTTTCCCCACTCCAGCCTGTTTCTGCACAGCCTTAAGTGTTAAAAAGAAAAAACAGGGCACTCCCTGGTGGCACAACAGGTTAGGACTCAGCACTGCAAGCTGGCCACAGCTGCTTTAGTGCGAGTTCGATCTCCAGCCCCTGGAGGTGACCTACATGGTGCTGCAGACCTCTCCTGACCCGCCTGCTGCTCCCCTCAGCAGTGTACTTCATCTGTCTGCCTGTTCTGCTCCCCACTCTGTCTTTGGTGAAGCCCCTGCACCTCTGGCCTGTATCCCAGTTCTGTATGAATAAATAAATCTTTAAAAGAAAAAACAAAGAGGATTATGCCATATTCTATGAAAGTTCTGTTGCCTTGACTTCCTTCTGGCTAAACTCTAACTCTTGGTACAGAATGAACAGTAAGGTTAACCTTTTTTTAGTGGTCCTGCTTCCCTGCCTTCCCCCCAGCCCCAAAAACATTTGAATACCTTTTCTATCTGGGAATAATTCCCCACGGGGTCCACCACTCCCTATAGAACCTAAGGAGCCAGATTCTCCCTCCTCTGTGAGGCTGTGGCCTCACTGCTCAGCTCCTCTGGCTTGGATCTCCAGCGAGTGATGCAAGGAGATCTAGGGAGAGCTGAGAAACCATTCTGGGTAAATACGGCAACATGGCAGTGTCCCGTCTGTGAGTTTGCAGAGTGACTCTGGTCATGTATTCCTGCTGACATATCTCCCTTGGTTCTCATGTATTTTCTAAAGCTGGTTCTCAAGTGTCCCTGACAGTTGTGAGGCTCTCATGTTGATCACAGTAGTCTGATATTGTTGACTGCTATTCTCATTTTCCCAGATTGTTTCCCACTAACTCTGGCCTCCAGGGTTGTTCCCTGCCATTCCCAGAGCACAAATGTACTTTCTAGAACCCTGCCCCTTTGGAAATTAACTGCTATGAACCCCCAAATCCTACCTACACCCAGAGTTCACAGCATTTTCCAAGTGCGTTTACCCTCAGTCACTTGGCATCACATTCTGCTTAAGGCATTGGTTCAACAAAGGCCAAGAAGACAAGACCTGTGCACACCTTTGCAAGGAGAGAGGACCTTTGCAAACCTTAGCAGCTAGCACAGGGTCTTCCTGTGGACACAGCCATCATGGGCATGAGGTGATTTTCAGCATATGATGGTTGTTGTTACATCAAGGTTCTGAGCATAATTACGAAGTACTTTTTTTTTTTTAAAGATTTATTTATTTATCTATTTATGCATACAAAATTGGGGTAGATACAGATGTGGTGAGAGGCTTCACCAGAGACATAGTGGGGGGTAGAGCAGGCTGACTGAGGAAGTACACTGCTGAGGGGAGCAGCAGGTGGGTCAGGAGAGGTCTGCCGCACCATGTGGTCACCTCTGGGGCTAACTCATGCTGAAGTGGCTTTAGCTTCGTAGTGCTGTGTTTACCCTCTGCACCACAAGGGAGGGCCCACGAAGTACTTTTATCTATACTGTCATTCTACCCTCGTGTCTGTCTGTCTCTCTGGGCCTCAGGTTTCCTGACTATCTTCTGCCACTGGAAGCCACTAGTAGGTTATCTAGTCCTGCTCTTGTCAGCAAGGCATCATGCTTTTAATGCCACCGCATTCTCTCAGGGTAGTAGCTCTCACTTAAGTGTGAGGAAGTAGTAATTCACACACTTCATTAAAGATGAGAGAATGATAGGTTTGACCTTTTGGGGAGGATCTTTGTATTTTAAGATGGATGACAATCTATGAAAATCTCCATGGGGAGAGAAGTGTTTGAACGAAGATATTCCCTCTGTACAGATATGCTGACTTTACTCACCACTGAGCTGAACCTACCACAAAATAATCCTTTGCAACTAGATCATAAGGTCACTGAAAATTTAAAACTTAATTTCCTATAATTTTACAGTCCCTATGATAGGATAGCCATAATTAATGCTGAATCAATATGAAAGACCAAAAATTTAAAAATTAGTATAACTTGCCTTGGTGTCTCTTAAGAATTTGGTAGAATAATCCACAGTAAGTGCCTCATAAAGTGCAGGGGGTTTAAAATCAACGACATCCCATATCTTGTGGGCCCATTTCTGAAGATCAAGTGCATCACCGAGGAGTTGATCATTAACAAAACACATCACAAAGGAGGAATATACCCAAATTTCATTCTTGAGTTCCTATAAAAAGAAATGTAAACAGATACACATAAATGTGATGAGAAAAAGAAACACTTGCTTAACCTACAAGGACTCTAAACTTGAGGACTAAATCTTTAAAAAAAATACATTGTCACTTTCCAGAACTTTTCTCAGAAAGAATTTAAGAACATTTTTAAAACTCTGACATCACTATAAGCTGAGAATCACCTCTTTAAAGTGATGCAGATAATAATTGGCACTTATGTGCATTAACATACTTGTCATGGTCACTTGATAACAAGATACAATCTCTGGCTTCATTTCTGAAGCACATTTTACTGTGCTTACTCTGGAGGAGTTTTGTGGAATTAGTAGTCCCTTCCTTTTCTGTGGGGGGATACTTTCCAAGACCTCCTATGGGTCTCTGAAATTGCAAAGAGCACTAAATTCTACCAATACTTTGTTTTTGTCCTCTATATACATGTACCTATGCTAAAGTTTAATGTAAAAATGTGACACAGTAAGAGATTAACAATAGCTAATAAGAAAATAGAATAATATACTTTAATTAAAATTGTATGAATGTGATTTCTCTCTCTCAACATATTTTCTTGTATCTATTTTCCTTGGACCACATGTTAACTGAAACTAGCAAGCAATACCATAGATAAGGAGAGGCTGCTGTGCACAGCTGTCATTACCGAAGCCTGGAAGAATGCTTTTTAGACAGGGTAGGCAGGGTGAGAAAATGTTTCTTATCAGCCAGCAGGGATTTTCTGTGCATTGTAAAGGGCAGTGAGGAAGAAGAGTTATCTTTATCAATACTTTGAAGTCTTATGTTACTCAAAATAAAGAGATTAGTGTTTTCATCTGCACAATTCTGATGGCGAGCCTCCTAATTCCAGTGTATGGCCACCAAATTATGTCCCCTTTACAGTAGGTGACCAGAATGAAAGGGCAGGAAATTATAAATTGGAATTCACACCAATCTTTTTCTTGTTTTGTTTTGTTTTTAATTTTATAGTAATTTATTTTTATATATCTTTGTGCATTTTTCCATGTCAGTTGCCATCCCGTTGGGTTTCCCATCACCAAATCACCCATGTGCCCTCACCATAGTCCAATGCATTTCCCTCCTACACCAATCTTTCTTTAAGGACCAGTGGGAATATGTACAAAATACAAAATCATAGTTCCCCTGTTGATGGAGAGCACCATACTGGTAGACAGTATAATGGTTTATGATCAGAATTAAGAAAAACAGCATTTTATATCAGGAGAGTAACTCCAAGTCTGCCTATCTTTTGCATTGAAATTCTTACTTTCCAGCAAATCTTAGTCCCATGCAAACTAGGACTCTTGGTTACCCTTCTTGTTGTAAGGACTAGTCCATAAATCATAATAATATCTGGTATACCTTGTGTTTACTATGGTTTCATTTGGATTTCAATGCATTATTGTTGCAAAAATTGGTTAGAAGACTTAACAACTGATGATCTTGGCTCAGTTTTGCACTGTTCACATCCGCATTTTATGCATAAATAACACAATCTACATCTACTTGACAACCACCGGATCATGGGATATCCTGTGTAACCAAGCACAGAACAATCGAACATGCTCTGGTGGGGAAATGGGCTTTCACCAACCCATGGGGAAATGGGGCGGGGCGGGGAGGCCAGGACTGAGACTCACCACAGGACTGGGTCAGGGGTGACAAATAGGCATGCCTCAGTCCAACTTCCCTCCCCAAACCAGGTATCTGTGAGTGAGATGACACCTTAGAGTCCTCACGTCACTTGTTACAGGCAGCACTACCAATGATAGTGCTGACACCCAAAGGACACTTATCTGCCATCCCTGCACAAACTCTGCTAGCCCCAGAGTCTGCCCTTCTTGCAAGCGTACTGAGGGGAGAGGGTGCAAAAAAGGAAGCCTCGGCCAAGGACAAGGTTGCCCTATGGGACCATGGTGGCTGTCATCAGAGCTCCCTAGGTGACAACTCCACACAAGTCCCCTCTTTATCTGTGCTGTATACCAATCACTAAAATCTTCTGGAGGGGGCCTCTCTGGTGGCCTACAGCGTTATCACTGCAACTGTCTAAGTTTGATCCCCAGCCAGGGAGCTGATCCACATGTGGACAGCAGACCTCTCCTGTCTCGCCCGCTGCTCCCCTCACCAGTGTATTTCATTTGATCCTACCATTCTGCTCCCCACTCAGTCTTTGGCGATTCTTCGCATCCCTTCCCTCCTCTGGCCTGCACCCCAATTGTTATGTAAAAATAAATAAAATCTTTTAAAATAAATAAATAAAGCCTTCCCAAATAAGGGCAAGAAGTGTGGTAGGCTACAATGACATGAGTGTCAGGGGGTCATAGGAAGTATGAATGATATGCAAGGAGCTAAACATTAGCAGTACTAAAAATTTAAGACTTACCTTATCACACAACTTCCACAGGGGAATCTTGAAAATGTTTTACTTTTTCTTAAAATCAGTCTGGTAAAATGATTGAAATAATTTAAGAGTATAACATACAGAAAATGCAATTGCCTTAAAATAAATGGTTCAGTTTTTCCAAAATGAGGCATAGATAAATAATTCAAGAAGAACTTTGTCCATATCTCCCACATCCCAAATATCTTTTACCCTTTTTCTCTCCTGTAGATACTGATGCCATGCAAATTCTTGAAGAGGAACTAGTATAGGATCTTGAAATTTGGATGGAAATTTAATCTTCAGAGTCTAGGTTCAAAACAGAATAAGTATTTTAGATAAGTTCTCTTAAAGTAATAATCATTTCCCCCAAGTTTTCCAGGGGCTCGAGGAAGTCTTACCTACTGTGCACACAGGCCACAGTTTGGCTTAGATGCCCCTTGCCTGTTCCCAGAGGCCCCTGTGCTTACCTCCATTAAATTGCTGCCCAGACCTCCCTCAGCTCTGACTTATTTGTCTCTCACCTGCAGAGTATAAGCTCCTTGAGAACAAAGACTATGTCTTACTTTTCCTATATCCCCACTGGCCTCAACATCTGGTACATAGTAGACCATCCACCTATAGCAACTGAATGAACAAATGAGCAAATAAATAAGTTTATGACAGTTGTTTTGTGAATTCCCATGTGCACTTAGGACCATTTTCCCCCATAAACTAAACTCTTATTAAACCTCAGTGTACCTTTAGATACTTGCAATTAAAGTAAGTGTTATTTCTTTAAGTTACTGGTACATGGGGAATGATCAAAAGGAAATTCTTCTTGTTGTTTACATATATGTCACGATTGAGAGATTGTTTTGGTGTAACTTGTATTGTTTTGTCTGTATGAATCAGAAAAAAATTTCTACTGGTTACCAATACTTTCTCCACCCCCCCAAAAAAGTTTTTGATTTCAATATGTTACATTTTGCTTCCTCCTAAAGCAAGAGAAGTCAGTAACAACTGGGCTTCACTTTTTTGAATGGGTATGAGGAGTAAATGGGCCAACAGGCAAATGCCAGCTGGCCTCTCCAGTTGGCACCTTCTCCGCCAAGACTTAGGGAGTGGTCCTATTGTGCTCATAGGTCCTGTTGTAGGTCAAAAGAGGACACTGAACTGGCATGCTTCATCAGGGGTGTACATTCCATGAAGGGAAAAGCCAGAATGTGAGTGCACCTTGAGGCCAGGCTGGCAGGAGAGGCAAAAGCAATAGGACCACTCCCTAAGTTCTTAGACTACTGTGCCCAACCAACAAATGATGTATCCTTTTCCTCAGTTCCAGAGTCTGTGCTCAGTGTGAGGCAATCTTGCAGCAATCTGCTATTTCTGAGGGGCCAGCTGGGATAACTAAGAAGCCCAATTATTTTCAAATTAAGCACACTCAATCATACTTCTTTCATAATTTACTGTTTGTTCAAAGAATGGACTACATCTGAATTATACTTACTCTTTACAACTACAAATCTTTCTCAGTTAATAAGGCATTTGGATTGCTTACAAATCACCACACTGGGAATATATTCAAGCATCCTTTAAGATAGAGCTCACTAAATTGACATTGCTAAATTTTCATCCTTAAATAGAGCTATCATGGCATAAATATAAAAGTAAATTAATACTGTTATATAATAAAGATATCATTTCCCTGTCCTAGTGTCCTCTACCACAGGGGTGGGCAAACTGGTCAAATCTGGGCACTGCCTATTTTTTTAAGCCTTAAAGACTTCAGAATAATTTTTAGACTTTTAAGTGGTTAAAAAATCATATTTCATGGCGTGTGAAATTATATGCAAGCCAGATTCCAGTGTCCATAATATTATACTCACATACATTCTGCCTATGACTGCCTTCACACAATAAGAAGTAAGTTGGTACTTGTAGCTGAGTACTTAGCCACAAAGTCCAGTGACTTAATATCTGGACTGCACAAAAAAAAATTTGCCAACACATCTACAGTATGGTTTGAGTCACAGAAAACATGTGCCTTCAGGAAAGAAGCTAAGACTAATGAAAGGGAAAGAATGCTCTCAAATTCTCTAAATACATCTTGGACCATAAAACTGCTGATCCCACCAAAACAGCTAGTATGGTCCAGAATTTCTACTTGTTTTGATAATTTACATACGGTTTTCACAGACTTCTAAACACTTGTTCTCTTTATCTTATTGTAAACTTTACCTAGAAGCCACAAATTAGTTACTATTTCCTGATTTGAAAACTTTTCTTGAATTCTGCAGACCTGAAGCAGGTTAAGAAGGCAGGAGTTTCTAAACATTTCTTCTATTTAGCAACACTTTGTGGCAAGTATCCAGTTGGGTACTTTGGACAGACAAACATGAACAAGGCAAGACCTAGTGAGGTTCTCAAGGAGGAAAATTGGGATGATTTTACAATAGCATTTCTGGAGCCCCAAAGAGATGATGAATCCTACATTTCAATAGTGTGTACATTTCTCCTGCATTCGGGTTACAGGTGTGCTGCAGCACAAGTGACTTGCTGAAGTTCTCCCAGGTAAAGTGTTTTTCATTTAATTTTGTTCTATGTGGTTACAAAGTAATACTGGTGTTCTCTAAAGCAATTGTGAACCATTTTACGAAATCTCTTAAGCACCTAATTTAATTGTAATGCAGTGATTGTTACAAAATTTATAAAAAAAAATCTTAAGGAAAAACGCTTCTTCACTTGGGAGTGTGCAAATGAGCTGGTTAAACGATAAATTTTTTTTTGGGTAATACTTTTCCCTTTTGAAACCATGCTTTATCATGGTTGGAACGTGGAATGCCTGCTGACCAGGCCTTGATCCCTACTTGTACCGATTATTTAAGCCGAGTCCGCCCATCCGGGACGCGTCCCTCCTTCAGGAGGCTTCAACCCTTACCACCAGGAGGCGCGAGACGGGGAGGGCCGTCCACACTTATGGTTTCTACGCTGTTACCTCAGCTGTGTTCTTCGCGATCTGAAAGCTAGAGCTTTTGAAGAGTCCCACTACCTTCACCTGCAGCGGCGTCTCGGGAGGCGACTTGGAGCGGCACGCGGCGGACCTCTGCCCGCTGGGCTGCAAGCTGGCCATGGCCGCGCTCCGGGACTACTCAGGGCACAAACACTGTGTGTCGTCAGGGTTACCGCGCGGCCCCGCCCTCGACGCTCGCCGGGGTAGGAGAGGCGAGGGGCGGGGCGCGGGCGACGGGCGGGGGGCGACCGCCCAGACGTTCCTCAACTTCGCGCCCATTGTTGCCACCCCAGGCAAGAAAACGGGAGAGCCCGCAAGCCGGGGGCGAACTCGGGAAAAGGAACGGGGAGTCCCAAGTGACTCTGCCCGACTCCACGCCCTCCCGGTCTTCACGGGGGGACCCCAGCTGCCCCAGACTCCTCGGTGCGGCCGTCGCCGCCGTCAGCGCCCGGATTTCGCCGCGGTTCGCCCGGCCGGGGTTGGTGGGCGGGCAGTTTGGGGCGGGCGAGCTAGTCGCCTGGGCAACGAGGAAGTCGGCTCCGGGCTGCGCGCCCAGGCCAGGCGTCCGAACCCCGCCGACTTAGGGACGGCGTCCTTCCGGGAGGCGCGGGGGCGGGGCCGACCACCTGTGCGCACCGCCCCGGGGGGAGGGGCCGGCCGCCCGGCCCCTCGCCCTGGCGCGGAGGCCGCTCGGACGGCCAGAGGTCCTGCGACTCTGTAGCAGCCCGGCCATGAAGCCCAACTTCTCCCTGCGACTGAAGGTCTTTAACCTCAACTGCTGGTGAGTACGCCCGCGGCTGAGGTCTGAGCCAGAACCGCATCCATAGCCACAAAACCAGAGGAAAATAGACCTTCCTCCTGTCTGGGTCCCCGGGTCCCGCCAGCCACCAGATCGCGGGGGTCCAGGGTGGGGAGGGGCCCGCATCTCCAAGGCACACATCTCAGCTCCGATTTTTCCCAGGGGACCGAGCACCCCCAGCCGTTACCTTCCCTGGCCCTTCTCTTCCTCAGGGGTATCCCCTACCTGAGCAAGAACCATGGAGACCGTATGAAGCGCCTGGGGGACTTTCTGAACATGGAGAGCTACGACCTAGCCTTACTGGAGGAGGTAGGGTTGTGCAGAACTGGTTTGGAACCCAGGCTGGGAGCAGAGGCAACTCGGGGTGCAGGAGAGGGTTTTCTCCCAGGTGGAAGGGCCTGGCAGCCTTCTTCATCCCTTCCCTCAGGTGTGGAGTGAGCAGGACTTCCAGTACCTGAAACAAAAGCTGCTACCCACCTACCCAGCTGCACACTATTTCAGAAGGTGAGGAACCTGCCTGCCAGGAAGCCTCTTCTCAGACTTGAACTCTCTTGGCCCTTGCCTTGCCAGCCCTTTCCCGGCCTGGGCCTGCCATCACCCTCACCCTGTTCCCTATAGTGCCCTCTGCCCTGGGTGTGGTAGCAGGAGGGTTTGGAATCAAAAAGATCTTATCTCTTTAGCTCATCACTTCCTCATTATAAGGCTACCCGGTTATTCCACAAAAATCTGTCACTTGAACTTTGCTTTGGTGGTGGTCCCAGTAGTAACTGATCAGAACTGGGAAGGGCGAGGGCTGGGTATTTCTGTCCCTGTTTTCTGGCTTATTAAGCAGGACTGTGCTTTCAGTGGCATCATTGGGAGTGGACTCTGTGTCTTCTCTAAACATCCAATCCAAGAATTCCTCCAGCACGTGTACACCCTCAACGGCTATCCCTACATGGTAAGCCTGCCTTCTGACCTCTTCCACCTCCCTTCTGCATCCCCTGCTCAGCAGGGGCAAAGCCAGCCTTGCTGGGGTGGCAGGGGATGTACAGAAAGGGAGCAGCATGGCTCTGCATTGCTTCTGCTCCCTCCTGCCTACAGATCCATCACGGTGACTGGTTCTGTGGAAAGGCTGTAGGGTTGCTGGTGCTCCATCTGAGTGGACTGGTGCTCAATGCCTATGTGACCCATGTAAGTGAGGCACAGGGACAGTCTGGTGGAAGTGGCGGAGGGGGTTGTTGGGGAGCGGGACTTCTAAGTGGGCTGCCTGGGGATGAGGTGTTTGGGGCAGGATCTCTTAGAATCATTAGGCGGGTTTTGTTCCTTTTGCCAACTATCATGATGAATGAATGATGATTTAGACCTCTCCTTGGGACCCTCGTCTCACGTACTTTCATCTATCTTGCTCAGCTCCATGCCGAATACAATAGACAGAAGGACATCTACCTGGCACATCGTGTGGCCCAAGCTTGGGAACTGGCCCAGTTCATCCAGTGTGTGAGCCTGGGCTTGAACAGGGGAAGTGGGAAGAGGTCTAGGGACTGAGGGGTGGCTAAGGCCCTAAGGGTAAGAGCTGGCAAGGAAAAACAGCCTGCCTCACTAACCCGATTCTCCCAGCCACACATCCAAGAAGGCCGACGTGATTCTACTGTGTGGGGACCTCAACTTGCACCCAAAGGACCTGGGCTGCCGCCTGCTAAAGGAGTGTACAGGACTGCATGATGCTTACCTGGAGACACATGACTTCAAGGTGAGATGCTCCTGATTATTTCTCCCAGCGTACACCCCCAGCTGCTCTTCCTTTTCCTTCTCTCAGACTTGGCACAAAACAACTCTTCACATAGGGCTCTGATGAAGGCTGTACAATGGTACCTGCGAACTGCTATGTCAAGCAGCAGGAGCTGGAGCCATTTTCCTCGGGCATTCGCATTGACTACATGCTTTACAAGGTCAGGCCTCTCCCCACCGATGTTTCTCCCAGTAGCCCTTTGTCTCTCATCAGGCTGTGCAGACCCTTTGTCAGCCAACTTGTCTTAGACCACTGCTGGCTGGAGAAGGGGACAACCAGGAGCTGGTATCGGGGAAGAATGCAAATATGTTTCTCTCTTATCCTTTTCATAGGCAGTTTCTGGGTTTTACATTTCCTGTAAGACTTTCCAAACCACTACAGGCCATCACCCTAACTCTGGCACCCCCCTGTCTGATCACGAGGCCCTGATGGCCACTCTGTGTGTGAGACACAGTCCTCCCGAGCACAACCCCAGTCCTACCCATGGTGAGTCACCACTGTCCTTTCCCTTGATTCTGCTCCACTGTAAGGCAGCTCCTCCACCCTGATCCTCTCTCCCACCCCACTGCCTTGCTTTGTTCTAGGAACAAAAGAGGGGTCACCATTGATCAGTGTGCTGAGAGAGGCTTGGACAGAGCTGGACCAGGGCTTGGCTCAAGCTCGCTGGTGGACTTCCTTTGCTAGCTATGCAATTGGTCTGGGGCTGCTTCTCCTGGCACTGTTGTGTGCCTTGGTGGTTGGAGGGGGTGTTCGGGAGGTGGCCCTTCTACTCTGGGCCCCCAGTATAGGCCTGGTGCTGGGGGCAGGTGCACTCTACCTGTTCCACACGCAAGAAACCAAGAATCTGTGTCGGGCCCGGGCTGAGCTGCAGCATGTGCTGCAAAGGGCAAGGGAAGCCCCAGACCTGAACCCAGCTGCTCCACTCACCCTGCTTCTGGGGCAGCAAGAGGGGGATGGAGCTGATGAACAATAAAACTTGGCACTTTTTTGCGGCTCTACCTTTTTCCTTGTACAGAGACTGGTTGGAGCCAAGGGTGAGTGAGTGCCACAGAGTGCTTCTGTAGGCTCCTACACATCTATACCCCTCCTACCTGCAGGAAGCCAAGTCCTCTGTGGTAGAAACATTTTTATTATAAAAGTGGGCTCCCCGGAAGCCTGCTCAGAAAGGAGCAGGAACGCTACTTTCCGAGGTCGAGGTGGTCTTATAGGAGAGAAGATCAGCAGTCCTTCTGCTGGGCCGGGGGCCTTGAGCCCAAGGGCAGCTGGCTGAGCCTGCGTTCCTCCTGTAAGCGGATGAGGGCATCTCGTTCATTCACCACGTCCACCAGTTTCAGAAGGGTCTTTTTCTCTTTCTCTCGATCAGCTTCTGTTTTTGTGCTGTCTGAAGGAGGACAGGAAGCTTAGAGCTACAACAGGGAACTGTGCAGGGAGGCAGCAGAGGTATAACCTAGGCTCAGCCTGCGTGACTTCTACACCAGAGCTTTTGTTTCCTAATCTGTAAAAACAGGCTTGTCACTGCTAGTGGGAAAGGCTTTGTTTAAGAACAGCAAAGGAAACCCTGCCTATCAGCCTGGGCAGCTCTGCCTGAGTTGGCAATGGAGTAGGGCTTGGGCCTCTCTAGCCTCCTGCAGAGCTCAGAGAGATAGGGACTAGAGAGCCTCACTGAGTGGTCAGGAGTTAGTGGCCACTAGTAGTAATGGCTGGGGTCATGCCAGCCACGTGATGTCTGCTTCTTCCCACATTCTACCTACCATCCTGGTTCATGTAGCCTCGCAGCTTCTGGTCCAGGTGCAACTGTTTGTCCTCCAGGTTCAGCTCCTTTGCCCTGTGGAGGGCAAGATAGAAGAAACTCAGCACCCGGCTGCCCAAAGACTGCTGGGCTCAACTCACATGCTACCGTCAGTCCCCTCCACCCCTTACATGATCATGAGCTCAGCCTCCTCATTCAACAGGTTGTTTCTCTTGTCAACAAACTGCAGCCACTGTTCTAACTGTGGATTATTTTGCTGGTTTGGAGAACCTGATGAGAAGAAGCAGGGCAGAGTGGTCAGGAGGCCTCCAGCCAGGGCCGGGGAGGTCATGGTACGAGTAGATCCTGCTATGGGCCTGCTACAGGTCTGAGGGATTGCCGAGGGCTGAGCAGGTGCTGGAGACAGAGGTGCCCTCCCTTGCCCCTCCTGTGTTTACTCACTGCTTTGGCGCCTCAAGGCCAGCTCCACTTTTGCACCCTCAGCCTCCAGCTCCCGCAAAGCAGCAATAATCTCATTTTGTCGCCGCTGGATGGCCTGAGGGGTGCAAGATAGGAGGCTCAGAAGTCTTTACATTGCTCAAGAATGGAGCACCCAGGTTGCTCTGATCTCCACAGTCTCCAGCCCTGACCCCATCAGAGCTTCCAGGAGCTCCTGCGCCTCACCTGGGCCTTGCAGAACCGCTTCATCATCTCCTCCTTAGCACGGCGCATCAGGGTTCGATTCCATGTTGGGTAGTTGTTCATGTCGCTTGTATTCTTGGTGAAGGTTAGCAGGGTCTATAGCAGGGTAAGGCCAGTCAGGGGGTAGGGCCTAGCTCCCCAGTAATAGGGATTAGGGAAGCTCTAGAAGGAGCTGAAAGGAACGTAGGCTAGGAGGAGTTAAGTTCTGGCAGAAAAGATGGAGGCTTAGAGACGTGAAAGAGACGAGGTCAGAAGACATCTGAGCGAAGGGCTGAGGAGAGCAGAGCACAGGTTTCTCCTGTGGGGATTGTATTTCATGGAGGCATGCTGGCTCGGGTAGAGGGTTCCTCCCGCTCACCTGCTGCATGACTAAGTCCACAATAGGCCCATGCCTTTTCTCCTCCTCATCCTCTTCTTCCTCTTCTTCACTGGAGGAGGGACTCTCTTCTTCTATCTCCATAGTCTTGAGATCTGAACAGAGGAGATATGGCCTGGGACCCCCAAAACCTCCCTTTCCATTCCCAAGCCTTCCCCTGCCAGGAATCCCAATACCCCCTGGCCTTTCTCCACCCTGGGTCAGCATGTCTGGGCAGTTACCTTGAGGTGTCTGCATTGGTATTCCCCAACCCGCAAAGCTGCCCTCCAGGGCCTGCTTGGCCTCAGCTTCGAGGCTTCGAGGAGGCTTGGGTGGAGGCTCCATTTCTGGATCAGGAGTAAGGTTGAGGGAGGCTAGCTGATGGCGTTCTGGGCTGGAGAGGCGGATCAGCCGACGGGCAGGCTGGCTGGGATGTGGCACAGGACTGGCCCCCTCTTGGGGGTCCGTGGGACCTGAGGGGCTTGGTGGTGTATTGTTCTCAACCAGTGTGGGAAGCTCCTGGAAAAGCCACCATGTGGTCTGAACGGTATGGTATGAGGTCAGGGGTGCCCTTTTAGTCAGATATGAGCCTTAACATTAACTCAAGCCATTTATTCAATGTTCCAGATACTTTGGATACAGCAAATAAAACAAAAAAACAGGATAAAAATCCCTGCCTTCATGGAGCTTACCTTCTGATAGAAAATGCAAAGTCTGCTTCTCTGTAAGACCCTTTTCCACCCCAACACACGCTCAAGTTTTTACCTGACTCTCGGGGCTTTCGTTGCTGCCACTTTCTGGCTGGGGCAGGTGCTGGAGGCAGTAGAAATGTCCTGGGGGAGATGAAGGTGGGGGGCAGGCATCAGATGTAGGCAACTCAAGGCCCTGGGGGAGACAAGACTTGGGATTTGCAGCCCAATTTCTGATAGCCTCCTGGCTCCTCAGACCCCAAATGTGGGGAGAAGACCCTGGGCTCAGAAGAAGGAAGCCTATTTCCATCTCATGGCCAGCACCCCATTCCCCTCTACCTTGCTCCCCAGGTAAGACCAGGCCCAAAGTCCCTCTGGAGACCTCCCAGCACTCACCATCTCCTGGGTGCTGCTCGTAGCCACCTGGCCACAATGTGGCCTCACAGACATGGCAGCAGAAGCAGCTCCGGTGGAAGAAGCGGCCATCGACGCACAGGCGTTCCAGGATGTAGAGGTGTTCCCCACACAGTGCACACAGGTCTCCAGCATCAACCTGCACCTGCCCCCAGGCAACAGGCTCAGCTAAAGTCAGGGCCAGCTGCAGACTTCTTCCCTTGCCAAAGAACGCCCCTCCTGCCCTCTCCCAGGCTTCTGCTTGCAGACAGGGCCCTGGTCTCACCTCCTCCTGTAGGGATGGAGGCTTCAGGGGTACACTGGGATCTGGGTCAGGTGGCTCCTCAGTACTTGGGGTTTCAGCCTTTTCCTAAGGAAGAAAGTGTTCAGGATGGGAAGTGGCTGTGTCCAGAGAGAAAATATTAGAAGGGAAAGGGAGTGAGATGAGGGAGAAGGGAGATTGTATGGGGGAGTTAAAGTTCTCGGGTTGGGGAGCAAGGTATAGGGGAACAGAATATAGGAAAAACAGTATGTGGGGGAGGGGGTAAGCCCCAGACAGGATTGTCTAGCCCCAGCCTGCATTTACCTCCAAGCGAGGCTTCTTGCCACCAGCATCCTCCCCGTTTTCCTGTAACAAGTCCTACACCATGAGCCTGGGGCTCTGAGATCCCAGTCCTCCCCTTCCTCCATTCTGAATGGACTCCCCATGGCCCAGGCACCCCACCAGGAATCCACCTTGGTCCGGGTGCGTTGCAGAGTCCTCTGCAGTTTGCCAAGGAACAGCACAGCACTGGAGGTCCCTGGGGATACTTGACTGACTGGGTCTGCAGGGACAGTCAGCAAGCAGAATAGATGGGGGGCTAATACTGTAGCCCCAGATCAGACAGCTAGGCTCCAGCTCAGGACCTCTCCAAGGATTTCCCTCAGAGGACACCTCTCACGCACACACTTCCTGTCCCCACTCCCACCACACCTGGGATGCCCTGCCCTCCAGGTCACCTGGGCTATGCGGTGTGTTCTTGAAGGCACTGTGGAAGTAGCTGAGGTAAGCGATGAGGCCCAGAGGGTCACTCCCTGCCACTATGGCCTGTGCAGACAACACCGGTGTGATACCCAGCTCATGCTCTGCCACCTTCAGTGCCCAGGAAGTTGCTTCCAGAGCTCCCATCCCCTGCAGGTCTGATGGCTCCCTATGGGGTGTTGAGGAGAAAAGTCAAGAGGACACAGCACCTGACCCTACCAAGAGGCGCAGGTGGGGAGAGAGCCACAGGGCTAGCACAGCTGGGGGGAAAGGGCATTTCTGATCTGGGTTGGGGGGGCTCTATCACCCACAAAATTCTCCCTATTGAACACATCTGACTACTATCCACAGGCAAAATCAAGGCAGAAATAATATATAGAGAGGTGTGACTTGGGCAGAAGAGTTATTAACCAGTGATGGGGCTCTGTGGGTGTGCTAACCCCACAGTCCACTCATCATTCCACACTGTCTTAGAGGGAGGGACACAGAAAAGACAGGGACCCCCGAGCCCGATTCCCAACTCACAGTAGGCTGGGCCGCAGCCGGTGCACCAGGGCACACAGAGCCAGCCCATCAGCCCAGGAAGAAGACAGGTCGGTGACATGGACACCCGGGTACCCAGCTGTCTGCTCCTGGCACCAGCGTAGCAGCTCCTCCTGGGTGCTGGTCAGCCCTGAGAGAGGAGGCTGTGCTGTGCCATGGCACGCTGGCTCACAGAGCCCAGTGGCTGGCTGTGGGGGCTCAGTGTGGGAGGTGGGGGCAGGTGAGTCCAATGCTCATGTCTATAGCATCTTCACCCTGATTTTCTCACTTTTAAAATGCCTTTTTGAGTCAAGTGAGGGGATGAATAAAGCAGAATCAGTATTTGCCATAAAAGATAGCAGGTCATGAATTGAAGGATCAGGAGACCCAGAGGCTCAAAGAACAGGTGGATTTAGGGGTCTGCAAGGCTGGGAGGGATGTCAGAACAGCTAACAGGATGGCTGCCCTTCAGCTACTGCTGCTGTCGAGGAGGGTACAACACTGAACAACTTGCATAGAGATGGCTGCTGCTCAGTGCTCCACTGCCCCTCCCTCCACTCCTTCAATGCCTCCCAAACTTCCCACCATCCCCAGTGCTCTAATACCCTGTTCCCAGGGGCCTGAAGTTGCAGCTGTTCTGATGATTGCAGTTGGCAAATATTTTGACATGGCCCTGGAGGAAGGGCTGCTCACCCGTGTCTGGCATTCCTGAGTCTGTCTTGTCATTCTGACTGCACACAGGCTCCTTGGTCATTACGTCATACAGGTCCCGTACCTAAGGCAATCCTTTGCGGGTCTTAAGGCAGGTTGAGCACACCACCCCCTCTACCCACAGAGGGCCTTACCCTGGGGGCTCACACAGGGGGACAGTTGACTGGGCAGCTGCAGGAAGACCTGATCTGGAGGAGGGGGTCTGCCTGGGAAGTCTGGTAAAGGGATCTGACCTGATTAGGGGTCACAGCCCGGAGATTCAGGTTGGGGTAGCGGGTGGCTGGGTCCAGCCCATACTGGGCCAGGTTGCGGTGCATGTTTTCCGGGGATGTCTGTGACAGCAGCTGATACAGGCTCTCACTGCGGGGCAGAGAGCGGGGCAAGAGAGAGGGTACTCATCAGTATCCTCAAGAACTGTCAGGCCTCCCTTTTATTCACTTTGCCCAAGTCCCCATCTATTCACCCAGTCCCCTTGAACCTCTTTCCGACCCCTGCCCGATACCAGCCGTACCCACGTGCACCCACAACTCAGGCCTCACCGCTCTGCCAACACTTCTAAAGGTCCAACGCCCTCTGCCCACCGCTTCACCATCCACGCTGCATCGAAGGCTGCCAAGAAGCCCCGGGCCACTCCGGTGCCCAGGGGCCAGAAGGGCTGCAGGGTAGAGGGCAGGAAACATCTTAGTGGACATCCACAGGAGTGCCGAAGCCCAGAAGCCCCTCAGGTTCCTAGCAGAGGAACAAAGCTGACCTCCGCTCCTCCCCACAGCAAGTAAAAGTTTATTTCACCACTTTCTCATTAGACAGCTTCCTCCTTCTCCTCATGGAACCCCTATGCTTCCTTACAAAGAGTCCCTTGACTTGAAGGGACAGCTCTTTGCCCCCAGGCAGGGCCCCTGGCCCCCTTACCTCTACCAGGCAGTCCCCCACAAGCCCCAGCAGCACCCGGGCACCATGCTTCTCCTGCACTCGAGCTGAGCTCTCCGCTCGCATCATACTTGTGAAGTCAAAGGCAGAGACATCAGGCCGCCCGTGGGCATCCTGAGCAAATTCCAGCTTCCCCAGCTTGCCCTGGGTGGCAAAGTCAGCAGCAGCTCGGGCAAAGTGTTGCAGAGCTTCCGGCACCACGTTGGTGCTGCTCAGAAGCCGGTCAGTCTCTGGCCAGTCCTGTATAAGCAAGAGATGAGAAATGGACAGACTTACCACAATGGGCATAGGACAGACATGTACAGAGGCTCAGAGAGGGTCGCCACACTGCCAGGCAACTGAAAGATGAATTAGCGTAGGAATTTAAGTGTTCTGCCAAATTCAAGTTCCTCCCTCACCACCCACCCAGATGAAGGGAGGACGCCGGCCCCACCCTGCCCTGAGGCCCAGACCCATTACTAGCACCAGGCACTTGCTTTGGACACCCCACTGAATTCAGCACCTCAGTCTCCCCATCATTGAGAAATAACATGATTAACTGCTCAAGGTACTTTTGAGAATCAGATGAGAAAACAAATTAAAAGGTCTTTAGCACAGTACACAACACCCACTCGGTGATCAACTACCTCTTTAGCAAATACATCCCAGACCCCATTCGAGGTACTGGGAGTCATCAGCAAGCTAAGGCCAGAGAGACAAAACCATGCCCCTGCCATTACATAATCGCTATGTGGTGTATCAGGGTTAGCACCGAAAGTGATTCGTATTGCCATATAAATTCCAGAAGCGAAGAGCTTGTGAGATGGAGGAAATGCCAGGGCAGAGGCAGGACAAGAGGGCACCCTCCCCATACAGGCCCCTCCTCCCAGGGCCACACCCAGACCCCCTTGCATGGACCCCGACATCACCTGGCGCAACACCCCCAGCCGCAGCAGGCACTGTTTCTTGGCTGTCATCACGAAGTAGTGGGTATCGTCCTTATAGTACACGATGTTCTCCAAATCAATGCCTGGCGGGTGGGGAATGCCCGGGGGAGGAACAGATGAGTCTCTTCCCCTCCGTGGCACCACTCCAAGCTCCCAGCCCTGCCTCACTCTGAGAGTGGCATCACATCTTATACCGCATGAGATGCCCCCAACACAGGGGTCCATGAGTTCTGCTGGCACATCTGTGCCAGACCCAGGAGGCCTCGGGCTTGCAGCAAAGAGAGAAACTCAGTCAAGTGGCAGCTGAGAACTGTACCACATAAGCACACGCTTGGGAGTGGCAACATGGCTTCTCCGCCTGGGTGTTAACAAATGCCAGGGAGCATGGCAGTGGGAAGCCCAAGTAAACAGAGAACATTTTCTTGAAGTACTCCTTCCATATGAATTTATATCATTTTTGTATCTCAGCACATATAAAGAAACACAAGGCAAAATCCCATGCCTCTTGTGAGAGCTTCTAGATACTACATGCTGAGTCAAAAGGGGGCTGAGCTCCCGTGGGCACAGGTTCCTTTCCTTTGGTGCCAAGACCATAAAAATGAGAGTGGGGCCCTCCCTGGTGGCACAGCGGGTTAAAGCACTGCAATGAGAAGCTAAAGCCACTTCTGAATGAGTTCGACTCCCGCCTGCCCCGGAGGTGACCACATGGCGTGGCAGACCTCTCCTGACCCGCCCGCTGCTCCCCTCAGCAGTGTACTTATCGATCTGCCTGTTCTGCTCCCCACTCTGTCTCTGGTGAATCCTCTCACCCTCCACATCTCTGGCCTGTACCCCAGTTCTATATGAATAAATAAATAAATCTTTAAAAAAAAAAAATGAGAGTGGGAGATTCAGGTGGCTGAGCACAGGTCTTAAGAGGGCAGCCAGCCCACAGTCAGCAGTAAGAGAACCGCATGCGAGGGCCCCGACCTGTGCCTTTGAGCAGACTCTGGAAGAAGCTCTGGTTGTAGATCCTGGCCACACCGCTGATCTCAGGCACCTGTGTCTCTTCGACAGTGCGGTGGTTCACAAAATTGACTGTGATGCCAATCGCCAGTTTACCACGCATTTCTCGCACAGTGAAACCTAGAGATGGGGGCAGGCAGGTGGTGGTAGGAAGGATAACAGTCTGGAAAGGCTCAGGAGGAGCCCGCCATCCTGGTTTCTTTGAGGGAAGTGATCACTCACCTTTAGGGACGAATTTACCTCCAGCTGCTGAAATGAGGACATCAAATTCATAGTTGGCCAGTTGGGCTGGGGGATTGGGCTGGAGTTCAGCATGCCAGCCGCTCCCTGGGGCAGAGTGTTTGAGAAGCATAAGGTGTGGAAATCTGAAGGGGCTCCTATACTCCCAGGACAACCCCATGAAATATTTAAATATGTAGGGTCCTCTCTGGTGGTGCAAGGGGTTAAAGACACAGCTCCCTCAAGCTAGCCACAGCCACTGCAACATGAGTTCGATCCCCGACCAGGGAGCTGACCCATATGGCAACAGCAGACCTCTCCTGTCTTCCCACTGTTCACTTTGGCAGAACAGTCAATCTGGCCATTCTGCTCCCCACTCTGTCTCTGGTGAATCCTCTCACGCCCTCCCCCGCAACTCTGGCCTACACCCCAATTCTTGAATGTATAAATAAATATTAAAAAAGTATTTAAATATGTAAAGAGCTTTATGGTTTAGAAAGAAATAACACATTGTCTACCAAATTGCACCTTCACAACAGCCGTGGGAAGAGGGTAAGGAAGGAAACTCCTGATTAAAATGAGACTTAGAGGGGTTTGCACAAGGCTACTCTCCTAGGAAGGGCGCCAAGGCTGACTCCGAACCAGCTTTCATCTTTTACAGGCCACGATCTTCTTGGCAGTAGGGGTTCTCTGGTGCAGAGAACTTACCTTTTTCAAGAGGGGGCTTCAAGTCAGTGAAAGTGACCCCCCAGTGAATTTCCACCCCTAGCAGCAGAGCCACCTTCAACAACAGCAACTGAAGCTGCCGGATGCCTGGAAGGGAGAGGATGTTAGGGACAGACACCCGAGGACCTTAGGTCTCCCCCAGCACCCACGTGCGGTTGGTCTGAGCTGGAGAAGGTCCTAAAGATTACTCCGTCCAACTGCCCATTTTACAGACACGGGACTGGAACCTGGAGGTCACTCGCTTCTTCACTGGGCCAGTAGGCCCCCACTGACCTGTCTCTAGGCTCAGGCCCTCCCACCCTCTTGGCCCCACATGATACTCACTGATGTGGTCCAGGGTGCCTGTGCAGAAGCGTCCATAGAACTTCTTGGCACCAAGTGCCCGAAGGTCATGGATGGTAAAGGGCCAGAGGTGGAGTACATTGTGGCGAGAGAACTTGGTGCGCTTTTCTACCAATATCACACGGGCCCCCAGGAATGCCAGCTCTACAGCAGCCCGTAGACCACAAGGTCCAGCACCCACCACTAGGCACTGCAAACACAGGACAGAGTGGGCATGGCCTGCGTCTCCCCCTCTGCCTCACCTCCACTCTCCAAGTCCCATCCCGGGCACCCGGTATCTACCTTGGTGTTGGCACAGGCCCGGCCCTGCTGGTACACAGGATGGCCTGCTCTCTTGTCTAGCTTGGCCCACAGAGACTTGGCGCTCCAGTAGTTGAGCTGGGCCTTGATCTTGTGGAACTGGGTCAGTCCCCCACCGGGCTCCACTCTCAGGGCCCTGCATAGTCCCTCAAAGCTGCTCAGCACATCCTGGCATTTCTGGGCTTGCAGGAAGCTCTCAAAGTGTGCATGTGCAGGGTTGGAAGAGGTCGGTGAGGCCATGAGAGCCCAGAAGCTCCCAGGGAGGGGAGCAGCTGGGCTGAGTCACTTGGCTGCTGGAGTGGAGGAGGAAAGAGAAGGGGAGGTGAAAGGTGGAAGGTGGAAGGAGGAAGGGAAATGGAAGAAGAGAGCTGCTGGTAATCCCAGGGAACTCCAGGTCCGGCTGACTGGCTCTGCTCTCTCCCCCAGCCCACTCCCAACCTTCTCCAGAGACAGCTGCTATCCCTTCCAGTCCAAGGGAAATCTGCCAAATTTGGAAGCGAAAAATTAGCAGTCTTGGGTACTACAGGCAAAGAGGAAGCCAAGGAGTCACCAGCTGTCCAAAGGTCTCTAAGCCTTACTCTGGAGCCCAGGCAGCAGGAATTCTTATCCAGCTTTTCCATGTCCAGGTATTAGAGCCTGGGGGGATTTCTCAGAAACAGAGCAGGTGGACTTCCCAGGGAAGAAAGTTTTCCTACTAAAACCTGCAACCCCAACTGCTAGGCATGCACACTGTCCCATCTTGCCCTAGCCTCCAGTGCCTGGGGGGGTGTGTCACATTGCCCGGGGCAGTTTCCTATTTAGCACTCAAGCTTGCCTCGCCTCCAGAGGCGGAGCCTGGGGGTGTTGGGGGTGGGGAGACAATCTCTAACTGGGGAGGTTCCTCTTTCCATCCCCAAAACTAATAGCCGGAGGATGTTACCACTGACTGACTGGGTGAAAAGGACTGAGTCTATTTCTGACTCACTGTGGTCAAAGCGCTTCCCTAGTGAGTCGCCTCTGTTTCAGGGGGCCTGGGGGAGGGGTACCACTGAGGTTAGTGCCTCGCCCATTTTCCTCTCACCCGGGTCCACTCGACGCCCCGCCCCATCCCCGCTGGGCTCGGGTTTGCTCTCCCAGGAATCTCCCGAAACAAGGCTTCCTTTTGTCCACTTCTCCCTCGCTCGGACCCCCACGCAATTTGAAGGGTGTCGGAGGGGACTTTCTCACGCTAGGACCAGGAGGAATCAGAAGGTGCCGGCGGATGGAGTTGTTCACAGGGAAGTTAGGGAAGTGAGTGGCATGGATGGTACAGATCCCAGATTGGTCCCCTGCCCCCATCCCCTCAACCATCCCACAGTTCCCAGCTGGAATCCCAAAGCAGAAGGAGATTAAAACTGTCCTCTGCGGGTCACCTGGACGAGGCAAGCTTCGTCCGGGCGGAAGGACTGTCAAGAAGGACAAAGGTCTCTTTGGGGAAGACGGTAGTGGAAGAAAGAGGATCTTAGTCAAGGGGGAGACCCAGTCGGGAAACACCAGAACCAGGCTGTGCCCAGCATAGGGCGGTCCGGAAGGATGGAGAGGGAGCTGGACCACTGGCTATTGGGGCAGGAGTACTCACAGGCTGGACCTTAAAGTCTGGAGAGGGGCTGAGCAGGGCGGGGGCCCGGGGAGACGGGCCCCAGCGGCTCGACGGGGCTCCCAAGTGCCTCCGACTCTATTTCCCCGGAGCGCGCCCCCACCCCACTCCCGGCCCCCGCGGGCAGGGGGCACACAGCTGGCACAGCTGGACAACTTACGGGACAGCTCTGGGCCCGGGAGGGGCGGCTTCCTGTCGGGCGAGCGACCCAGTGTGGGCGGGCGCGGAGGCGGAGGCGGGCGCGGAGGCGGAGGCGGGCGCGGAGGAAGGGGAGCGAGGAGGGGAAGCCTGGGGGATGCGGGGCGGCGCGCAGGCTGCGCCGGACTGGGGAGTTTGGCGGCTTGTAGGCTGGGGCGCGGGGCTTGCAGCCAGCAGACGCTTTATTCGTGCCTCATTAGCATCTCATTAGCTCGCGAATCCCGGACTCCTGCGGCCCAGGCCCACGCTGGCAGGGTGGCGCCGAAGGGCGTGGCGCTGCAGATGCTCCTTTCCTCCGACCTCCTTGCTGGGGGCTGAGAAATCCCCGTTGGGGGTGCGGGGCGCCAGACGGAGAGCTGGAGACTTTGGGGTCCAGCCGCGAGCCTGAGCCTGCAAAGCTAGCTCCTCCCTGGGACAAGGACAAGGACCCGCGCGAAGTACCAGCACGACTGACGGGTCTCCGAGCGCTGGCGGAGAGGGCGCTCTGTCTGGGCTCTTAAGTTTGTAGAAGCTGAATGGTCTGTAAGTGGCGCCCGAACGTCTGCGCTCTCCTCACCTCTACAATCCCGAGACCTTGCCCCCGCGACGCACGGCGGATCCAAGATTGCCGTTAGCCTTCCCCGAGACAGGTTAGCTTCTAGATCCGGGCAGAGGAAAAGGGTACAGATTGGGTTCCTGAGAAATCGGCAGTCTGCAGCTTTCAGTAGCTGGAGAAGTGAGAGAAGGAGGGTTTTGGTGTCAGTGACGGCGAAGATAGTGTGTGGGGGCTGGGTGTGAGAATTAAACACCACTAAGAGGAGGAAATGGGTGTCGAGTGTGGGAGGGCTCATTCTAGAATGCGATGGAGTGAGGGTGTATTGAACTGTCAGTGCTGAAAAGGGCTGGAGAGACCGCAAGGTGATCCTCCTTCAAGTCCCCATAAAGAAACAGTATTGAGGTCTTGCATCCCTGGTGATGCAAGGGGATAACTCTCAGCACACTACGAAGCAGTCTGCAGCCACTGCAGCACGAGCTCGATTCCAGGCCAGGGAACTGACCCACATGCCCAGCAGACCTTTCCTCCCTTTCAGGGCTGTCTCTCTGTCTCACTGCCTCTGAACAGTATTTCAATCTGCCTGTCTGCTCCCAGCCCTCTCTCTGTTGAATCCTCTTACCACCCCCACCTCGTTTGCACAAATAAATCTTTAACAAGAGAAAAGAAACAGTACTGAATGTGAAGTTTTTGTCCAATGTCATTCAGCTGGTTGCTGGTAAAATATCAAGTCCTTTTTACGAGCATCTCCTATGTTCATTATCTTAATCTCAATAGTCACAACTGCCTCATTTGACTGAAAAGGAAAGTGAGGGTCACTGAAGCACTGACTGGTTATGAGTTACACAGTAAGTGACAGGGATGGGAGAGGCATACCTCTTTATGGACTCCACCACACCTGTGTTGACCCAAGATGACAAAGGCTGACGTTATGCTGTTTCTTTAGAGTAACTGATAACTGTTACACCAGAAACACTAACAAAAAAGAGTCACTAGTAGTGCCATTCTCCTTGAGATCCAGGCAGCCAGAAAGAGCTGGATACCCTGTGGCTCTCCCTTCTCTTTATTCTCACTTTGCTTTCTTCCGGGAAACCCAGTGGAAACCAATAAGACCTACACACTCAATGCTCTCAGCTCTGGCTGGGAAGCTGGCAGGGGGAGGAAGGGGAGGGGAAATGCCTGGTCGGCCAGGAAGGAGAGGCAGGGAGCTCAGCCAGGTCAAGTTTAGGAAACTAGGACAGCCTCCCAGTTGGGCCCATCCTAGGCTGGAGTGTGACTAGTCATTTGACTTGAAATGAAGTTGTCAAATATAGACACACCCTTACTTAAATATCTAGTATAAAAAGCCTTCTAAAGTCCACTATAAGTGGCTTTTAAAATTACCCCATTTCCCTTTTATGGGCAGATGGTAAACACCTGACTGCTCTGACTTAGATCCTTGATGCAGACTTTCAGTCTCAGCCAGTCAGGGTTATGTGGCTCTTTGAATGACAGATGGTACAATTTGTCTTTATAAAAGATCACAGAATAATGACCTCAATGCTAAAAAGCTGCTGACTTAGTGTTTCAATTGGTGTTAATTAAAGATAGACACGGGAGCAAAAAAAAAAAGGAAAAACTTTGGTCTGTAATCCAGAAAGTCTGGTCAGATGCCAGCTTTGCTAGTCTACAGAGACTTGAAAAAGTTTTCACCACTGCATCTGTCTCATCTCTGGTTGTAGGTAGATTAATTGCTGAACCTCCTTAGCACTTCAACTCTAAAATTCTATTATTCAATGTCGGTGACCATAAGAAATGTGCAAACTAAAGACCCAAATGAAGTTTTATTTATAGTCTTTTCAAAAGGAAAAAAAAAATCACATTATATGTGTATAGAGAACTAAAGATACTGGCACAATCACATTGGCCATTCATATTGGATCAAATAAATGACTGGTACATCAATAGCCAGTTTTAAAAGAACCCTACCCTAATGTTTCTGTACATCATCATGCCAGCAGTGACTGAGGTCAAAAACTGTGTCCATAATCCCTAGCATATCTGCTTTCTCACAATGCCATCCTTATCTTAGCTCCAAACCTCTCATCTACTGAACCTGGAACCAGGAACTATGTCCTGAGCACTGCAGGTGAGATGAGTCAGCTACTCTGTCACTGTAGGTTCCTATGTCACAGTCTTGGACTGGTTGCTGTGATGTGAGCAGGCACAGCTCCTGATGTAAAAATAATTACAAACTGAGCTGAACATGGAATGAATTGATTGGGATTAGACAGTCAGGCATTTGCAAGGAAGTGACATCCTGAGTTTTGATAGATGAAACACATCATTCTGACAGTCATGCCTGAGGAACTGTTTGCTTCAGAGCCCTAAGGCAATTACCACTGGGTGTTTCTGGAGGACTAGGGGAAGCCAGTGTGAGAATGGGGAAAGGGCCCAAGGGAAAGCTGAATTTAGATTTCATTCTGAACACAGTGGGAAACTGCAGGGTTTTAAATAGAATTTGATCTAATATGCTCCTATTTTCCTTGATAGCATAATAAGCTATCATTTAGTTCAAAGCTAGGGACACAGTGGTGAGTTCAAATAGATCACCACTTCCCAGTGCAGAAAGGAGTTGAGGGGAGAGGTAGAAAAGTTCAGGCAGACCTTGGTAGGAGTCCAGGCAGTGGCTCAGCAGTGGGAATGGGGAGAATGGACGCGTTCAAAATGCCGGTTGAGGTAAAACTGACCTATGTAGTGGCTGGACTGGTCAGGGTACAGGAGGGGTGAGGGCCCTATCAGTGACTCCCAGTTTTCTTTCCTGGCTGGTAGTGAGTGAATCACACACACATTTGGGTCCCTTATTCATTACTACTCTTCCCTGTGAACTTCCCTGCATTTTGCATTTTTGTCAAGTACCTTGCCCAGAAGTCAAAGCCTGAAGATGACTTAAAAGACTCCAAGGTCTCTTGTTCATAAGGGACTGACTCTAAGGGCCTGCAAAGATTAATGATACAAATAGGTTAAATAGTTGCCCTTGTTTTTATCAAAGTAGTTTTGTATCAAACACCCAAAATACAGGAAAAATTTATTTAGGAGTCATTTAGCCATACTAGAATTCTCTACATGAGCTAGATTAAAAGTCCTAAGTTTCATTTACCAATAGTAAGATATAACGTAAAACTGCGCCCAACTATTCTTTTGGAAAATCTTCAAATTCTCAGTTAAATGATCTAATTTATGGATATTAATAATTCAAAATAATTACTAAATTCATGCTCTAAGACTAAGGAAGTTACCAGACTCCTCCCCTGCTCAAATTTTTCCCTTTCTATACTTTAGACTAATATAGTGCTTTTCAGACTCACAGAAAAGATCCAACTGCAAAGATTGCTAATTAATGCTAACTAAAGAACATTGCTTATTAATATATTTTATATTTAAATACAAATCCTTGCCAGAATCAACGATCTTGGTGCTTTTAAGTTTGTCTAAAGAATTTGAATGCAAGATAAGTTATCACAGTGACATTCCAGCATCTTTTAGAGGTTATTACTTAATACCTGTTATTTACAAGAGGAAGGCAAAAGTTATTTCTTTTTAGAGGGTCATTCCTCCATGACTGCTATTTAGGAAAGACAAAAATTTTTAATTCAATACTTAATAGATTTTAGTTTAGGAGTTGGGGGTGAAAATTTGCCTCCATACTTAATATGGTACTATCTACAAATCTGCCCTAAACAGATGTACTAACAATCAGTTGGTAGTTTGAAAAAAGAAGGGCTTAGAGGCTTATGTTAAGACATTTTCACTTGAGTAACAACTTTTATCCAGTGGTAAATTTTGATAAAGCTTTAAATCAAAAGTAAATACTAACATGAATATTGCTATTTTGTGTTCCTATGAACAACTTTCATGTCAGAAATTTGATTGTATGATAAAAATTCCAGACTGACTCTCAATTTCAGTCAAAAAGATTCTATTACATTAAAAAGATCATATATAAAGGAAATTCCAGCTGAATGTTCCATGCCTGCTGATAATAAGTTCACCTGGTAGAAACAGCATAGAATCAGTCAGCCCTGCCCTCTAGTTCTGCCATTTAACATGTAATGTTTGTGCCTGTGTCCTCATCTGTAAAATAGGCATAATGATACTTACCTCATAGGGATGTCACGAAGATTAAGCAGAATAAGTTTATGCTTCAAGTGGATAATAGGTGCGTCCTGAACACTGCTTCCCTCCTTACTCCTGGTGCCAGCTGTCATGGGCTGAATTGTGTGTCCACTCCTGATCCCCACCTCTTAACCCCACCTCAGAATTCAACTGCCTTTGGAGATAGGTAATGAAATTAAAGTATGATCATCAGGCTAGGACTTAATCCAATGACTGGTGTCTTTCTAAAGAAACTGGAACACACAGAGGGAAGACCTTATGAAGATACAGGGAAGGAAAGATAGCCAGGAGGCTAGAGGAAACCAACCCTGCCAACATCTTGGTGTGGGACTTACTGCACTATCCAGAACTGAGAGAAAATTTCTGCTTTAGTCGAGTTTGTGGTCATTGTTAAGGCAGTGCTAGCATCCCTTGCCTGCCACAGGGGCCATAACATGGCCACAGGGGATTGGAGTCCTTAAACTGCAGGGTGCTATGTAACTCCTACTTTTTGTGACAGGAGAGAAAAGTTAAGAAACGTTAAGATACAGATCTAATTGCACCTGGCTTCACTCCTGGCCTGTACCACAGATTCAACATTATTACTCTAATCCTGGCCTGTACCACAGATTCAACATTATTACTCTAATTAAACTCTAGAAGTAAGTAAGCATTTACAGTGAGAATCTCATTGTATTACTTAGTATTGTTTAACCAGTTACAGTATTTATAAACACAAGAACCAAGTGCAAAGAAGTATACACGGGGCAGAGATGGAAAGAAGAGTTTCACGAAATAGGCAACCACACAAATGAGTAAATTATTTTGTTGGCAAGGGCTTGAGTCTTCCTGAGGTTGGCCCTGAAAACCAGAGATTCATCTTTGAAAGATACGAGATGCATTTCAGTTGCCCAAGAGCAAAATTTTCTAAAAGGTATATTTCTGTCCTTAAATTTTTAAAACTGTACATATTTAATTCAAAGTAAGATGTGAAATATTGCCCCAGCAATTTCTCAAAGACCCAACAGAACATTTTAAACATACATGTTTTTAGGTAGTGTCACTGAATTTTAAAACTGGGGATTTCATTCAAAGGGGAAGAAATATGTGTTGGGGACACAGAAGAAAGGCTAGGTTTATAAAATTATCATTTCCTGATTGCCCTGTGACAGTCAAATAACAAAACATTGTCAGAAGACACTTCTACGCCTCAGACTGCTCTTATGTCTGTACCTGGGCAGTACAAGTCAGAGCTACCAGCCACAGGGCTACTGAGTCCACACAAAATGGACCATGAACTGAGGATCTAGATTTCAACTTTACTTCATTTTAATGTACGTTAAAAAACTGACTTTTTGGGCCCTCCTTGGTGGCGCAGTGGGTTAAAGCACAGCATTAGGAGGCTAGAGCCATTTCAGCATGCGTTCGATCCCCGCCCATCCTGGAGGTGACCACATGGCGTAGCAGACCTCTCCTGACCTACCCGCTGCTCCCCTCAGCAGAGTACTTTGTTGATCTGCCTGTTCTGCTCCCCACTATGTCTCTGGTGAATCCTCTCACCGCCCCTGCACTTCTGGCCTGTACCCAAGTTCTGTGTGCATAAATAAATAAATCTTAAAAAAAAAAACAACTTTTATTATTTCATTTCAGTTATTAAAAAATTATACTTGTAACTACTTAATTTCAGCCTAGGCTTTCAACTGTGAACTGTGTATTCTATGAACTCTCAATACAGATCATGAAAATTCAATTGAATACCAGCATGTACTTTGTAGTAAGTATAAATTATACACTAGATTTTGAAGACTTAATATAATAAAAGAATATAAAATAGCTTATTAATACATCTTATATTTTGAAATGATACTATTTGGATTAACTAAACTATTATATTAAAATTTCACTTTTTAATACAGTTTCTAGGAAACTTTAGATTGCTTTTGTGGCTCTCATTATATTCTTAGCAAAAAAGTAGACTGTCGTAGAGCTAGTTAAACCTGACTTCAGTCATATGAATTTATTTCCTGAATAATTATCCAGCTATCCAGAGTGAGTAGTTAACAGTCATTTACTTTGATTGTGATGTTGCTTCTGGAGAAAATGTGGGCCAGTAGGCTTTGAAAGCTATTAAGAACTTTGCATTTTAAGAATCAAGTTAAAGCAGTTTCAATGACTAAGTAAAAACCTGAAGTAGTAATTAGGGTATAAGTGCATTTGTAAAGTTACACCTTTGCATTAGATAGGCCTGATTTAACATGATCTTGACACACATCATTCTGGAAATTTTATGAATTACATACAATTTACATTATGTATTAATATCTCAAGTCTGACAAATCCTCTAATTTCCAAAAAGTGTTAATTCAAATAGTAATTAAAGATGTCTAAAACTAGAAAATGACTGGTGTGAAGATTCTGTTAATTTTAGGGTAGATTTTTCCCTTCTCTTCACCAGTACTTTGCTAATTTAGATAGCTTTAGAACCCTCTTCTTTTTTCAAAGATCCTATATCAATTTACTAGACACAACAGTCAAAATATTCAATAAAATATGATAAAATTGAAAACATGACCCAAACATAATTTCATCTTTTGACCATTACTTTAAATTGTTATGTCAATCTTATGGAATTTAACTGACTTTGCAACAAAAATATAGTAACTTCCCCTCTCCAAAAAGTTATGGGACAAAAGAAAAGTCAACAGTTTCAGAGATCAAACAGAATTCAGTAGAATATATTTGACACTTAAATTACACTGAATAAAATTTGTACTCCAGGATAATTGAGAAAGCTTTCATTTTATCATGCTGACAAAAACCAAATATCTGGGATGAATGCCTTGATCCAATTTTATAACTTTTTAAATTATAGTTCTCAATAATCTTCTTTTAAAGAATATATAAACTCATATTCTCAGAAAATTAAGTTCAAAATATTAAAAATGATCTTTTTTTGCTATTATAAATTTTGAGTTAAAATGGCATAGTCTGTATTTGAATCTACTTTAAATATGACATGTAACACACAAAGATTAAATGTTGACAGTTTTTCTTGGGGGGTTAGCAGTTATTAAAAGGACAGATCCCCCAAAGTTACAATCTATCATGTTCAGCCTCGACTTGGCTGAGGCAACTGTATTGCCTGAGAGAAAAGAAGTAGAAGCAATCGTTCTACCCAATTTAACTAACATATGACTTCCTTTGTTCTAAAAAAACAAAAAAGATAACTCAAAAGTTTGGCAAGACTTATAACCTATGGCTGTGAACATAATACGTAGAACTAAAAGTCTAAGTCAGTGCCCTCAAAGAAATATTAGCATTGTTTTTAGGAGATAGAGATGAAAATGGAAACCATTCCTCAATAGTAAAATACACAGTCCAAATCAGTACTCTACACACCCATCTTACTGCCTGGCTGGGACGTACTGGAACGTGTTGGCTATACGCCTCTCCAAGGGAGCATTTCAGAAAGCAGTTCTGACCCATAATCCTGCGATTGCTGGCTTACAGAGAGGAGGCCCAAGAGCAGTCACATGTGCACTCAGGTCAGCTCTGCTCTGGGCTTAGCGGCCTGGGCTGGGGCACCTGGTGAGTGGGTGGCTGCGGGGCAGGCTCCTGTGTGAGCTGCAGATGCTGAGCTGGATCTGGAGCACCAGCTGCTAACTGGAGCCCCCCTGCCTGCTCTTGATGGGCATGAAGATGTGCCAGAGTTTCCTTAGAAAGTGTGATTACATGCACTGGTTCAGTTTGTGAGGGTTCAATCTGGCTTTCCATCATATTGAGGCTCTGAATGTGTTCTGTTTGCTCCTGCTGGGCCGAGAGAATTAAATTCTGCAGTTGTTCTGGCTGCTGTGTGAGCAGGGTGAGATTTGCTGTCTGGTCTGCGGTCATGTTCTGGGAGCTCTCTGCAGCGACAATGCTGATTCCTTGGCTTGGACCAGGCATGAAATTGATGTTATGTACAGAATCCGTTACAAGCAGCTGAATTTCTGGCTCTCCAGAAGTAGAGAGTTGATATGGCTGTAGCTGAAGAATATTCCTGACCTCTTCAGTATTATGATTGCCAGAAACACTGCTGGCATCCGGGGCATGTTTTTCTTTGCTATGGATTTTCAAGTGAGCCTTCAAGTTGTCTAAGCGAGCAAACTGTATGTTACACTCGGGGCAGGAGAAAGGCTTCTTGCCTGTGTGGAGAATGCAGTGTCTCCTCTTGGCACTGGAGTCAGAGAAGGATTTGCCACATATGCCACAGGAGTATGGCTTTTCTCCTCTAGAAGAAAATAAACATTTTTTTAAAAAATAGGAGGAACCCTATTTACAACTTCTTTATTTAGGGAGAAGCAGTCAACAGGAGAGGAAAACTAAATTGACTGGAAGTCATAAGTCATGGGTTCTTATACTAATTTACAGACTTGGAAGTTACAATTTCCATGAGATTTAGGTGGGGGTGTAGTTGAAGAAAGGTGGGGGGGGGCAGGTGTGTTATAATTTTATGATTCATAGTAAGTATTTCAGATAAGAAAATAAATTCTTATATACACCTAACATATAGTTCCTTTTTGTTTTGCTTTAGCAAATTTTCAGATTCTAATGGACAAATGAGAATACGTAATTTCAATATTAGGGCTTCCTTGGTAGCACAGGGTTTAAATCTCAGTGCTTTGAAGGTATTACCAGCCACTGCAGCCTGAGTTCAATCCCCCACCAGAAAGCTGAACCCACACGGTGCATGAGACCTCTCTTGTCTCGGCCAGCTGCTCCCCTCAACAGTGTCTTTCAGTAGATCCGCCTGTTCTGCTCCCTACTCTGTCTGTGGTGAATCCTCTCAACCCCTGTATCTCTGGCCTATACCCCAGTTTCTGTGTGAATAAATAAATGTTAAAAAAGTTTGAGAAACTCCTAATTATTTCTGATGCTATTACTAAATCAAATAAATAGTAATTCTGAAGAAATACTCAGTTAAATCTGGAGGTGAGTTTTGTGGTCAAGAAATTTACCCAGTAAATATTCAATTTAATGTTTATGTTGAGTGAAGAATCAAAATTCAGAGAACTAGAAAATGCAGATAATATGAAAGCAAAAATTTTAGCTAAAACCTGTTTTCCTCATTTTGTCTTGAGAAGATAAAGACAAAAAGATTGCCAATTAAAAAAATTCTACCCGAGTTAATATGGGGCTTAGGACTACTTAGGTAACATATGTCATTCTACTGAACATCAGGGCTGCATGAGGGCCCATATGAGAAGAAAATCTGCAAAGCTTTACCGATGGATTCTGATGTGGGTCTGAAGAGAACTCTTTGCTGTGAAAGATTTGCCACAAATTTCACAAGTAAATGGCTTTTCACCTAAAAAAGGGAAGGCATTTAGAAATGTTCATTCAACATAAAACAAAAAGTAAAAACAACCCATGCTTGCATAATATAAAAAAGAACAAAAGCAAATCCACTCAATTCCTCACTCCAGTCTGTATGACTGACTGACTGACCGACTGACCGACTGAATGAATGAATGAATGAACAAAAAGCACTTACCAACCACCTAGTATGTACCCTAACTACCAGGTGTCAGGAGGACAGAGAGAAAGGATTAAGGGTGTAGTTCTTTTCCTTAAAAACTAAAAAGTTGAAATGTGGAGGTAAGCAATGACATGTAAGAAACAAGGAACAGATGACATTTAATCCTATATGTCTACCCTACATAACTTACTCTCTTATACTTCGTGCTTGGCAAGGGAGCCCTCTCGACCATCATAAGGATCCCTGTGCACCACCTTCACAGCCACCCTTGTCCCAAGCCACTGCGACTTCTCCACAGCAGTCTCCTTCCACATCTCCCCAGTTCTGGTTCTGCCTCTTTGTCTTTCACAATCAATTCAGCAACTGGAATGACCCTTTAGGCAGTGAGATGACGCCCCAGATAAAAGCCAAGACCCTTGGCCTACACACAGATCTGACTGCCCACTCTCACTCCTTGCTTCGAACTTCTCAAAACTCATCTGGCACTCTCCTCCTGCTCACAGAGCTTCTCAGGCATCTTGGAGAGTCAATGAGTGGTACTCCTCAGCAAGTCCCCACTGGGGCCCTCCCTCCCTGGCATGTTTCCCTTGGGGTCTCCCGACATGTGTCACTCTCACTGCTTCAAGTGTCTGCTCACATGTCACTTTACCATTGAGCTTCACCATCACTGCTAAGCACTGACCCACTGTCAACATCTCTTAGAACCACTTGTCCAAGTTGGTCTTTCCATAGGGCCATCATCACCTCTATACTGTATAGGCTACTTATTATCTATTGCTGCTATTCTATAGGACAATTTGCAGGCTTGTCCTAGAAGCAGGCCTGGCACACTGTTCCAGAAAGTCCTGTTGAACGAATGAATTTCATAGGGTGGAAACAAAAGCCCATTTAAGATGTCATGACTACTTCACTATGAATTAATAAAGCTTCACCAAATATTTCTTAAGCATTAGTATATACACTGAACATAAGAGTGACAGATTGGCAAGTCCTCCAGCAACAAAAACAAATGACCCTAAGGGAGACAAGGGAACCACGAATTAAAAAAGAGGCAAACTAAGCTAGGTAACACCACAGGATAAGCGCCATTGGAAAAGAACAGTCAGGTAGCGTTCCTTTAACATGATCTACTGGAGAATTCAGGCCAGATATTTCTTCATGTTCCATCTAGGCAGAGGACACTGTGATAACACAGATGAAACTGCATCTTTGCATCAGTAACTCTTACTACCCCAAAAGCTAAGATGCTTCCACTGCCAATTACCTTTCCATAGCTTTCCATGAGAGCTAGGGCCCTCTCCAATCTCAGTTCATTTTCCACAACTCTAGAATAAGGATTGGGTACCTGATCCTATTTGCCAGTTGTTGTACAGTTCTGTGTGGGAAACACATTTGATTTCATCTGTTTTTTTTTTTTAAAGACTTATTTATTTATGTATACAGAACTGGGGTACAGGCCAGAGATGCGGAGGGTGAGAGGCTTCACCAGAGACAGAGTGGGGAGCAGAACAGGCAGATCGACGAAGTACACTGCTGAGGGGAGCAGCGGGTGGGTCAGGAGAGATCTGCCACGCCATGTGGTCACCTCCGGGGCAGGTGGGAGTTGAACTCATGCGGAAGCCATCTTAGATTCTCAGTGCTGTGCTTTAACCCGCTGCGCCACCAGGGAGGGCCAGATTTCATCTGGTTTTATAACAACTCAGAAAGTGTTTGTTGGCAGATGTTTTATATAATGAAAGTTCTTTCCAGGAACATGCTTTTTGTGAAGCTTTTTGAGGGAATAAGCAGGACAGTAAGAAGATAAATTTCCCTATCTAAGGTGAATCTGGGGAAAGTCTCCCTATGCTCCTGACTCTGATTTGTTTTGGTAATAGTGACACAGCTTTACTGCCTGCAACTGAGTGACTCATTCCTTTTAAGTTTATTCAGCACTTAAACACTGAGAGACATATCAACAAAGTTTAACACTAAGAGATAATAGACATGATGAGAGAGAATATGAGGTCCTTATGAGGTGGTAAGATTCACATCTCAATCAAGTGACACAGGGCTGCATTTGACTCAACAGTCAAATGCAGTTTGTTAATGATACTGAGTGCAGACAGGAGGATGGATGTAGGAGAGGCAGGACATAGCTGGATGGGAGAGAAGCCTGTAAAGTACTAGGAGTAAATATCACAACCCAAAAGCTGATGCTGGAAATGACCATATGCTGTGGACACAGAAGGATCAGGATTCTTTGAGAAGCTGTAAGCTAACAGGTGAGGTGAGGCTAGGTCATGAAGAATCACCAGCCCCAAGCAGAGGACTGTGGAACTTCTGTTAAGTTTGTAAAAGGATGACTGGATAAAAGTACTAAGAAAATAAAGATGGGGATGGTGGGTGGGATGGGCTGCAGGCAGTAGCACTGGGTAGGAATTCCTACACTAATCTACACATGAAGTGCTGGCCAGAGGTGCAGGAAGCAGGTGGGAGAGGAAGGGGGAAAAAATAAAACAAAGTAACAGATCTGGGTCAAAGTGAGGCCAGAACAGAGTTGATCAGAGGAGAACTGAACAACAGCAATTAAATGCAAAGCAGAGAAAAGAGTATGCCTCTAGAGGTTCCACCCAGGGGGATGCCAACAGAAATAAGTCAAGGGTTTCCTTCCATGTTCACTATAAAAAAGCCTCAGGGCCCTCCCTGGTGGTACAACGGGTTAGGCTGCATCCACCTGAGTGTGAGTTCCATCCCCTGCCCTAGAGGTGACCCACAGGGCGCGGCAGACCTCTCCTGATCCGCCCATTGCTCCCCTCAGCAGTGT
>NW_004567102.1:52089005-52129227 GCF_000260355.1 Condylura cristata
TATGTATAGTCCACTAAAGACTCCCTTTCCTGAGGGAGCAGTTAACACCTGCTGTATGCACATACTACCAAGTACACATCTTTACATCACAGGACTGTCCAGTACACACGAGTCTGGATGTCAAACAGTCATTCACATTTTAAAAAGCTGTGTTGTGTTCCAGTGTGTATCTTGTCCAAAACTGACCTAACTGATCCCTGAGAGACTTGAGCTCATGTTTAAGTATTCAAACAATCCTGTCTGTGGTGTATATTCTAATGCAAACATCTTTTCACAATTTGGGAGTTCACATTTTGATAAATATCACCAAAGTTCTTTACACAAAGTTCCCAGGTTATATTCCCACCAAAAGAATCTATTTGCCCAAACTAATGGCAATTTACTTTAAAGAGCAAGTGACTTTAAGGTGAAAAACTGTGTTTTTAATCTGAGATGTAATTTTAGTAGACAATTAAACTGAATAATTAAATAATGCCTAGAGTACAAAGTTTTTCTTCAAAAATCTAACCGGTTTATTGTTCAGGTCCTTGCAGAAAGGCCTGAAAGGCCCACATTTTTACTTTTGTGATCTTAAATGAAAGCGTTTAATGTGCCCTCATTATGCCTGCCTCATCGCCACTCCTGGAGGTGCTATTTCTGGAGGTAGCAATGCCCAAGTACTACATACTGATCTTAGCAAGAAAGTAGAAACATCTTCATTGGCTGTGCTATTTTGTGTCTGTTTCACTTTCTATAAAAAGTTATACCTATAATCTTCAATACAGACATAAATTAAGACTGAAACACAGAAATCGAACTCAGACTTGTTCTCTTTTGTGGTTTTAAATGACTTTCACATGATAAAAGAACTCAGCATATGATCTCTATTTTGCTAACCTACACAAATGTACACTCCCATGGGACAGTGCTGAATGCACTCTGCTCTGGACTTCCAAATGATCTACTAACAAAATCCCCAACCAATTTATAATAGACACAATCTAAGTAGAGCAGTCTAAGTACTTGACTCTTTACTAGCCCAAAAACTTGAAAGGAAGAGGTAGAGGTTTACCTGTGTGTGTTCGTAGATGTTTCTTTAGCTGAGACACATCCATGAATTTGCGATGGCAGTGGTTGCATTCCGGTAATGAGTGGCCTTGTCGCAACAATAAAAAAAGTGTCAGTGCATATATGCTCTCCCTGCATTTCTTCAGTGATTTGTGTTAAAGCACTTCCCTGAAAAATAATCACTTTAAATATGATACTTTAATATGACAATATTTTTCAAAATTAATTTGCTAACAGTAGATATTTTCCTACATATCTCAACTGTTTTCCCAAGAAAGCTGGACCCTTCCAGTCTCCCTATATGTAAAAAGTTCCTGCTGAAGTACTCATGTGAGTGGTCAATTAATCTCCAATTGCAACCCCCTGCCCCATTCATTTCTTATCAATTGACAAGGAAGGAAAAAGGACAAGGCTTAGAGGCAGGTGGGAGAAGCCTGGACTGACAGCTGGGCAGGGATGTCTCTGCCCAGGTGCCACTCAGAGCCAACTGGCTAGAGGCACTTTTGAAAGGCACCAATTCTACAGAATAATATAAGGACATTTCATTAAGAGTGCTTTTTGAGATTCCCCTCCCCCCACATATAAATGCCCCTAAGACTCATTTCATTTATCTTCTACTTCTATATGAAAATATGTATTTGCACTTCTCTCCCAGCAAGTTCAATTTTCTCTCACTTTAATAGTATACCTGTATGAACTCGGTAATGGCTCTTTAGTTGTCTTTTCTGGCTGAAATATTTTCCACACTGATCACAGGTAAAAGACTTCTGTCCTGCCGAATGAAAAACATCATACTAAAATAGCAAAGGTATGATAGGCATAAGGGAGCAGAGACCAAGGTAGAACTGGGTAACTCAAGCTTCCCCTCAAAGGCATCCAAAGGCAAATAATTCTAGGCTCTGGTAGTTAAACAAACATGACTGCCCCCTGCAATTCCAGTAGCCAGTTTAGAAGCCCCAGTTTAATGTTCAGTGTTGTCCAGGACTGACTTTCCATTTACACTCTGACAGCTGCGTGATCCTATTTTTCCACGACACCATGTAGGAAGTGACACCATATAGATCCTGATCATTGTCATGGCCACCATGACAATGAGAACTTACTGGCAGCTGGTCCTTGGGATAAGCCTGTTTACCTGAGTGCAGGCTCATGTGCTCCAGCAGCGAGTGCTTGGTGGTGAGAGCCTTGCTGCACACGGTGCAGGTATACGGCCGCTCGCCCCTGTGCATCCTGGTGTGGACCTGCAGCGAGTGCTTCTGGGCAAAGCCTTTTCCACACTCATTACATTTGAAAGGTCGCTCCCCTGGAATCAGAGCCCAGAAAAACAGTGTAAATTAAGAATCTGTACATCTGTATTTTCCCTCCCAAATTAAAATGTCACTAAAGCATATAGCCTAAAGGTCAGTGGGGGGGAGAATAACAGTAGTAAAAGTGCGCAAGTTGAAACAGACAAATCTGGAACAGATACCAGCAGTGAGGGGCACTGAGATCACCTCAGTATTTGAGACTTGTAAGGCTCAGGAAGTGGTGGCACCTGGTTCTCTCTACTGGGAGCCAGGGAGGATAACTGAGTGTACTTCAAAGGTAGACTTCCCAGGCCCTTTGTCCTATTCCAGGCAGCCAGGAAACACTTTTTCCCAAACAGAAGAGGACAAAACAAAGGATTGGTGGATCAGGGCCTTGGGATAAGCACAGTAGAGCTAGACTATGAAAAGGAAAGCGTGTCAAAGTGTATTTGGGAAGATGAAGACTCCCCTTTTGCTCCAGCCTTTCTCCCCATTCCATTCTGCACTAAGGCTTTGAGGTAGAGAGTATAGTCTGAACTTGAAGGGCCCGAGGTGAAAGGGATACCAGGGATCAGAAGGTAGTGGGGGCTTGCCATCATCTACAGGCCCTTTCAACATGGCAGAGTTGCCTACAGCCTTTAATTATTCTTGTGTGATTAAGTATGAATTAAAAAATATCATCAGTCAGGGAAAGCCTTTAACAATTTAAACCGATACCAAAACAGACAAGAAAGCCAGAGACTTGCAGAGAACAGACACTGCCCACGGTGAAGAAATGTTGAACACTAACAAGTAAGTGAGGAGTATAACTCATATGCTCAGAGGTAAGAAATTACATTGTGAAACAGAAAGAGAATCTTAATAAAACAGTATTAGAGAAAGAACTCTTAGAAGTGTAAGTAGTAGAAATAGTATAACTGTACGCACAGAAAGATAATGTGGCAATCTACCAGGAAGTAGAGCAAAAAAGAATGGAAAGTTTGAAAGGGGTCCGAGGGTTTATGTACACACAGTGGGAGTTCAAGAGAGAACAGAGAGGAGAAATCATCTATAAAAGAGTTAAAAATGTTCTGGAATAAAAGCCAGGAGTATCTACTGGTCTCCACCCAAATGGAAGTGATTCACTGCAATAGGCAGCACCTATATGCTATTTTCCTTAAAATGCCATAAACGCCGGCTCTATTACAGTGCAGCGAATACTTCTCAGGTGTCTACTTGTCCCATGTGAAGAACCAGAATTCAGGGTGCTCACCTCATCTGTACTAAAAATTCCTGGGGAGCTTTTTATAAACAAGATGCCTCCAGAAAATGAAATCAGGAACTCTGTGGGTGTGGCCCCACTGGCAGTTTTAGTAACTCCCAGGTGCTGCTTGTATGTGGCTAGGCTGAGAATCAGCCTGCTGGATGAGAGAAAGCTACACACCATTCCTACACTTATTAAGTCAAGGGGTATTTAAGTGGCAGTTTAAAGAATGAGCTAAGTATATGAGAGGGCTGAAAGGAGGAAGGGATTTCTGGTTAGGGGTACACTGTCCAAGAGTGGCCACTTAAAATAGAACATTCAGTTCCTTACACTTGTCACATGTCAAGTGCTCAAAATCCATGTGGCTAATCGTGACAGCACAGACGCAGAACATTTCCATCATCACAGGGTCTCTTGGCCAGCGCTGGCCTAGAGGGACTAAAAAAGAGGAAGACATTTACAGCTCGATAGCTAAGCAAGAAAGCTGTGCAGACAGACCTGGGCCAAAGCACAGCTATGGTAAAGGTGAGGAACATTCAAGAGTCAGACGGCAGAATGAGTTTGGCTCTAGCTCGTGATACAATGCCTTGAACCAGAAACTCTAAATAAATGTTCTCAAATTAGGCCACCTGGGCTCATATCCCTGCTCTGTCGCTAAAGGGATGATCTGGCCAAGTTAATTAATTTTCTAGCACTTGGCATATTTAACTTTACAGTGGGAATACTAACATCTCTCTCAAAGGATCATTGTGAGAAATGCAGTAACATGTATAACAGCTTTATTGCAATGCCCATGACATAGCAGTTGCATGATAAATGAAAGCTAGGATCATCACTACTATTCCAAAACACATTCCATTGAGCTGTGAAAGTGTAATTACCCGTGTGACTCCTCTGGTGGATAGCTAAAAAGTGATTGTACTTAAAGACTTTGCCACAGTCTTTACATCGGGCCTCAGGACCACTGGAGCGCTTTCTCCTTCCACAGACCTTCTTCGCTGAACCTTGGTCATCTTCATCCCCAGTAAGTTTGTAATCTTTAAGTTTGACAGATCTCCGGATCCTCCGCTTGCTGTACCGACTCCGGCTGTCCTGTCCATCCTGGCTCTTGGGATCACAGTTCTCATCTTTTTCAGCAGGCATCTCCTCCCCTACAGCTGGTCCAGAGTCTTCCATTTCTTTTGCAGGAATCTGTTCATTCATTATGCCACTGCCTCCCTCTTTAATCACAAAGTTCTGTCTATTTTGAACTGAATTGTTCTCTCTCAGCTGTATTTCTTCTTCTGTGGCCAGTTCTGATTTCCCCTCCTGCACATTGTTGACTTTTCTTGGCCTTCCCCGTTTCCGCTTTGGAGGATCATTTTTCTTATTAGAAATCACCACCACTGGAGCACCAGCGCTGTTCAAGGTTGTTGGTACTGGGGAACTATGGTTACTCTGAAAGTCTGTGTAAGCTTTTACCAGGTCGTAGACCTTTAAGAATTGAGCAGTTGCCAAGATCTGTTCTGTACTTTTCTCATTCGCCTGGAGATAACCTGTGTAGATAAATTCCAGCAGGATACCAAATGTGTCAGCAACCATGCCTTCCAGCATATAAATGGACTGGCCAATTTCCCGCTCTTCAGCAAACATCATTGAGAAATATTCACTGCTGGCAGCAAGTAAGGCTTTGTGGGCCCGGAAATGCACATTCTCCACGATTAATGTAATATCACAGAGAAAGCCTTTCTTCCTCTGATCCTCAAAACTGGCCAGGATCATGTTACTGTGAGTGTCTGAACGTACAACAAGCTGCCCAGGTGGCTCTGATGATGTTTCTGCCATTTTCCTTAGAAATCAAGAAATAAGAAATGTTTACAGTGAAATTGAAAATGTTTCTATAGAAAGAAATGTCCTAAAAAGTTAATTCCTGCTCAAAAAAAACCTACTTTCCCCATTGTTAAAAGGGATTTTACCATTTGCCACTTTTTAAATAGATTTAAAAACTCTGTTTTGGCCCCTCATTTCTGTTGTTCTACTTCCTAGCTGGGTGCACTTCCAACATTTACGTTACCTCTCAGGTCGTTTCCTCCTCTGCAAAATGATGGGGCTGGTCTCCACCATCTCTCTATGTCCTTCCCAGCACTAACTTTCCACAGTTGCACAAACACCGGAATAAGACCCAGTTCACAAATTACTGTGCCGAGGTCACAAACTACTGAATCTTGTCTTTGAGAACAATTATGATGCGAAGGGGCACAACATGTACACGTGCTAGTAAATTCTGGGGCGGTCGCGTACAGTGTAAGGGTCACCGGGCCTTGCTTTGGAAGGGCGACATGGACCGGTCCCACGGGCTCCTGCTACCGCGCGCGGCGCGGCGGCGGGCAGGGCTACTCCTCCGAGCGCCGGGCCAGGAGCGGGAGGCGCGGCAGGGCGACCCACGCCCGCAGTCCCGGACCCGCGGGTGGGACCCCGGAGCCGATGACTGGGCGTGGTGATCACGGCCGCGGGTCTCGCGCCACGCACGGCTCGCCCGGGGCCGACCTACCTCTCGCGGCGCCCTGCGGGTCGCGACCGCGACCTACCCACCCGGCGGCCTGCGGGAGCACCCACGCGGGGCCCACTCTGGCCCCTCACAACACCGCGGAAAGCCGCCGCGGGCCCGCACCACAGAATTCTCAGCGCCACGGCTGCCGCCCCCAACCCGGAAGCGCCAGGCGCCGCTGCGCCGAGACGCTGGACCACGTGGCGCGTGAGGGGCCCTGCGCGGCGGGGCGGGGCCTGAGGGCGGGGCGGCGCTGGCTGGAGAGCCCGGAGCTCTTCCTGTTTACTGTGTCGGGGCCTCCGCGGACGGAAATGGCGTTCTTGCGCTGCTGTTCGCAAGCTTTTTCTTTCAATAGATAGACCGTTAGCGCTTCACCGACTACTTTATTAGTCCTTGTCTGTGCCTGGGTGTTGAAGCTGACTTTAAGGTCTTGAATTTGTGGGCAGAATATCAAGATCACAGTCTGTTGATAATACTATTGATAAATATTATTCAGCCTTTTCTTAACTCTTTCTTCACTAGACTGTTATGGGATTCTAATTAGTCCTGCTGACAGCGATGTTTTGTCTAAAATGCGTTCCTCCAACCACCTCCAGAGACTGGATTTATCCCCCTGCTTAGCATCAACTGTGGCTCCTACGGTGCCTTCCTGACGGATGTTGTTTTTCAGAGTTCCGTGTTCTTGGGTTCACTCTGGGGGAGGTTTCACCAGAGCTTTTCAGTGGGACAAGTAAGATTCTTTAGGAGACAGAGACTCAGTTATATTTAAAGAGTAAGTTTATTAGAGACAGGAGAGGAAAAGACACTTGCATAAGTGCAAGTGGGCAGGAAAAGCTGCCAAGGAAGGGACAGGTTTGCAGAGAGAGGCCTGTATGGTTGCAGGCAGACAGCCTAAGATGAGAGTGGCCGCCGCTGGGGGAGGTCAATGCAGAGAAGTCCCAGTCTGGTCCCTGGCAGGCACGGAGGCTACCTCCCTGCAGAGGGAGAGAGCTGGTAGAGGGGACACCTACACCGTCACAGGTGGGCAGAGGACTACTGCCCCTGGCTGGTGCAGAGACTGCCCTGATATAGGCAGCTTCTCTTTGGGAGGGGCTCACTCCTTGTGAGCCTATATAGAACTTGAAAGGATGGGAGATTTCCTGATGAACTTCCTCTCTGTCTTTGTCTTTTACCTTTTGGGTCTGAGCTTCACACTCTGCCCCCAACAGTCTGTTATCTGCTGGGACCTCTTGGAGACATCCAGGCATCCCCGGCATCCCGGACATCCTGGACATTGGGCTTTGGTGCCTGGGGACCTTACTTTTATGGCTGTGTGGGTTGCTGCACTAGCCCCTTCTATCTGTCCCCTTTGTGCGACTCAATCTTGTGATGCCTCCCCTGCATGCTTTCCTCCATCACTGATAAATAACACACTTTATGTGATCTAAAAGGCCCTTCCAAGTCTAGTTCCCTCCCATCTTTCTCTCCAACTATTTCAGCATTTTCTCTCTTAATTTATCTTTGCCAGTACCAAATTGCATATGCTATATCCCCTCTTTGTAGGCTATGATGGTTGGCTGATAACTGCAGTTGAAAAAATAAAAATCCTAGACTCAATTTTTGAGGGGAACACAAGAAGAATTGACAATATTCAATGCCAAAAGGCAACTGTTATAGGGACTACGAAGCACTTTTAGGGATCTCTCTGGTTTCTAGCCCCTGTATCTCTTGCAGTACATGCTGGTGGATATAAGTCTGCTTATGTTTTTAGGTCCTATTATAGACGGGGAGAGTGCCTTGTAAATATACATGAGTATATATTCTTGGCTCATTGGTTTGGCGAGTTTATGGGTTCATTAATTTCTGGAATGCCTTTTACCCTATAACTAGAATGTCAGTTTTATTTCTCTAATTTTATCTGCCTAGATTCCAAAAGGTTCCTTTAATTCAGATACCTTTTTAATAATTCTTCCCCGAGGCCCTCCCTGGTGGCTCAGCGTGTTAAAGCACAGCATTAAGTAGCTAAAGCCACTTCCGCTTGAGTTCAATCCCCGCCTCCCCCGGAGGTGACCCACAGGGTGCAGCAGACCTCTCCTGACCCGCCCACTGCTCCCCTCAGCAGTGCACTTTGTCGATCTGCCTGTTCTGCTCCCCACTGTCTCTGGTGAATCCTATCACCCTTCACATCTCTGGCCTGTACCCCAGTTCTGTATAAATAAATCAATCAATCTTTTAAAAAAAAAAGAATTCTTCCCTGAACCACCCAAGATTAAGGAATCTCAGCTTTCATGGATATACGTCTACTCAGATCTTCATGTATTCAACCAACCTACCCGCCCACCCACCCACCAAAAAATATCACCTACACTGGACAAAGCATATGTAAAAGGTATCTTTCATTCTTCCCTTATTCTTGAACACATTCTTTCCATATTCCTTCCTTTTACTACTGAATACATGGAAACTTTTATTAAGTGAATTGAGAGTAAAATGAAATATACATAATAAATTGAAAATGTTTGAAAACTACAGTACTATTACTGCTTCACTCAAGGAATATAAGGCCCTTAGACACTCAGAATATTCCTTCATTGTATTTGGGGACATTTATAATATATGCAAGAATCATTTCTAAACAAAAGGGCAATTTCAATAAGAAATTTTAGAATTATATGTGTTCTTTCATTGCTGAAATGCTAATTCTGTCAGTGACAGATTGCTTGACTTAATCTGTTGGAGAAAACAACTTGTTAACATTACCGGTGAGGTGTAAATGCATGTAGGAGGGATTGGCACAGGCTCCAAAGAGATTTTCTTGAGGACACTTTTTGCATTCTAAAGTATACACACGCGCGCACACACACACACAAACTTTGTGACAGTTGCATTAATTAACTTGATAAAGGTGTTTTATAAAATATGAAATAATACTATGCCAAGTAATCATGTATATTTTAAAATATATAATTTTGTCATTTATAGCTCAATAAAGCTGAAAAAAGGAGCTGATTTGACTCATTTTTAGAGATTAAGAAACAGCCTCAGAGAGACTGAGATTTGCCTAGTTTCACCGTTAGTGGTTGTATTTTTGATTTTTTAAAGAGTCACTCTTTCTATTTCACAACTTCAAGTTTTTATGTTGCTGCTGAATGGATACTCTTATTTTTTAAATCTAGTTAAAATTTAATTCATAAGTTTTCCTCTAGAGTGTACTTGATATTGTCATTTCTAATTGCAAAAAAAATGCTTACGATTACTGGCTTCCTCTAATAAAGAAAAAGTAAACAGGCAACCATTTAAGTTATCTCAAAATTCATTTATTTTGTGGGGAAAATAATAAAGTTTCTTACATTTATAAAGCTTCCAAACAACTCCTATATGAAAAGTATAATCAACATTTCTTACATCACCATTAATTTTCTTTCTTGAAGCTTTCTAACAATAAATGAGTAATTTTCTTTAGCAGAAACTGACTTTTCTACTGAAAACGTAAAAAGAGAAAAAGGAACAATAAGCTTTATTACATATGTTACCTAAATATTCGAAATGGAGTTCTAAATGGAATAACTACTTTGTAAAAGTATCAACGTTCAGGCTAAAAGGAACAAACTTTAAAATGATATTAAATGTGTGCTTAGGAAAGAGCACTGCTTCCTGCTTGGTGGGGCTTTGAGTCTGTTTGAAGGCTGGCAGGGGTGGTGCTTCATTCAGGAGGGAAAAACACATCAGAGAGGATCAGATCTTCAATCTGCTTCCTTTTGAGATTCTGGTTGCAGTTACCAAGCAAGCTATTCATTAATTGGGTCTATATTTCTGAGAGAGACAAAGGTCTGTAATTTACGATCAAAGTCAATGGCTCTAAACTGAGGTTCCTTGTATTTTTTGGTCATCTTGGAGCTCAGGTAAGTGATGAGTTCACACCTCTCTATAAAAAGCTCCATCTTCTTCTTGTACTTTTTTCTTGAATATTCAGAACCTTTGGGATTAAAGGCTGTAGAAAATTTCACAGAACTGTGAATATTTTCTGTTTGGTTAGTGAATCATTAAACAGAAAGAGAATGTGTGAGTTGTAAAGTTATAGCAGAGAAGATAGCCAAATCCAAATAAGCGTTGGGGATTATTCTATTTTAGATCATAATCACTTCTATACACCTTGCTCTGTGGCATGAATTACTGAGAGCTGACTGTATTACTCATGCTTCCTGCTTTAAAAAGCAGAAATTCAGTTTTAGATTTTCATTAAAATCCTCTCTCCCTTACACACACACCCCACATCCAAAAATCAACCCACCTCAACAATCTGATAGAACACATTCATTATATGCATAAGTAGATATAAATTAGTTCTGAGTTCATTAAAAAGGGCATACCTTTTAGATGAAGTGCTATAAAGAGTAGCACAGATCTTTTTACACTTAAGAAAGGGAACTTGGGCTTTATGCATCCTGCTGCATTCATCGCTTTAATCAGAGAAGTTGCAATGCCCTGCAGGTAGGAAACAGCTTCAGTTTGAGTTTGGTCTCTTTTCTCCATAGCAAATAGATAAAGAAGCTATTCTTCAACTCAAATGGCCTCTTGGGGTTGGATTTTAAAAGGTGGTTATATGACCACTTAGCTAACAGCTAACAAAATAAGTTGACCTTTGAACAACTTAGAGGTTAGGGGTGCAAATTCCTACCCTACCCCCAGTGGAAAGTCTTCATACAATGTTTGACTCCCCCCAAAATTTAACTACTACCTTACTAATAATACATAATCAAATAACACATATTTTGTGTTATATGTATATACTGTATTCTTACATTAAAGTTAGCTAGAGAAAATATTACTATTTTAAATACTTTTTCTACTTATGAATATAAGAACTGGGGTGTAAGCCAGAGGTACTGGAGGTGAGGATTCATCAGAGACAGTGTGGGGAGCAGAACAGGTGGATCTACTGGAATACACTGCTGAGGGGAGCAGCAGGAGAGACAGAAGAGGTCTGCTGCCCCATGTGGGTCAGCTCCCTGAACAGGATTCAACCGCAGATGCTGGCTGGTGATAGCTTGATAGCATCGAGACCTTAACCCCTGCATCACAAGGGAGGCCCAGAAAAGAAAATATTATTAAGAAAATCATAAGTGGATCATCATAAAGATCTTCATTCTTGTCATTTTCACCCTGAGTAGAAATGAGAGGATGTAGAAGAGGGTGGGATGGGAATAAAAACATCCAGGAGCAAACCCACATAATTCAAACCCATATTGTTCAAAGGTTAATTATAATTTGATTAAAAAGTAAAAAATGGGCCCTCCCTGGTGGCAGGTAAAAGCACAGCACTAAAAACTAAAGCCACCTCAGCATGTGTTCGATCCCCACCCTGGGAGGTGGGAGGTGACCACATGGTGCAGCAGACCTCTCCTGACCTGCCCGCTGCTCCCCTCAGCAGTGTACTTCAGTCTGCCTGTTCTGCTCCCCACTCTGTCTCTGGTGAATCCTCTTACCACCCCTACCTACACCTCTTGCCTGTATCCTAGTTCTGTATGCATAAATAAATCTTTTTTTAAAAAAGTAAAAAATACTTTTTAAAGTATTAAAGGGGAGTGCTTTGAAGCTGGCTGCAAGCACTGCAGCATGAGTTCGATCCCCGGCCAGGCTGTTGACCCACATGGCGTGCCAGACCTCTCTTGTCTAGTTGGCTGCTCCCCTCAGCAGTGTTATTTCAGTCAAACTGCCTGTTCTGTTCTCCACTCTGTCTCGGGTGAATCCTCTCACCCTCCATACCTCTGGCCTCTACCCCAGTTCTTATATACATAAATAAATCTTTTAAAAAATTACACATTGGCTTAGTGTTAACTGGGTGAATGATACATGAGCTTCTTTACATAATTATCTCAACTTTTATATGTCTGGCGTTTTCCATAATAAAAAGCCAAAAAGAAAGAAGGGAACACTGAACTCAAGAGTTGGCTTGGCCACTCCATCTCCATGGCTCAGAAGTGGACTGGTTACCTCCCAAGAGGACCCCTGACTATCTGACAAAGAATTCTGGAGGCCACAGTTATCCCTGCAGCTGAGATTCTGGAGCACAGAGGGGAAGATGTGAAGCTCTCCTGAGGAGAGCTCAGCTGTGGTTGAGCCTCATCTTGCATTTTGACATTAAAATTGAAGGCTACCCACCCAAGTAATCTGAACATAAATTTGTGAAAAAGGTCTGAAATTATGTCCTAGGCATTTCTTTTACTGAATTAAAAACGTAAACTTGTAAGTAGTTGCTGGCTGCTGCTAAATTTTAAAATTACTATTACTACTCTTACTATATCATTGTGTTCTACTGATCGGGTATTTAACATGTACTTCACATTATGGTAAGTGCTTTGCCCAAATGTCACCTGACCATGCGACTCTGTCGGCTGTGTGGCGCTCTCTCTTTTTTTGTAGGTGAGGAAGTGTCAACCTACAGAGGTTCAGCACTAGCCTAGGGTCAGGTAGCTGAGTTGATATTTGAGCTCAGCTAAGGCCCCAAAGTCCGTGCAAATCAGTAACTGGTGTTGGGTTTTACTACTTTGTGTAAGCATAAGTATTTAGGTAAAGAAAATGAGAGTCGAAGGCTTCATCTGGACTTTGGGAAAAATCTGGATTTGGTGGGTCAGTTGTAAAAGAACTGTACTTTAGCAACCCAAGCGATGAGCACATATCTCAGAGGTGGAAGCTGCACGATTCCAACTAAAAAAAGTGTTACAGACACTGAAATTCATAATTAGGACCAAACTATAAATCAGATGTAAAATATTGTGTGACAATCTATTTTCCCTTCACTTTAGGGTATATATTTGAGGATTATCACTTCCCTTCACTTTAGGGTGTATATTTGAGGATTATCAATGAAAGGTGGGCTTTTTATCTCACTTTTTATTTCATGAACACATAAAAAACAGGTAATGGGTGATCTAACATCTTCAAATTAAGAAAAAAAATCTCTCCAATGAATTTCATTGTTACCAAAATAAAAAACAAAAATTGTTAAAGAATTGTACTGTTCTCTCTCTCTCTCTCTCTCTCTCTCTCTCTCTTTCTCTCTCACACACACACACAATATGTTATTTCAAAATTTATTTATTTTGTTGGGAAAATGATAGTGTCTCATGTTCATGAACCACTAACCTGCTCCAGATAACCAGGCAAAGGAAGACTAGTAAGAGGTATTGGTTCCTTTAGTGGAGGAAGTTTATATGGAAGCCTCTGGTTCCAGTATTTCAGTGGAAATCTAAGAACACAAAGTTTGATAGAGGTTCTAAAAAAATACTCACTGTATACACACACACACAGTATATATGTATATATTGTGTTTATATATATATTTAGTATGCATATACTGTGTGTATATATATATTGCATATATGTGTATATATATCCGTATTTGCAAATATATATATTTGGGAATGTAGATATAGAAAGGGTAATTTAAAGTGGTGATCAAAAGGTAGTTATAGGAATATTGATATAAGCTGTACACCTGAGACTTTAAAAAAAAGAACAAAGTAAAACCAATCAATCAATCAATCAAATAAAACAACACAAAAATAAACTCTTAGATTATGAGAACCAAATGGTGGTTGCCAGAGGGGAAAGGGGGGGGGAGGTAGGCAAACAGGGTAAAGAGGGTCAATGTTGTGGCTGTAGGTGGAAAACTTTTGGTGGAGATCATAATACAGCATATATAGATGTGAACTCCTGATATAATGATGTGCACCTGAAACCTATATGTTATAAATCAATGCTACTTCAAAAAAAAAAATCAGGTTCATTGCTCATTTTTCCTGCTGGAGAAAGAGAAATAAGTGGGGAGACTGGAGGCCCTAAAAATTCATAGCCATCAGTTTCACCTGGCTCCCAGCCCTGCTTAGCTATTCTCAGTTGAATATTTTTTTCACAGCAGTTATATAAAACTTTCTCTATTCTCCTCAAATTGTCAGTTCTCCCAAGTCACCCCTGCTCAGAGGCTGCGACACACAAGGAGAGGCCATCGCATGGAATGTTCTCACTGCACAGGCAGAGGCACCTGCGAGTTCCTCTTTCCATGGCAGAGTTCACCTCCCCACCATGGTTAGTTCTCCCCACCCCCATACTTTGGCCCCTCACTACCTCTTCTCTCCAGAGAGGGTATCTTATTATTCAATTTCTCTCCATCTCGCTCTCTCACCTTTGGCATTTTGTTTTTAAGTGGATCTTTCCCAGGCATTTAAATATGCTCATACCTTCCCCATCAAAAAAGAAAACTAAAAGGTCACTTCATTCCTTCAATCCTACATCATTTCCAGCAACTAATGTCTCTTCTCCTAATGGCAAACTACCCACAAACCACTGCAGAGATGATTGGATCCACATGTTAAATTTTTTTTTTATTCAGTCACAGTGTTTTAAAAGCCAGGACAACTCCTTGTGTACAACAAGAATGCCTGGTAGTGACTGCATCACTGCTGCTCCTTTAGCTGCAGCAAGAGTGATCCAGTTTACAGCAGCTCCCCAAATTTCACTGCCAATGGCTTCCCTCAAGCACTTGATCTCCTAAGTTGCAAAGGACCTGTGCACACATCTGTTTGCAACCTCTGGGCTAATTATGGCAAGGTCTTAAATTCCTCACCTGGTGTCTAGACCTCCGCACTCTGTAACTGCTTCCACTCACCTCACCCTACTGAAACAAACCATTCTTGTCACGGTGGCCAATGACCTGATCTGCTTTCAAATCCTGTCTTGCTTGACCTCTAAGCAGCTTGTAGGCCTGTTGGTCAGGCCCCCCCAGACACTCTCATTCTCCCCCTTTACTCCCTTTCACGTCACTCTCCCTTGCAAACTCTTCTGACATTTTTGTGTTGTTCTTTCTCAGGGCTGGTCCTCAGCCTGTAGCTTTACTCACACCACTCTTCATGCCTTCATGGTGCTTTTCGGATCAAGTTGAAATGTTACCGTGATTGCAGCTGACATTCCATATGCTGGCCTTGTTCACCATCTCCTTTTCTTCTGGCCCTTTCGATCTCCATGTCCCATTAGAACCAGGTTGGAATTTCTTGTAGTCCTGTGATCCCTTGCACCATTCCCCTTTTAAGTCCCTCTTTCCCTTCATCTAGTCAATTCCCATTCCTCCTTTAGACCTTACTCTAACAGGAAATTCAGACTTTTTGGTCCCTCTCTCAGAACTCTGGGCATTTCCCACCCTAAATCCCTTCACATTCTGTTGTTATCAGGTTCCAAACATCTGTCTTACCCTGAAGCCATCGATTTTGGGACAGCAGGGCCCATCCTAGTTCACCATCAGATGAGTATGTATGTGTATATGGGTGTATGTGCATGTTCTATGTGTGTACACATGTATGTTTCCCAGTATGGCAGATTGAACAAAAACATTCATTAAATATTTATGACAAAGAAAATTCCTACCTCAAAAATTTCTCGAGTTTTTCCTTACTCTCACAAATATATATACGATCACGGTATTCTAAAGCATAGTTAATGCTACCAGGTACTAGGGCTTCATATCTGAAATACAAACACAAATTGCTATTGTATAATTAAGATGTAGTACTATTAGGTAGAATGCCAACAATGTTCTAGTTTTCTACAAATGCGACTCGGTGAAACAGAACATTTGCCATTTAAATACTAGTGACCTTTTGACTAATAGAGATTCTTCTATGAACCACTTATCCTGAGTAGGGATTCCACCCTGGACTTCTCTCAGGCAAAGACGTGCCTTTGCTTTCCATCCTCGTAGGTCACGGGGCAGTAGCCCTGGAGCTCAGCACACTTTGGGAATCGACTCTTCAGTTCTGACAGCGTCAGCTTTTTGGGCATCATGTTGGCAGATGGGAGCGGATGAGGGGCTAATGGAGGCACATATAATTCTGGGTTCTCCAAAAATTTCTAAAAAAGGATTTAAAAAAAGGATCAAGTATGGATGACAGCACTAAGACCATTTAAAAGAGGAATATCATGTTAATCAAAAATCCACTGAAGCCCTCCTGCTACTCTCCCCATTCTCAGTGACAAGGTTTGGTCAGTGCAGCTAAGAGTTGCTCCCTGGCTGGCAGTTCATTTACTCAGAATCACACCTAAGGTCTCTCCTAATCTCACTCACTCATCCATTCGTACAAAACCATTTGTTGAACTCCTGCTATGTGACTGGTGCTAGAGAGTGCACCATCCTCCCCACCCCCCACCCCATCTTCCTGTCCTGTGGTGTCACTAGCTAGGTGGGTGCCCTTTGTCAGATGAGATAAGCCCTTCAGCTTCAGTTATCATTGAATATATGGAAAGGACAGATGATCTCTGTCACTTCCAGTTTCAAAGTTCTGCAATTACCCTTTAAATTAGCAAAAAGAAATATCTCCTTAATAATGTCATCAAAAACTTCTATTTATTCAGAGGAAAATAAAATGTTTAGAGGCATCTGGTTAGTTTCAACTAATAACCTCTTTCTATAATATCAGAATAAATTCGCATTCTGTTCCACTTAGCAGAACAGGGTAAGTAAGGTTTATAGTAGGGCATAGGTAACACATTTTTAAAATCATAGGCGACATTAAGTCAGTTCTTGCTTCATTTCTACTGACTTTGACTTCCTTTCAGTACCCTTGGGTACCCACTGTGGGCTGAACCCCAAGGCTAAGCCTCCCCTTTACTGGTGGAGCTTATTGTTGGGTCTTCCTACCTGTTGACCTAGCCCAAGCCAGGGGTCTATCAATGACCCTGAATTTCTCTTTTGTGCCAAAATATGTCCTGGGAGGCAGCGTCAGGAGTGACTTCTGAATTGCTTCACTGGATCCAGAGTCACAGGTTCCAATAACAGGGATCCTGGCCCCAAGTTCCTGGGTCCTCTTAGCGGTGCCCACCCCTACTTTGATGAATTCTTAGACAGACATTTTCCTCCCCTAGCTAACCGTTTGGACTTAGGAACAAACTTACATTCAGTTTTTCTTGAGAACTCATTTTGTAATAGTGTCCTCTGAACTCAGCTGCAAATTCCAAGGACTCAGTTTCAGAGCAGTCAATTAATTCATATGATTCTGCCAGGCTGACAGGGCAGAACTGTCCAAATTCACCCAGACGAGAAGCAAGCTCCTGAGGTGTGATACATAACTTGTCGATGTGGGCAGCTTTTCCTGTTATCAACATATTAACTATTACATATTTCTTCATTGAAAACACAATTAAAATAACTGAAATTCTATAAATGCGTACATAATGTAGATTCCAAACAATGGAGTAAAGAGTTTCTCTGACATCTTTCCATACCAATTGATATGATTAACCTAATTACTTCTAATTGACATGTACTATTCTAGTGTATAATGGTATTTACAGTTTATTTAACCACCTGTTGATGAATTTTTTAATTCTTAGCTATTATGTATATACACCTACCCTATATATATGTTAAAAACTATATACACATACACTCATACACACATAAATTTACTATATGTTTTTTAATTTCTGTGGGATAGATTTCAGAATAGTTTGTTAAAATGATTATTATGGATATCACTTCTCCTTGTGTCCTGGTGCCATCCCAGAGGAGGGAAGAAATATTTTTCCCCCAAAATGACTAGGTTTGCCCTAGAGATTCTATTTTAACAAGAAAGAAACTTAACTTTTTCAAAGGACAAGTTTAAGGATTTTCTCCCAATATTCCAAAGTAATATGTTATAGGGAATAAATTTACTTTTTAAAATACATCTATCTATAAGGAGTAAATTGTGATACCAATCAATATATTTTACTAAAGGTCCCTTTCACCAGTGACAAGTTTTGCCTTTTTGTTGTTCTCATTTTTATGCCTAAGAAGGTCTTAATTAACTATAACATTATGAAGCAGAAAAATCATAGTTTGGTTTGTTATGTGACAATGTAAACCTATTAGATTTCTCCTAAGGATAGAAATGATCTCATCTCAGGTGTATTTTTAGAGACTCTTGGGACTAGATTTATTGGCTAATACAAAATATTTTAGAATTCAGAACAACATCACACCTTCACAGGTTTAGGGCAGTATTCTGTTAGTTATAACATTAATTTTATCTAACAAAACAGGTTGACTCTTCCTCATTCACCATGGTATGTAAAGACTATAAATAGTCTAGACTCAGCTCATTACAGGATTTGCCCCAAACAACGTATGAATAAACTTTTAGAGGCTTCCAGAAACGCAAGTCAGAAGGTGGACTTCCTCGATGACTGAGCATCAAGATGGTACATGCTTCTGATACCAAATACCATACACACCTCCCAAAATGGCTGGGCCTAGACATGAAAAGGTGATGGCTAAAGCCAGATCCAGAGAAGGTTCCACCACACAATCCTGCCACAGTTGTGTTTTAAACAGGGAATGGGGGAGGAGAAAGAAGCACTTTCAAAATAAAGCCATCTTTATTAGCTGGCATTCCTTTAGGCAATGGTAGCAAGTCAGCCATTTAACAAGCACTGGTTTCTTGGCTGATTTTCTCCATCCACCTCTTGAAATAAAGAATCATCAGTGTGGAGTCAGCACCATTTCCAAAGGGTCTTTTGGTTTTAATTTGGTAGAGTACAGAGTTTTCCAAGTGGTAAAATCTAAGAGTCAAGAGAATTAAATAAAATAACGACAAATTCCTTCTGTTACTTCTGGGCCCCCCTAGAAAGGGGCTCCGTCCTTGAATACTGACCACATCATTAAGTTCCAGTTTTCTCTGAAGAGTTCAGAGCACCAACTGGGTAGAATGTCTCAAATATCTTTGTACTCTTTTTCCAGAATCAAGAGGTTTCCTAGAATAGCAGTTAAGACAAAATGTCTGGGAACTTTACCAAATTTTGCCACACAAAATTTTGTCAACATGTCATGATAACTGAATAGTAGTGTATACTTAAAATGCTGATTAAGATTGTGGAAACTGGCCCTTCCTGGTGGTGCAGTGGGTTAAAGCACAACACTAAGAAGCAAATGCTACTGCAGCATGAGTTCAATTCCCGCCTGCCCCGGAGGTGACCACATGGCGTGGCAGACCTCTCCTGACCCACCCCCTGCTCCCCTCAGCAATGTACTTCATAGATCTGCCTGTTCTGCTCCCCACTCTGTCTCTGGTGAATCCTCTCACCACCCTGCACCTCTGGCCTGTACCCTAAATAAATCTTTAAAAAAAAAAAAGATTGTAGAAACAGATGTTTAAATTGAATGATTTATGAAAACATGAACAAAATTTAAATTCCTATTTTATTCCATCTGAACATTTCAATGTTTTCTTACCTGCTTGTATTCTTTCCAGATATATCTGTATATACCCATTCACCATTTGAATCTTCTTAATGACTTCATTCCATACCCACCATTTGCTGTGGAATCCATCAATCACATACCAGTTCTGATGCTGTTTTTCATAATATTGCCTAATTTCATCAATATTTTTATTGTACCTTGAGTTCTTGACTGCTATAATTTGTGCACTGTTGTGCAATGGATAAGGCAAACTAGAAAGAAAAAGAGAAGGAATGGAAAAAGCTCTTAGAACATACTCCTTCACTGGGTGGCTAAAACTCATTTCTTTACCACTGTTTTCATTGCATATTTTATTTACCTTGGTCCCTTTTTTTTTTCCAGGAACAGTCTTTTGAAAATCTCTTTGGAAGGCACATTCAACTCAAAGATGACCATTGGGATGATGGACCTGGCTTCCAAGATACTGACTTGATGGTAAGTTACAGGGTATCCATCAATGACAACACTAACAAGGAGAATAGTGAAAATAAAAACTCCAAACTTTTGTTTCTCTCAAAGCTTCCCTCTTGTCTTTTCAGAATCTATTTCTATAGCAGAAGTCCCCTGTTAATTAGCAACCTGATTTCTGCTCTTTGTGATTCACCCTCTACTTAGAGATAAGGGCAGCATATATACTAACACAACTCTGAATGTGTACACTTAGCATCCCAAGGCAGTCTTGGCAGGATGTAGGCAGTAACTCACGTCATATCTTGAACATGCGTTCGTATTCAATTGGTGCTGTTACTCTTCCTGTGACGGCGGTGGAAAGAGTGTAGGCCTCAGAAGCAGACAGACTTACATTTGAAGCTCAGTTTGATTTGATGTTTTTCCAAACCTCAGTTTTCAGTAAAATAGGGGAAATTAGACTCAACCTTTACAGTGGTCTTAGAGGTTGTACATCAGGGACAGGAAGCAACTATAGTAGGGCCTGGCACAATCAATAGCTTTTTAGTAAGAGATTAAGCAATATGGGAAAAATTGGTTCTAAACTTGCCTTCACAGTAAAGTTCAAGGAGGAGGCTGGAAGTCTAGAAAGGGAGATGCAGAGTTATGAGAAGTCTACCAAGAGATCTGGGTGGGAACCATCTCATCAGGACAAGCATGCCTCTCATCAGAAAGGATGGTGACTTGTGAGAGGGTTACTGTCAAACGGAGAGAAATAAAGGCCATCTACAAATTCTGGGATGAGTGGCCCCCAAAGTCAGGAAGCTCATGAGATCTGTGACAGGAGCAAGCTGAGCATGTCAGCTGCTGCTCTGGGCTGAGTCACAGGATGTCTTCCCTCACAACTCTCCAGCCAAACTGCCAGGCACTATTTTTACATTCCATGGCTGAAAGGGTTATAAATTAAGACGGCCAGCCAAGCTTAATAGAGAAGGTATGGGGTGCCATCATTGTTACTTGAATTGGAGAGTAGTTTAATGTCTCCATCTTGTGAAGAAAGGATTGCTTGAGTGGCCCTCAAGATTAGAGAAATTCATGGTGTGTGGACAGTTACAATCTTGTAATAAAGGGTTTGTGACTCAGTCAAGGTTGCCTTAATTGAAATTGCTCTTCTATAAAGCTGAAAACCAGGGAGGAAGTAACTCAATTTGCTTAAATCCAAGGATGCTCTGGAATCTGCTTCCCCATAACTGAAGTTAGAATTGTCCAAGAATTTGATTAAAGACCCATGGCAGGGAAGGGCATGGTAAATTACACTTATGAATAATTTAGGGGGATTCTAGGTCAGTGACCTGGACTCAAGAGCAGGACCTTAGGTTTCACTTGCTTTTTCTACTTGGGTTATACTGGGGGAGGAATGCTTGAGTGTAAACTAAAGAAATAATTCAAACATGAGCTCCCCTGTCCAAATCTGACCTTAAGGGAGCGGCACTGCTACCTGTGGGAGCAGAGAGCGGGCTCAGTGAGCAGCTGTATCTCCTGGGCCTGTTCCTTTGAGAGAAGGGGGAGGTCCAGTCCGTTATCACTTCATGGGGCAGTGAGATCCACTGGGCTGTAGAAGTCACACCAGCTTCCTCTTGGGCTATTTTGGCTTGTGAGTACTTGAGTCACAGGTTTGCTTGACAGAAAATTAAAATATGTGGCCATAGAGGTGCCCAAGTTTGAGAAGCAGGTCATACCTTTAACAAGAGCTTTAGAAGCTTTAAAGATTTTAACTGCCAGTGAGTAATTTCTTGAAAGATTTACTCCCTCTATCCTGGTACACTTACCCTACAGTATTGCATACACTTTCCATCAGAGATATTTCCAGGGCTTGAATAGCTAGTTCATCAGGTACTGTCATTCCTTTATGAAGATGCCACTTTAACATAATTGCCAGTTCTGTGTCTGGTTGGTTGTTTAATATATAACGCAAAGCATCTCCTACTGACAAACGCTTTAAACCATATTGACTTGCCAGTTTTTGGGCAACTGAAAAACATTAAAACCCATTCCATTTCATAAATCTATCAGTTAATTTTAGGTTTATATTCTAATTAATAACATAAAATTTTCATATTCCTCAAAGAAGTTTTTAAAGTTACAATTGGCATATTTTACTGAATTATTGTCAAAGGTCAGTCATTATTAGTATTTCGGGTATGTGGCTAGTGGATCTAATTAATAAAGCAGTGGTATTTTAAAGAAATAATTAAAACAATATTTAAATGTTTTCATTCTTCCAGAAAAGCAGAAACATTTTTGAGAGCTTTTCAAGGTATCCCATCTGTGCTAATAATGAGTATACTACCCTTGTATTACGTCCAAAATAACAATCTAACAGTCCTGTGTCCCTGGATTGTAGACTTTGCCCCTGTCTACCCACCTACTGACCCCAGGCTATTTTCAGACTAGCACAATTTATATAGTTAAGTACCAGTGAGCCCACTAAGAAATAATTTTTAAAAATGATAATGGCATACCTGATACCTTAGTAATTTAAAGCTTATGAGGCAATTATTTTTTGTGACCTTATTTGATATTTTCAACTGTTTCATCAGATGGGTAGAATTGGGGTTGAAATTCCAATTTTATAGATGAGAGATAGGATGTCTACTGAAATGGAATGACTTGCTCAAGGTCATATTGGTATTGTCATGGGTTGAAAGTAGATCTGCTTGGACCTCAGCTTCTCTTATTAGACTACAGGCAGTGGCTTCCAGACCGTGGTAAGTGTGTGTGTGCTCTGCTGTGGCTGAGATACCCTGTTGAGCACTTTGTGGAGACGAAAATGGGTAGAGGACACTGCAAGAGCCCCTCTCACCCATTGGGAATGCAGATTAACTGGCCACAGCTAAGATCAGCCAAAGGAAGCCCCTGGGGGACTACAGAGCCCTTAATCTCAGTTTTGCCTCAGCTGTGAGTTAGAATCAGAAAAATATTTTTTAATATAATTCAGCTTTTATAATTTGACATTTTGTCTAAAAAATAACCTCTATTTCAACAAAGAAATGAGAAAGCACATTATTTTGTCTAATTTTCACCTTTTGTTTGGGTTGTCAGGTCTTATTTTGAAAGCCAATGTTCTTTCTTTGAAAATATTATCTTTTTCAATATTTAGAATATGACTATTAATAACTCTTTTGTCATATAAAGAAGTTTAAATAGGCAAAACAATTTTTAGATCAAGAGCCAGAACACAAAGCTCCTTTTTTATTTCTGGTAACACATTAATCTTTGACTTCATTTCTCTCCATTCAGCCATTAAGTTCTATAGTTTTCCTTTGAAATATCTCTTGTATGTCCTTTCTGCTATTCTCATTGCTAGCAACCACTGTTCATGTTATTAATGTATCATCTTGAAAAAATATTATCAACCAATTATTGGATTTGTGGGTCTGCTAATTCTAGGTGGCTTAACCAGCCTCCATTTTATTACTACAGTTCTGTATTCCTAAAGCAAGGTCAGAATTGCCTGGGCATAGGAGCCCAGCCCTATGGGGTACCTTTCAAAGTAATTAAGAACATAAAGTCAGACCACCCTGGGAAGGGTATGCACCATGGGGTATGGCTGGGGATGCCCAAGGGGCTGAGGACAGATGCATATACTCACTCCTGACTTATACATCACAAGGTACAACCGGGAATGCCTGGAGGGCTGTTGAGTGATGTATGAAGAAGGACCCAAGAGCTGATCAGTGGGAATGCCTCATTGATAACATTAAAATCCTGACTGGGGAGTCAGGGCTTGATCTACATACCATGCAATCAGCAGATGAGAAGTACAGTTCTACCCTTCCCCTGCTTCTTCTGCTTCTCCCTCTCTTTTTCTACTTCCTCATATGACTAATGCTGTATGACTGGTTTATCAATAAAAAGGCCAGGATCTTGCTCTTCAGCAGCATCCTGCATTATGCAGCCTGCTCCACGCCTCCAGTCTCTTTATCAGTGTGGTGTTACTTAATGCAACAGGACTATCTGTGTCTAAAAAATGCCACAGACCTAAGTTATATCAAATTCAAACATTACAGTAATACAGTTTACCAAAATGCCTTCTAAAGCAAAGAGTAATATTATGGATTTTCACTCTCTAAATTATTAATAGTCTATTGTATTACAAAATCTGTTAATATAATAATTTTTATGCCAATATAAATTGTCACATACTGTTACCTGATAGTCATTTGTAGCTTTTTTTCCTTATTATCTTATATGATGGCTATGCTAATTTAAAAATGAATTTACTTTCTTTATATATTTTTGATTATATGAATTATACTCCTTAATAAAAAAGAAATTGGAAAAAAAATTGGGAAACATTGTTTTTTATCTCCTACTCTGGAAAAGCTTACAAAAACACAAGAATTATCTCTTGAGTCTGGACTATATTGGAATGAGGCTGCTTTTTGAATCTCTGCTCTTTAAAGGTTATCAACCTATAGATTTTCTATTGCTTTTGGATCCAACTCCAACGGTTAGCTTCCTGGAGAAAGGGCACTTGTTTCCAGGGATTATTTAATGCTTGAGGATAACAAAAGTAAGCACACCCTTACCTGTAGTTCTCCCAGATTTTGGTGGTCCCACAATTGCAATCCTAATGGGCATCGCAGGCTTAGGTTTGGGTTGGCGGATATATTTGATTGGGTTCTTCATAAATTTTTCTCTGGTTTCCTTACTAGATAAAAAATAAATGTACTGACGATGGATTACAGGATACAGTGGATTCTCTGGACTTTCAATTGGCTTAATTGTCTCTCCTTCACTTAGCTGCAACATATACAAGATTGAGTTTGTATGTTAGCTCTAATTTATATAGCATTTTCTTCAAATACCTTTAAAAATTGTAACTTAAGAAAAATTTTCTTACAGAATGAGATGACTAATACAATAAAATATTAATGTTAAAACTAAAAAGAACAAGTTATTTGCACTCACATAATTACTGTAATCTTTCTTAAATAGTTTTTAGTTTATGACAATGACAGCTTTTCTTCTAGCTTCACAATGTCTTTAGTCATATTGATTGTTTTTGTCAAGGAGTACAATGTTTGTAAACATGTCCATTGTTAATACGGCATTATGGATGAAAATGTGGTCCTCCAAAATAATGAGTGGAAGCTATAACCCCTGCCCCCTACTTCTGCTATGATCCCAACTGTGTTGGACATATGCCTTTTTTCCTCCTTAAATAGGATTCTTATTCTGCCTTCCTCTCATTTACCCATCTCAGAAAGGTTAGGGCATGACTATTATTGCTAAATAGGTGATGGTAATACCTGCTTAACTCTGTATTTCAATACAATATATTTTTCTATATTTCATCATAATATTTGAAAAGGTTTCTCCTGGCAATCTTAAAACATGATAAAGAAAGCAGCATGGTACAATCAAAACTGATTGGGTCAATATCAACCAAGCTAGCATTAGGTTATCTCCATAAAAATAGAGACACATTAAACTCAACTACTTTTCTCACTTTAGAAAGGCAAACAACCAGACATTTTTATAGCTAGTTAAGAATGTACAACGCTTATGATTTTTTGACAAATTATCCACTGTCTTCTTAGATATTAAAAAAAAAAAGGAAATAAGAGAAAACATGATTTCAGATGCACTTGCTGTCATTACCTTTACAGGGTCCCAGTAGCCAAAAGAGCTTATATACTTATAGGTAAAACTGAGCATTTTCTGGGCAAGGTGTGATGATATTGGATAACATTTCTCAAAAATGCTTGCACGATTCTCCACCAGTGATTTCAGCTTCATATTTAAGGCATATTGTACAATGTGCATCTTCCGAGCTCCATTAATGAAAATTACTGGTATCAAAAACTTCTCAAATTCATCCTGATGAGAAAAAAAATCAGAAAGCCAATGTTTTTCATGGGATAAAAGCTGGTGACATCCAGTCACGGAACACATCCTTGCTGATGACTGATGACCACTCAACTTCTGAATGGCTACACACTGGCAACTAAATCTTTGATCCCAGGTAGTTTCCATATGGCCCCTGGCACATTAACTTGTTTGAATAATTGTAAGCAGTGCTGGCAAAAGGAAATACAGTCCTAAAGTACACATTTCTTTTGAAATGTTAAAAGAATATAAGATATAAACCAAATTACTTTTTCCATTCTCAAATGTTACTTTTTGAATTATGAAAAATGAAGAAAAAATAACCTGTAGTATTTGTAAGTTTGCCATATCTGCTTCGAATTTTTCTCCAAGTTCACCTCTCAGGCGTTCAAGTGCATCAATTTCCTGCTCTTCCTCTTCCTCACTCATCGCTTCCTCATCTTTTGGAAACTCATCTTCAAGGATGTTTTCAATATCATCATCATCTTCAAGGTCTTCTTCACTAAATTCATCATCGTCTCTAATGAACTAAGGAAGAAAAGGTTCTCCTCTACTATACACATGAAATATGTAACAAAAGACACTGCTATATAATCATTTGAGATATTTAGAGAGAACTGGCCATTATATGGCAACACCCCTACATTAACAGAAAAAATTTCAATATGTGGTACTCAGAAATTTAATACCTTCAAGACTCTGACATGACAGTGAGGCAGTAAGTAAACAGACAAGCTATTAAACGTTATAGATATCAGAATGTCACAGATAATGCAATTCAAGTGTATAAAACACTTACTACCTATGTAGCTTGGACATGATCAGTTTATGAGGTACATACCTCACAGGGTTAGTGAGAACATTAGTTAATACATTCAAAGTCTGTAGAAAAGTGTCTGGCATGTGGTAAACATGCAAGAATAGCTTTATAACTATACCACGATAGCTATTACTATCACTTTATATAAAGTACTGTATTATTAGACTAGTCTATATCCTTTAAGATATTACAGTCCCCCTGAGGAAATAGAAATAATACAGAAATGTTTATTAAAATCCAAGACAGGGTATTAGTGATACATGATGTCATAGGCGTTAAGTGGTATGCAGTTTAGTTTGCAAAAAACCGAGCCCTATAATATTCATCTTTCTACACTACCTACACTCTGTTCTCCCTGAAGTATTCCTTGTCTCAACTGAAGTTCCCTTTCTGGTTAGAATCCTGGAAGTTATCTTGGCTCCTTGCTCTTTGTTACTGCACATAATATGAAAATTATACTCAAAATTCTTTTATTCCTCCCCACTCTTCAGTTGCTTTCCACACCCACTGTCAGTATGTCGTGCCTGTAATTTTCTGATTAGTGTGTTATTGTCTAACCTTTGTAACTGTTTGACCTCAGTTCCTTTAAAAGGTGCCTACAGCTGGGATTTGAACTGGAAGATACAGGGAGGAAGATGAGAGGTTAAGGGAGTTTATATTTGGTGTCCAGTCTCCTTTCTTACAGAGCTTAGCTACTGGACAGTATGGGCATATCATGACCAAAATCTTGAAAAGCAAAGATACAGAGAAAATTGAAAAGCTGTCAGAGAAAAATAATACAGGAGGACAATTTATCTTTCTGGTTTCCATCAGTTCAGAGGAATAAAGGGCATGAGAAATGGTAAATATATGGATAAAGGTAAAAGAATTTATTTTTAAAAAAGAAATCTTTATTGAAAATACATATGAAATTTTGTTTAAAACAGACATTTTTTTCCTGTGGAGTTTATATTTGGTGGTAAAATATGATAATTAGTATATAAAGGTTGATGGTTGAATAGGGTAGATGTAAAGACTACATTGTTCCAAGTCTTCTACAATATTATATAGTATACTACTGACTTCAAGCAGAGTGCAAAAAGCTAAGGATGTGTAAGTCACTCGAGCACACCCACCAAAAAAATAATGCCTAGAGTTACAACAGAGAAGTCAATCAGTAAATAAACATTGACTATATCTATCTAAACTGTATTCAATTTAGATGAAACAGAAAAGAGGGGACAAAGAAAAAACAAAACTCATGATTTCAGAGAAACAGGACTCAGTTTGGGGTAAATGTGTCACAGCATTCTGTCAGGAGGGGAAAGCAGAGGGACGTCTCTGTCTGGGTAGAAGCCTAGGAGATGGAGATTATTGTCAAAATACTTACAACTAGGGAGAATATGAGAGGTGGAAACGAAGAAACAGAAGAAATAAAAGACCTGTCGGAGGCCTTTCTCAATACAGTTTTTCAGACACTAGCTTCTCTTAGTACACTGGGGACTGAGGATGCCTTGTAGTTCTGGATTTTGAGACCCGATTTGAACTATTTGGGGGTTTTCAGTGCCCACCTCCAGCCTGTACACTCCTTGCACACGTTTGCTTGCTGTTCTACCCCAAAGTGCCCTCTGCCCTTTGATCTGTGAGCTGACACACTCTGACTTCTCCCTGGAAGCTCCCAGGGATGGTCTTGGCCGCTGCTAAACATTGTTCCTGCCTCAGCCTGACCTGACTCTGGCTTTCCTCAGGACTGAGGCTGTGTTGTTTTGCTAAAACTGCCCTGGCTCCTTGTTCTGCTTTGTTTAGCTTTTCCCTCCACACCTGTGGCTACCCAACACAGGTGTAGAAGAGACCCGGGCACCGGGGAAGGAGTCAGTGGACAGGCAGAGGAAGAAGTCAGAGCAGAAGTTAGGCCACTGAGAAGTGGAAGCTGTACAATGTAAATCTCAACACGAAAGGATATGTGTGTAGGACAGTCTTAGTCATAAAAATTCCACAAGATGGCAACATTTCCCTGAAATTAGTGATAATCTGAGCAAAATGAAACTTTGGAAGTGATTTCTAATGTTAAAAATGTTTTATCTGCTGCCAAGATGTCAGGCAATAAAAAGGCAATGGTTTTGATTAAAGGCAAGAGGACAAACCGGGGAGGGCTTTATCTCCCCGTGGTTTCCTGGCTAGTCATAAAAAGGTGAGCTGCTTATTCTGTACAAAGAGGCAAATAAAATTCCCATGTCTGTTCATGAAAGCTAGTTCCTGAGTGATGTGGAAACCAGGCAGATGCTACTCAGAGTGTCTCAGTAACTGATCTGAGCTGTCACATTAGATGTGAGCCTATATTTTATTCAGTCTTTCTTGTATGAGGAAGAGGCAGGATGTATTTTCAATAGTATCCACTAATGGGCTGAATTTCATAGATTTTCAGAACATATTTATTTAGAGAATGATAAGGCCAGAGAAACCTCTGTCAATTTTATTCACGGTTGATTCTCCAGGACCTAGAGGGTATTGCGCATAAGCCAAATGGGGAAAGACAAACACTGTTTGATTTCACTCATGTATAGTACATAGGGAAAACAAATGAAGAGATGAACTACGTAAAACAAAAGTAAATTTTTATATTATAAGACCACTTAATGGTTGCCACAGAGAAGTGGAAAGGAGTAGGTAATCAGGACAAAGAGAACAATTGTTTGGTGATGGATAAAGTTGGGCTTAATGTAGTATATACACACACTGATTTTCAATGGTACATACTTGATACTTTGCTGTAAGGTAACGTCAATAAAAAATAAAATAAAATACTCTAAGTGCTGAATAAAGGTTTGATGATAGACCGACTGACTGACTGAATGAGTAAAGGTCAAGGCAAATACTGAAAGAGAAGAAGACGTCTTGTTTTGTAGATGGTGACACAATATTCTCAGTTTAATCATTTCAGATGTACTTTAGGTTCTATGTATTTTGGACCAAGAAATGATCGTTTCAACTCCTTTTCTGCAATGTTTTAACCTACTGTTACACTTTATCTGTATATAAAACAAACATGTCTTCACCAGAGTAATAAGTCCCTTCCTTCGTCGTGTTGAACATTTTTATAAGGATGAGTATATGATTATTGGAGAGTCAGCCTTGAAAGGATGCTACAAAGAGGCATTAAGCCAGAGGAAATGAAAGGAGGCAGGCTATTCTACCATTTGCCTGGGCTACGACGGTTACTTATGAGCCGGCTGTCTAAATCTGAGCCTTATGTCTTTTATAGAACTCACTTGTCTGGGTCAGCAGCACAATTTAGGAATAGCTCCTTGCTAATAAACAAAACCAAACCTTCGGTCTTCAAGGTTTTTTTTTTTTTTTAAATATCAGTAGATGGAGTGGAGCTGTGCTGGGTCCCTGCACAGTTCATGACTCCGAGCTTCACAAGCTCTACCCCATTCCATGCTTGATCACCAGACAGTCTATATTTAGTTTCTGCACATCTTCACACATTCTCAAACCTCCCTGCCCATTTCCCCCCTTAAGACATGGGCTGCTACTGACAAAACCAAAAATGAAAATCCAAAAGCAGCATAGTCTGATTTAATTATATCTTATATTAGATTATTTGAACATCTTTAGTGGTTTTATTTCCTTACAAATATTCACTTCTCTGGCTATAAAAATAATAGGTCACTGTAAACATTTATGAAATACCAAAATTATAAAGAAAATAAAAACATATAATCTCACAGTTGCATATAAACTAGGTATTTCTTTCAAGACTTTTTAATGCATCTTTTTATTTTACACTATATAGTATAATTATCTTTATCTGTCTAAATATGTATACATGTATGTACATGTATATGTATTTATATATATCTATCTATCACCTACAGAGAGAAAGAGAAGGGAGGGAGGAGATAATGAGTGCACTGCTTTAAAATTTTTTTATTTACGGGCCCTCCCTGGTGGCGCAACAGGTTAGGACCCAATACTGCAAGCTGCTCTCAGCAGCTTCAGCATGAGTTTGATCCCCACCTCAGAGGTGATCCACATGGCATGGTAGACCTCTCCTATCCTGCCTGCTGCTTCCCTCAGCAGTGTACTTCATCAGTCAGCCTGTTCTGCTCCCCACTCTGTCTCTGGTGAAGCCTCTCACTATCCCTGTACCTCTGGCTTGTACCCCAATAAATCTTTAAAAAAAAAAGAAAAACAATTAAAAAAATTTTTTTTAAATTTACTTACATCTTTCCTTTTGCCCTCTCTCTCTGCTATGAGTTCTGCCCTCCTTCTAGAAATCCTATCATTCTGTTAAAGAAAGAGATGTTTAAAATGTTTAATAAATGATGGTAAAATTACTTTCTATGTATTAACATTTTCCCCCCTCAAAGTGAGAATAACACTTAGGTGAAAGGAAAGTGAATTTTCTGGAAAAGTATGTGTGATGGTGGTAATTCTGTTGCTGTATACTCATAACTCTGGATCTCTTGGCCAGCTACTATATATATATATATATATACACACTTTCATATTCTGCTCAAAACATATTGCTGGGCAGAGAATATTACCCCATTTCATAGGTGGTTAACAGAAGCTGAGCATTTAACTAATGCGATATCATTCTTTCAACTAATGGTGTCCCGAAAAGGAGGGTGGTCACTGTCAACACAGGCTGACAGGAAGCTGAAGCCTGACACTGCAGCTATTTTGATGTAGGTGATGAAAGTATTTACTCATTTTCGCAATGTCCAGGAGTCGCTCAGCTAGTTTCTGATTTCTTTCAGAGCAAACTGCTCTATGTGTGGCTGTGACCTTGGTGTGCCCACGGAGGGAAGGAATCAGGAGGTCCCATGCTGCTAACTTGGGCCAGGACCAGCATACCCTGCGTAGACACCCTGTGTCCACCATACTTTGCTCATTTATTCATCAGTCGGTGAACAGTGGGTTGTTTCCACTTTTTGGTTATTATGAATATTCACGTAAATTTTTATGTGGGACAGGTTTTCATTTCTGTTAGATAAATTCTTAGGAGTAAAATATTGGGTTCCTTGACACTTTTGAACATTTTATGAGCTATTCCTTAGATTAAAGTTTTAGAAAAGATGTTCATAGCTAATATCTGGACCTGTTTGACTGTAGCTTATATCACCTTGAAGGATTATGTCAGAATTCTCAGAGGCAGCACAAAAAGCACTTACTTAAAGTTTTAATTCTTTGTGTTTCAAGGTTTGCTCTACTTGTTGCTTCTTCTAATTTGTTCCTGTGTCTGGTAAAGGGATATTCTGGTGCTACCACTATCCTTAATTGTATGTGCCTTTGAGAGAGAAGCCTTGGTATGCTGATAATCACAAAGGTCTCAAATAATTCTTAACTTTTACATTATAAACAGTAAGTATCTGAGAGATGTTTTCATAATGAATGTCATATCACCATTAAAAACTATTCTTTTGTAAAGACCACTGTATAAATTGAATAGATGTTGAACATAATTCCTTCAAGATTTTTAAGTAAATACCTTGATTTTTGCTTTCATTTCTTTGATTATGTTTTTCCTTTCTAATTTCTTCTTTTGTTTCAGTTTCCACTTTTTAATTTGGGAAGGAAGAAGGCGATCAGAAATATCTTGATCATCAACTTGTATAAAAACAGCAGCATCTGGGAAAAACCCATGTTCCCCCAGAAACTGGATCTCATCAAGATATCGTGGGAAACCATCTAATATAAAACCTGTGGAACTAGGTAGATATTTCATAATTTCACTTTATTTGCTGAAAATATTATAAATAGCAATTAAAATGGAAACATTGATAAATCTTTATACAAAATACTCGACAATTAGTTTAAAAGATTACTATAGTGTCTTTTATTTCTTTCAGTATTTCTACTTTTGAAAGACTGATTTATAGGAAACTAAGGGATCTTTGTCATTCCAATATTTTTATTTTCATTCATATTTGGTCTTCATCTATATTCCTGCCTCCCAGGTAGCAAATGCCTTGAAATTTTCTAATTGTTGAGAGTGACAAAGGGGTTTTTTGCTATGCTAAGAAGATGACTTATATATGAAGCTAGGAGAGACAAACAAATGCAGGAAAAGAGCTAACTGGCATTTAACATCTTGTTTTCTTTTTTATTATATAAGCAGATATACATATTGGTCACAAGATATGTATCTTCTTCTTTAGTGCCGTTTCCTCTGCTTTAGATGTCCCTTACTTGTCAGTGGCTCCTAAATTTTTCCCTCTCCATGCAACCACTTTTCTGATTTTGAATTCAGATTTTTCAAAAGGTGTTTAGTTTCTCTACTTGAGAGAAACTGCACATGCATTATGTTGTCAAAAGTCATATTAATTGCCACCCTTCCACATTGCTCTTTCTTTGGATTAGGGTTCAGTTTCTGAACTTCAGAATTATTTCAGCCCTCTCCCTCAACTTCCTTCTGCTTCTCACATGTAACAGCAAAGTCCTGACTATTGCCACATTTCCATTTCTATTATTGCATCTTAGTTTAGGCCCTTGCTATATTTCCCAGTACTAATACAACACCAGTCTTTTAAATATGTGTTGATATCCCCCCTCCAATGATAAAAGCAACAAGTCTCACTATAGAAAAATTGGAAAATAGAGATAAACATGAAAAAGGCAAAATTATCACTAGCCTCATATTTAAGAGGCTATCAATATTTTGCTTTCTTTTTTTTCAACTTGATTTTCCCAGTCCACCTCTCTACTATATTATAAATCACATTTCTGATGCTAGTACAACTTCTTTATTATAATACATTTTAATGCTTGCATAATATTCAGCTATTATATTTTCAGGCCTTTACAATTTCCCTTATAACTTCTAAGAATGTTGAATTCTCCAATGTATATTCTTTTTAAAATATGTATAGTGTGAGGATGGGAGCTAGATGAATGAGGAAAATCCCATGACTATGTACTGCCGGTAACCTGCCAAAATTTCCTCCAACTAGAGATTTAATTTTGGGAACAAAATTAAAAAAAAACTGAATAAAAAAACCCGCAGAAATTAAGGTCACTGATTAATAACCCCATTCACTCATCTAGGCTATGTGCTAAGTGAAAGAGAATGTTCAGAGGAGCACGGAGACTGGCTGCCTCTATTATATAGTTTCTTATCTCCAAAGTGAGAGAATAAATTTTTTTTTTTTGAGAGAATAAATTTTTATATACCTTATTGTAGTTGTAAGAATAGAGTAAATTTATGGGGATAAATTTAAGTAGAGTAGTAACTGAAAGTAAGTTCTATTTTAGAGTTTGCTGTTACCAGTACTATATCATTTCATTTGCTTCTGTTGGGTAGGAAATCAAGCTAAAGTTTTAAACTGGGGTAATCTAGAGATTCTTAAATTTGTCTGTCTGGATTAGCCTGTTCCAGTTCCTGGTTGAGAGCTAACATTATGCACAGCTATGCTAAAAAGGGGGGCTCATGTAAAAATTTTAAAAGACTTTCAGGAAAAAGGTCTAGCACCATACTGTCGTACATGGGTTTAGAACCTGTGTTCTCAAACATGGCTACAGATCAGATTCAGCTTGGAAGCTCTTAAAGATACCAATTTAATTCCTAGCCTCACACTCCTATAAGTTTTGATTCAGTTGTTTTGGGTGGAGTCCCATCCATCATTATTTTTTTCCCCAGTAATTCTCCAGATGTTTTTGATTTTCAGCCCAAGTAAAAATCAATTTAGTTTACATACAAATTAAAGGAGAATTTTAAAAATATATGTTTAATTACATTTTAACTTTTCTGAATAAAGCAAATAAAAGTATACAAATTGAGATACCGTATTGGTTCCTTAAGCCACCATTCAGAAAGAATAGTTTCAAGAATTTCAGGAGGCAATGACTCATTTTCCATTATGCTTGCTTTTATTGCTTCTTCTTCTTCAGTAAGTTGTACTTCTGGAGTCTAAAAACAAATATCCAAAAACAAAATAAGAAACGTAAGACTCCATATTAATAACTAATATTACATTACAAAGTTTTTTTTTACATAATTAAGATGAAACCTGTTTATTTTGGGTCACTTTATGTTGTCTGTAAATACTTCAAATTTGAGTTCCTTAAGTCAGTATTCAATATGGTTTTCATAAGACAGTATATCCACTATAGCTAAGAGGAATTATTAACAATTAGTATGACTGACTTTCATACATAGTCTCAGGATACCTGACCCATCACTTTTTGCCAAAACCTTGTTCTAGTATAAAATACATCTGTAAGTCTTACCTGAATTGTCATATACCTTATAGTTATACGATCTAGATCCTAATCAACGGATGGGTCAACCAGGCATTCATCTGAAAAACAAGCTGTACCTGTTTCCATTTACAGGGCATTAGGTAAGGAGAAAGGTCCTAGCTTTGGTTAAAAAGTGAGTTAAAGAACTTACTTTTTTACAACCCTTGATAGAACCCTTCTAAGAGATCCACACAAACTTATGAGGCATCATTAGAAATAAATATTTTGAGATTTCTGTTGGTGCTGGGACAGATTTTTATGATTTTTTTTTTTGTAGAAAACTGAAAACCCAGTAATGGGTCTAGGACAGATATTTCAAATAACAAAGTCCCAAACAGATCCTATACAACTGTCTTGTCAGGGAGTCACGTAAAACTCAGTATTTTATATTCTAGGTGAGCAGTTAAGGCTTCAAGATACTGGGAGGATGACTTGTAGAAATGGGTAGTTTTATACAGCTTATATTCTATTTCCTAAAAGCAGTAATAGTAGGCACAATTATCTGCAAAGAGAATATTAATTTTACCACCGGCTTCTTTGGATTGTCATCCTTGAGTGTAATGTTTGCTTGAATTGCAAGCTCTTCAATTTCTTCTTTTGCGAATTGTTCTTCCTCAGACTCTTCTTCATATTCAGGTCCAACTTTCTTTTCAAGTTTGACCATTAGTTTTTCTTGAAGAAATTCTTCAAACTGAATGTGAAAAATCCCTAATTTTTCTGCCAATTGTCTTCCACAGACAGTTTTTCCAGAGCCATGGGGGCCTAGGAGGCATATTCTTAGTGGAGGAGCCTGCCATAGTGGGATGAATCAGGGGAGATGGGATAGAGGGGGCAGAAGAAGGGAAGAAAAGGAAATTTTGAGTAATTAAGAAAATGTAAATCTTATTAGCTGTCTTTCCTAAGACTGAGTAGGAATTACCACCTCACAAACTCACAGCAGGTTTTGACACTAGCATATCCATTAATGCAATTCATTGCAAGAATAATGGTCTTCAGGAAGTATCAATAGGACACATTAAACTTCATCTTGCTGTTATATACCAAGAGGTATTTAATAAAATAAAAGGTTTGTTTTTAAAAAATGGTGGGGAACTAAGGAGCAGGGCCCTAATGGCCTTTGGTGGTGGGTAATGTGGTCTGAATAGCTGTGAACCTCTTCCCCTAAATCATACACAGTGTTATAAACCAAAGTTACCACAAGAAAAAAAAAAATGTTATCAAAAACAAGTAGAAAAAAAATTCTAGTTAAAATATAGAAAGGCATCCTCTTAGCATGATTTTAAACACCCACCAAACTCTTTACCAATGAAAAAGCCAATTAATAATGACATGCTAGAGCTACTGTCTTCAAGGTCTGTAATTTTCATATTGGAGATGAGGAAACTCAAAGCCACAGAACCTACAGAGATCTGCTGTACAGACTGTCCACTGGAGTCTGAAATTGACAGTGGTGAGTGATAGGATGAAGTAGCAGGTAAGTCTATTGTGAATGTGGAATGGCTAGAAAATTGGTAGGTGACAGAAGGGAGAAGTGGGGAGACCGTGATGGATGCAGAGAGAGGGCCTCAAAGGGACTGGAAACAGTGGATTATGAGCTGCAGAGGGAAGCTGGGAGTATGGCCTCAGTGCTTCTGCCCTGGTGAAGGGGACATTCAGAGAGATGTTTAAAAGTGAAGGAAAACAGTATAGCAAAGAAATACAGAAGAAAGAGGATCAGATAATTGGGGGTATAAAGAAATATTTCTATTTTTAAAGACACCTAAGTAGTATAAGAAGATAGCACATCCACAAAAGAAGAGGGTATTTGAAAAGAGAACTATCAAGATTAAAGAAATATTGGTTAGAAATTAAAAATATGATTACTGAAGTAAGAAGCTTATAGAAAAGTGAAATCCTAGAATTACTTAGGGTGGAAACATGTATAATTGATTGTCCAGCACAATGAATGAAAAGGTACTGGACAATTTTAAGGAGAAATGAAGAAAATATTTTTTTTTTAAGATTTATTTATTTGTGCATACAGAACTGGGGTACAGGCCAGAGGCTCACGGGCGGCGAAAGGCTTCACCAGAGACAGAGTGGGGAACAGAACAGGCAGATCAATGAAGTACACTGCTGAGGGGAGCAGCGGGCGGGTCAGGAGAGGTCTGCCACGCCATGTGGTCACCTCCGGGACAGGTGGGAATTGAACTCATGCGGAAGTGACTTTAGCTTCTCAGTGCTGTGCTTTAACACGCTGCGCCACCAGGGAGGGCCTGAAGAAAATATTTTAAGGACGTTCAGATTTTTAAAACATAGATGATGTGCTATGGGATGAAAATCAGCATGGTCAACACTAGATATCAGCATACAAACAATATTTTCATATTTCTGAGTCATAGAGTGGCACCTTAATAAACATTATTAAAAAAAAAAACCCAAAACAATACTTTTAATATTCTGAAAAGAAATTATTTTCAGCCCAGAAACCTATGCCTTATATACTTACTACCAAACATGTGAGAACCAAATAATGACATTTTCAGATAGGAAGAAATTTAGCTGAAAAGCTGAAATGTGTTTCAGCCAAACAAGGGTTTAAAAACTCACAAAAGAAAGAGGAAGACATTATAGAACATATCTGTTGGTTTTGCCACTCAGAATTTATTTACTTTTCTGTTACCATTCTCTGAATCCCCCTGAATACCCTTTTTCACCCTCAGTTTATGTGCTCAGTGGAATGGATTCCACCATTAGATCAAGAATTGGGCATGTGACAAGATTTAAGTCAAGGCATCATTTCAGAAAATGAAAGAGTGAAAAACAGAATGCTAAATAATGAAAAATGAGTGGAGTGAGATTATGTAGCCGCAGTCTCACATCACGTTTCCTTGGAGATGAAACGTCTACAGGAATCCACTGCTCTACAGCAGCTTTAACCTCTGGCAACTAGAGCGTATTGCAGAAGCTGGGAAGTGAAGGGAAATGTTGCTGCAGACTGAAGCTCTTAGTGCTTTGCTGAAGAACTGTGGAAGAACCATCAAGATCTCTGACTTCACTTACTGGGGTTCGTGTAAAACAAGGAAGCTGATCCAAAGCAGCAAAGCAGCCTAAGAAAGGAGACAACAAAAGGAGACAAGGCCTCAGCCCCAAATGCATCTTAATACCAGCAGTGCAGAAAGGCCTGACCATCCACATACTTCAGTGGATCCCGTCGGCACCTTACAAAACTGAGGTTCATTGAGATATTTCATCATCCCAAGAATTTAAGCTGTGACCTGTATGTTCTGTTTATGAAAGTACTAGTGTTTTCAAAAGAATGAAGATATATTGTGACTGATCTATCTTGATTTATAATCTCATTCTAAAAAATTAAACTAATAAACCAAGAGGAACAAAGACCGCTGTGCTCGAGGATTTTCTAATACCCACAGTGAGAAAAGGGCACTGTGAAAAATACCATGGATAGGTGTTTAGCAATGAATTAGATATTAAAATATGTTGAAATGTGGCTTCCCTGGTAGTGCAAGGAGTAAAGACAGTTATCAAGCTATTGCCAGCCACTGCAGCACAAGTTCTATCCTTGATCCCTGATGGGCCACAGAGCTAATCCACATCATGCAGCAGACCTCTTCTGTCTCACCCAATGCTCCCCTTAGCAGCGTATTTCAGTAGATCTGCCTGTTCTGCTCCCCACTCTGTCTCTAGTGAATCTTCTCACCTCCCATACACCTGTGGCCTAAACCCCAGCTCTTGTATGCATAAATAAGTAAGTCCTTATAAAATGTTGAAATGATTAAACATTAGTAAACTTATGCAGAGATATTTGAAAATGCACACACCAGAAAGACATCCTTGTAGATGAGAACAAGAAAGTAAAACATAAAAATGTGGACTCTTGTCTAACACAGTGTAATATGTGCTTCATTTTAAAAAATGAATAAAATTTTGCCATAACATGATTTTTTACAATCTCCGTGATAATGTATACATAACATAAAATTTTTCATTTTAAACAGTTTTAAGTGTACAATTAGATGGCATTAAGTATATTCATAATGTTTTATAATCATCACTGCTATCTCAGTCTAAAGACTTCTAATCACTCAAATTGGAACTCTGTATACTTTAAATAATGACTTTCATTCTCTCCTACTCTTGGACAAATATTCTATCTACTGTTTGTTTAAGTTGCCTTGTATAAGTGGAATCATCCAGTATTTGTTCTCTTGTCTTTGGCCTTTAACAAGTATTTTTTAAAAGAAGATAGAAAGTTGTTCTAATGATGATAAATAAGAATAAAAAAACCTTAGAATGGATTGTTCTGCAGTCTTGGGAACAAGAACCATCTGAACCGGTTTTGAAACAGTTTAACTGACAAGGTCTGTTCACCTCAGGGAACACTGACTTACGGTGTCAGGCCTTGCCAGTCAGGCTTGGACGTGCTCCCGCCTCTGTTTTGAACAAGTTGAGAGAACAAGGTCTAGACCCCCCCAGTTACTGAGTTACCACACTTTTACAGATGATGTCAACCCACTCACACCTCTGAAAGTCCATCAGCCTCTGAATCCCAACTTTCCCAAATCCTGTGTTTAGCAAATTGCTCTGTTCAGAGAAATTAACAGTAGAGCTGGTCATTCACATAATAAGTTGTGGGTTTTTTCACTTCAGCTAAAATGATACTACGTGTTGCTTAAACACAAGGCATTACTGGAGAAATCAAAGTGGATACTTACTTTATGTTGTGTTCCAAAAAGGTTGTTCTTGGAACTAGATATTTCCATTATATCAGAGGGGGAACTTTATGATGAAATAAATGAAGGAGGTTGGTCTCAAGTCCCTAAGAAAGTACTCAGGAACAATCAATAGGATAGGGATATTTTTACCTTTAGTGGCTCTTTATGAGCCACATATTCCTCAGGATGCTCCAAAAACTTTTCTTTAGCCTCAGGAGATGAAAAGTAATAGATCTTTTCCCTATATTTAACTGCTTCATCTATGTTGCCTGGTTGTAGGATGAAGTTTTCTTTGAGAACCACTGGACAAAAATGCTTTGAATCTCCCAAATGCCTTTTCTTCTCTTTAACTCTGTCTTCATTCTGAAAATAGTATTCAAAGTTGGGAAAGCATTAACAAAGAGCATATTGAAACAATGCTAAAGAGAAAATTAAAAATAATGCATCTTGAATAATATTTAATTCATAACACTCTATCTTTTTGAAAAATTTTCAGTATTTAAAAAATATATAATAGTTTATTTTTACATCATTTTGTGCATTTTTCCATCTCAGTTGCAGTCCTCCTGGGCTTCCCATCACCAAATCACCCATATGCCATCACCATAGTCCAGTGCATTTCCCTCCCCCGCTGTTTTTTGATCCCATTCCCCACTCCACCCCCACAAAATGTCTCTGGTATATAGCTATTCATCATTATCATTATTTTCTCGCCTGTTCTGTTATATTCCTGCTATGAGAGAAGCCATCGGGTATTTTTCCTTTTCTTTCTGGCTTATTTCACTAAGCAGGATATTTTCCAGCTCCATCCATGTTGCTGCAAAAGA
>NW_004567102.1:52129327-52144759 GCF_000260355.1 Condylura cristata
TGGGCTGCTTCCATGTCTTTCCAATTGTGAATAAAGCAGCAATAAACTTGGGTGTGTAGGTATCTTTTTGAGTCAGCATAACACTATATCTTTAAAACAATTCATAGAAGACCAATTTTATTCTGTTTCAATCAAGTATTTCAGACCTTTCTATGTGTCTTAAACCTCTTTCTTTTCTTTTTCGATTTATTTATTTGTGCATACAGAGCTGGGGTACAGGCGAGAGGCTCAGGGGTGGCGAGAGGCTTCACCATAGACAGAACGGGCAGATCAATGAAGTACACTGCTGAAGGGAGCAGCGGGCAGGTCAGGAGAGGTCTGCCACGCCATGTGGTCACCTCCGGGGCAGGTGGGGATCGAACTCATGCGGAAGTGGCTTTAGCTTCTTAGTGCTGTGCTTTAACCTGCTGCGCCACCAGGGAGGGCCCAAACCTCTTTCTTTTCTTTCTTTCTTTTTTTTTTTTAAAGATTATTTACTTATGCATTTAGAACAGGAGTACAGGCCAGAGGTGCAGGTGTGGTGAGAGGCTTCACCAGAGACAGAGGGGGGAGCAGAACAAGCAGATCACCGAAGTACACTGCTGAGGGGAGCAGCAGGCGGGTCTTCAGGAGAGGTCTGCAGCTCCATGTGGGTCACCTCCAGGACAGGTGGGGATCGAACTCATGTGGAAGTGGCTTTAGCTTCTTAGTGCTGTGCTTTAACCTGCTGCGCCACCAGGGAGGGCCCTAAACCTCTTTATTTGTATAGGAAAAATAAAGCAGCATTGAGAAAGAAGGTACTCCCAGTCCTCACAGACATGGGTATAGTGGAGAACCCAGGGATGTGTTGGTGCCGGGTCACTGTGAGGTCAGGTTTAAATTATTCCCAAGAAACAAAAGTTAAGTCAGGGTCACAACTTCTTACCTACTGGAAATGAATTGGAAGATGCCTCGGTATTTACCTTGTTTCCTACTAAGGAAAACTATGTGCTCAAATAATACTTTGGAAATATTTTACATAGTTCACTTGGCAAAAAGTTTGAGAATACAATTCATTGTATCATACAAGCAGCCTCTCAAACATTCCATTGTTGTCTTTTATGCAAACCTTCTATTAATTTATGAAGTACATCTGTGTCTACTACCTACAGATTTTTCCATGGGGAAAGAAGGTGAAGAGACTTTCTTTTGCCCTCATTGGTGCAATACACTGTCTACATTGCTCTAGCAGCACAAGGGCCAAGTGAAAATGAAGTGGGGGCAAAGTATGTGTGGACATGCTTATGAAGTTGAGGACACTTGCTTACTCACTTGAGGTCCAAAAGGTCTGGTTTTTTACTCTGGATACATGTACTTTCAAAGAGGGGAATCAAGGTGAATGAGCGGTAGCATAGAACCGTACCTCTTCCTCTTCCTCTTCTTCCTCTTCTAAGTCCTCCTCAACTTCTGCTTCGGCCTGATAGTCTTCCGTTTCTTCTTCATAATCATCAATGGTTAACTCCCAGGCAACATATTGAAAAGGTTCTGTTAAAAAAAAAATTAAGAGAGAAAGAAACATTTGAGAAAATATTTTTAGGCTAAAAGAATATTAGCTTATTACAATGAGCAATGAGTAGAAAAATTAATTATAATGATGATCTTTTAGTTTAAATATATTTGCAAACAGGTGTTTACAAACCCTCTATGTGACTCTGATGAGTGTGGCTAGTGCTGTGGTCTCCCACAGCTGTGCTGATTGGCTGGTGGCAGCTCTGACAGTTTTAAAACATCATTCCCGATACGCTGAATGTTATATTTCATAAACTATCATTTATGCATTAATGTTTCACAGTGCTCTTTTAATATTACCTGATTTTTTTTTTTTTTTTACAACAAATGTTATGGTTCTAGCCCTTACTTTCCATAGTCTCGATTACTTTTTGAAGTAGCTCCTCTGGAGACTTATCTGCAATCTCCAAGTTTAAAATCTGAGTAAAAGAGTCAGTGATTACTGTTTCCATAAGGCTCCAAGAGGAGATGAAAGATTTGATGTGGTCTTTAAATGGTTCCATTTCAGGAACATCAGGATAAGCATCTTCTGGAAACTCAGGAAGTACAACTTCTGTTAAAGGAAAGAAAAATGAGGCTTAAGATACTATATCTTCAGTCAGATTGCCAAAATAATTTAAGCTTTATATCTTTCAAACATTTGTAAGAAATGAACTTAATATTCTCAGTTTATGTAGGCATTCACAAATTCATGTTTTAATTATACTTTGTTCCATGTATTGGCTATAGATTATTATATATTAGTGAGTTATTATGTATTGATGAAATCCAAATTATATGACTAATTAATGTGAATTTCATATGATAAATTTAACTGTTAATAAACTATGTAAGATACAATTTGCTGAAAAACAGAATTATAAGATGCCTAGATACCCTTTTTTTAAAAAAAGATTTGTTTATTTATGCATACAGAATTGGGGTACAAGCCAGAGGTGCAGGGATAATGAGAGGATTCACCAGAGACAGAGAGGGGAGCAGAACACGCTGACTAAGAGCACTGGTGAGAGGAACAGCAGCCTGGTCAGGAGAGGTCTGCTGTGCCATGAGGGTCACCTCTGGGGCTGGGGATCGAACTCATGCTGAAGGGGCTTTAGCTTCTTAGTGCTGTGCTTTAACCTGCTGTGTCACCAGGGAGGGTCCTAGATATACTTTTAATGCTATAAGCTAAATAAATATAATGAGCAGCACCTGGAAAAAGAACCAAGTAGAAAGTTGTCCCTTAAATAAGGGACGAGACCTTTTGCAAAAGAATATGAGGAATACTTTTATTTTATGATCTCACCTGCTTGAAGTAATTCTTCAGTTTCCAGCACCTCATTGGTTTCTTTTGGAATTTCTGTTTCAACTGCAGAATTCTCAACAGGTTCAGGTCCTTAGAAAATAAGTAAAATATTCAGTTTTGAATTTTAAAACATTATTCTATTATAAAGTTTAATACAGAGAAAATTTCCAATGCCAGTTTAAACTGCACAAGTTATGTCTAATTTAATGTATAGCTCTTATTATCTAATGTATGGCATAAAAAATAATTAAGGCAGAAAATGTAAAATACTCTTAAATAAACAATAGGTCAATGATTAAAAGACTTGATACATGGTCATACAATTTTGGCTAAGTACAGTTAAATGTTACTTCCTCATATTTGAACATGGCATCAGGATAGCAATGACTTTACCTTTGGCAGATATCATTTGTCTGCCACAGGACACTCTCGGTAAAGCAAAAAAAAACAAACAAAAATGCCCAAAGTAATGAATTTATGTTTGGCAAAGCCATTTTTCTTTATTTTTTTATTATGGTAAAATATACAAAAATTATCTTAACCATTTTCACATTTACAGCATGGTGATATTAAACACATTCACACATCTGTGTAAATAGCCCCAACCTTCATCCTCATAGTCCCTTCCATCTTAGAAACCTGAGACTATACTCATTAAGCATTAACTTCCACCCTCCCCTTCTGCCCAGCTGCCTGGAAGCCATCATAATACATTTTGTCTTCATGGCTTTGACTATTCTAGGTAGAATTACACAGCATTTGTCTTTTAAGGACTAAATAGGGCATTTTTAAGTGGAAAAAAAAAAACAACTACATATGTAATTTTAGAAATGACTTTGGAAAGACACACTAAGTTGGAGGGAGGAAAAAATTACTAGCTAAACCAAATGTAAGTCCTTCTGAAATAGAATGTGGTTTAATATGGCAATACAGATCCATCATTTCATAGAAGTGAGCCAGCCCAGGAGAAGTCCAATTATGTCTATAGCTTCAGGCTAGAACTTAGTCGAATGGAGTAAGATGTTGGCATTAGAACATCCAAAGCAGGTTCCTGGGGGTGTGGGATGTGTGTGTGTGCGTGTGAGTGTTAGGGATAATGAGGTAAAAGATAAGAAAACTAAATCATTTTCTAGGCCAGATCTCACTAATTTAGAGATATTGAGACTCTGGGTATATGTTTGATTATAATGGATGTCAGTTTCTTTTATTTCTTTGGGTATTTATGACCTGTAGTCTTGCAATACAGGGAGAGCTGTCAGGTTAATTGGTTAGGTACTGAAGAAAATAACAAAGTTTCTGGGTGGGAATTCAAGTCAATAAAAGTGTGGAACTCTTAAAAGGAAATTAGGTATTTCATCCTGCTGGCTGGCTCCTCTGTGTGGTACAAGGGATATGATTTTCATTTTTTGTCTGATGACACCAGTATCTATAGCAAAAAATGATCTATTTTGAGCTTGAGATTTCTCATTGTAAAAATTCCCGTTAATTCTGCTTCTTTTATCAGCTAATAGGAGCTTCATAATCTGGAGTTGTTCCAGGCAGGCATCAAGCTGCAGGTATTTGAAGACTTAACATGTAAGATTAGTTTCTAATCCAATTCTAAGTGTGCTTGGAAGCATTTAAGAGCCTCACTCCCATCACAGGGTCCCCTATGTTTGCTGCGTCAGTCCTGAGTGTGGCTTTCATTGCTCAGACTCCTTGCCCAAACCGCCAAACCGGACACTCAGGCAGACTGGCTTTGTGGGCCTGTGAGCTTTGTAGCTGCACAGGATCGCGTGCTCGGATTGGTCTCTGGAGTTGGACGCTCATTTGTTGTCATTTTGAAAATTTTTATGATTTTACCTTTAACTGTTTACTACAGTAAGACCTAAAGGAACGCCAAGGGAGCGCACAGGCGAGCAGAGAGACGCCCAGGACGGGCTTGCCTGCCTTTGGCATTTCATCCCCGAGAGCACTCCTGACACAGTGTCATGAGCGAAAAGCTCAAAGGGCCCCACTGTTTGTGGTAGGAAGTGTGCCGAGGGCTGGGTGGGGGAGCGTGTGAAAGCCTGGAGAGACCATACTCTCCCTGTTGGCCTACAGCTTGTCTCAGATACAGAGAGAAGGTGATAGCATTTAAAGAGTCACGAATGACTAAGGAAGCCCACCATATCCTTTCTTGCTCCTGTTACTTTCCTGTGTTAACTAAGCAGTTAAGTGGAAAATGATGAGGTAGAAAGGGAAAGATAAGGACAACCGAGAATTCCTCTTCTCTTCAGCCCTTCCTTAATAGGAAGATAAGGGTTGAGTGTTAATAGAATATGAGTACATGAAGAAGTTGTTTGTGAGTGAAAATGACTTAGTAAATCTGTAAGAATGAAATGCATATGCACATATGAACTGTCAAGTAATACTTGTGTCATTTGTTGATGCTGCATGAGCTAAATGTTCTATTTGCCTTTAAAAATAAGATGCACAGGCCCTCCCAGGTGGTACAGTGGGTTAAAGCACAGCACTTGGAAGCTAAAGCCACTTCAGCCTGAGTTCGATCTCTGCTCCGGAGGTGACCCACATGGCGTGGCAGACCTCTCCTGACCCACCTGCTGCTCCCCTCTGCAGTGTACATCGGTGATCTGCCTGTTCTGCTCCCCACTCTGTCTCTGGTGATTCCTCTCACTGCCCCTGCACCTCTGGCCTGTACCCCAGCTCTGTATGCATAAATAAATAAATCTTTAAAAAAAATAAGATGAGCAGTGGCAATCACTTAAAATTTAATTTTTCTTTCTTAAAATGACATGAAATAGTCATAAAATAAAAAAGCACCACAGTAAGTTAAGAGACAAACCACAGGAGAAAAGAAAAACTTTTATACTTTTGGATCTTTAGTGGCACCTTTAGTGGCTCCTCTGTTTGCTGAGCAATGTGCCCCACGAGTTATGCAGCAGGTCCTGAGTGCCAGTACTGGGGCAGAGAACACATGGCTTCCACACTTCAAACCAGGTGACTTGGGCAAAATGGCTGCTCCCTAGCATGGATGTCTCCAGGCTTAGCCTGCTTCTGTTTTCTCAGCACACACACTCACATATACACATGCATGCACATAAAACCCCCTAATGTGCCTAAGTGGGCCTCAATAAAGTCTGACCTGATTCTTGCTCTGGCTCAGGGGTCTCAGAAACTTCAGGCTCTTCAGGTAAAGGTCCCTTGGTCTCCTCAGCTATATCAGGGGTTTCAGCCACTTCTTGAACTTCAGATTCTTCACCTTCCATATCCTCTTCAACCTCAGTGTCATTCTCTTCTTCTTCCAGAAAGAAATGAGAAGAAATAAATGATCATTCTCTTCTCTTTGGGTCAACAAATGTTTAATTAGGCTACCTGACAAGCTATTTGGTGCTGAGGCCACAACAAAGAATAGGAACTGGCCCTCTTGGAGCAAGGGGTTTAATTTACCTCAATAATAATAATAATAACAATGATAATGATAATAATCTCTCAGGACCCAGCTCATGGAGTGCACAGATGTCAGCTATGAAGGCTCTAGTCTCCAGGTGTTTTCTAAATAGTTCCTGAAAAGCTCTGTTGACAAGTTCAAGTGGAAAGTGAGGGAAGGTCCAAGGTTAAATTCAATTGAAGAAATGCACGGCAATAGTTCCAGAGATAGAGCCAATGAATATGTTTCATGATGACACGGGTATTCCCCTTGGCATTTACTCCCATTGGAGGGGAAATGTCCTCTATTCTGAGGTCAAAGCAGGACTGCAGAGCATGTGGCTTCCAAGTGTATGATCCGGAATACGTGAATGTTTTGTGTTTTATGGAGAGTTTTATGCTGATATAGCATTTGACGAATGCTATTAGGATTGGGATAAAGTTATGAACTCTACACCAGAAACTCAAAATGTCCTTTAACTGAGGAAAAAACAAAAGAATAAGAAACAAAAATACAATTGGTCATATGTCTAGTATGTGTATATCTGTTTAAAATTTGTCTCTCTATATAAGTACTTTATAAAGCATACTATGAAAGTAATTGATATAATGATGAAGAAATATTTTAAAAAATACTCTTTTTCTAGAACCAAATGGATAATCTTTGTATCATAAGTGGAAAGATGCTCCAAGATTCTTGTTCAATCTGTGATTCTGTCTGAGCAAATTTGCTAGTAGTTATTGTGTTACAATAAATTACCCCAAAACTTTATGGTTGAAATAACAATAATCACATAATTGTCTTTGAACATGTTAATCTGAAGTCTTGACCGGGGCTAGAGTATTCACTTCCATGGTAACTACTCAATGTCAGAACCAAGGTCTTCAGGGTACAGAGATAAGCTCTGGTCTAAAACCTGATCCACAGAATTATGTACATCATAAAAATGGTGATGTTTTGCTGTGTTGGAGTGGCTTGTTGCATGGCTATGAAAACTGAAATAGACGCTCTTTACATGTTTGAGCCAAGGCCCCTCTGACATTCTGGTAGAACTTATGGAGCCTTAGAGTAACACTTTCAAGCTCCTAGATTATATAAGAAGCCAAGTATATGGAAATGATATTATCAAGATATCAAATTTTTTATGCTGTAGGGATCTTTACTAATGCATTAAGTAATAAGAACTAGTGGAGAGTTTAATAGCTACCATAATTTTGGAATAGTGAGAAGCATAAACAAGATATATAAAACTGTAATGTGCTATGAACCTATCTTCATTTTTACTGATAACAAAGTCAAAGTACTGCAAATATTATTGTGATTTGTTGCCTAATTGAAGGATACACTAAATTACAGTAAGCGTTAAGTAAAATAAAGTTGATTATTTTCTCGTTCAAGTTCACAGACCCCTGAATGTTATCCATGGATCACAGGTTAAGAGCTCAAGTTTTTGCCCTCCAGTCATATAGTTGTATGATTGTTGTTAACCAATGTCATTTCAACACAGGGGGGAAGAAAAAAAAAGAATGGGGGGAAAAAAGGAACTCCAGTTTCAAAAGAAACTTTTAGAATCAGTTCATCTATAATGGAGATGTAAAGACAATGGATGCTCATAGTGAGAGCTGGACTATTCTCTCAGTCCTCAGGATTCTTCTAATACAAAACCAATAGCTGTGAGGCAACAACCATTTTAAACTCACTGAACAAGCTGTTCTGCCATGTACCCCTCTTAAAGAGGTGCAAGGAGGTATGGTATCAGGAGTCTTTTTCCTATGAATGCATTACTATGGTGACGGTAGAATTTATCACACTGAGTGTAACGCTTCGAGAACAAAAGGGGTCAGATACTTTAGTGCCATAGGCAGACACCTGGGTTTTCATGGGCACATTGGGAAGAAAGTGACACTGCCAGTAATTCACTTGAAATACTGCTGCTGCCTCTATAACACATTAGTCATATCAATCTGTGTTTACCTTTGGCCTTCTCGTTCATAGCGTCCATTAGTCTCTGATTTTGTTCTTCTAGTCTCCGTGCCTCTTCTGTGGCTTTTCTGAAATAAAAAGGTCCAACATTTAATTATCTTTGGAAATTTAGACATCTCACAACACTGTAGGATTTAAGGTTTATTATGATAAAAAATAGACTAAGCTGTTCATAATATTCATCACACTACTTTACAATGTAAATGTCTAATTCACACATGTTGAGACCAGTTAATTTCCAGGGGTCCTTTTTTTTTTATCAGTTAGAATTTTATACTTTGTAAAACTTTGCCTATTAATTAGGAAACCTGTCAAAATTAATAAAGAATTGTTATATACCAACTTGAAAGATTAATGGAAGACATTGTACCATTTCCCCTTCTGATTAAGTGAGAAATGGTTTTCGTTTAACAGCCTAATGTTAAATGAAAAAAATATAATATAAAACTATATATAATAAATTTTAATTCTGTATTAAAAATTTATATAAATGATGACTAGAAGACTAGAAGCAAGCTAATCAAAATGCTAATAGTAATTGTCTGAATGATAGCATTATGAGCACTTAAAATTTATTTTTAAAGATTTATTTATGCATACAGAGCTGGGTTACAGGCTAGAGGTTCAAGGGTGGTGAGAGGGTTCACCGGAGACAGAGTGGGGAGCAGAACAGGCAGATGGATGAAGTACACTGCTGAGGGGAGCAGCGGGGTGGTGGTGGGGGGGTGGGGAGAGAGGCTGGGAATCAAACTCATGCTGAAGTGGCTTTAGCTTCTTAATGCTGTGCTTTTAACCTGTGACGCCACCAGGGAGGGCCCGAGCACTTTAAATTTGTATACAATTTTTGCTCTTAAAATTTTTTCTATATTGAATAATAGAATATTTATGAATTTGTCTTTGTAATGGGAAAATTTATTTTCTGATTTGTCTTTTTAGTACTTTAATAATGAAATTTAAAGGGATGTAGAATATGGAGACTTAAAATATCTAGTTGGAATCTGTTTTTCATTTGAGTTGAAACACAAATTGCCTTAATGGTGAAAAGAGGTTTAAGTTAGTAAAGTGATGGAGAAAAGCACTCTTTAAAAATTAAAATGCATATGCCTTTGACCCAGAAATTCTATGTCTAGAAACTGATCCCCCAGGAATTGGTATGCTATTGTATATAGAAATATAAGAATGTTGATAGCATTTAAAAAAAAAGATTTATTTTATCTACACATGCAGAACTGGGGAACAGGCCAGAGTTGCAGGGCTGGTGAGAGGATTCACCAGAGACAGAGTGGGGAGCAGAACAGGCAGATCCACTGGAATACCCTGCTGAGCGGAGCAATGGGCAAGACAGGAGAGGTCTGCTATGCCATGTGGGTCACCTCCCTGGCCTACAGTGGAATTCATGCTGAAGCAGTTGTGGCTAGCTTCATAGTGCAGGCTTAACCTGTTGTACCACCAGGGAGGGCCCCTGTTGATAGCATCTTTTAAAAGTATTAAAAAATGGTATCAAGTATTCGCCAAATGAGGATTGAGTCCATTACTCTCAGTAGCACACTCCTCACCTCTCCTGTTGACCTGTTTTCTGTGTCCTTTTCCTCTTCCTTTGAAAATGTAGTTACAAATTTTTTCTTCAAAATACAATACTACATCTCTTCTACCATTGGTGTTTCTTTCTAATAGGGGGTGCTCTCTCACTGTATTCCAAACCTTGCAATCTAGACAAAGAGAACAGTTCTCTTTGTTTAAGACCCAAATTTCTGAGATCTTGATAGTGTGCAAATTTTATTTAGCTCAGGCAGAGAGTTCCTTTGTGAGGCTTTTCATACTCAAACCTCAATAAAACATGCTTTTACTGGGAATCTCAGACTTACTAGGAAGAATTTTGTTAGATGATGATTACTAGATAACTTCGATAAACCACTTGGATAGATGAGTCAAAGACAAACGGGGAAAGAGAAATGGCAATGACAGAAATTACCCTGCATTGGACTGGCATTTTGGAAAGCTGCAGACTGTAATGTCTTTAGATTTTTAGACCAAGTTGTAATTCTTAATCCTGTTAAGTTGACCCCTATTCTAACCAAGTTGGAAAAGGCCTTTAAATGAGTATCTGTTTTGTTTCTTTCTGTTTTAGATTTACTTTATTCAGCCTATGAAAAAAGTTTGTTTTGAAATACTCACATTTTTAAATGAGTTTTAAATATTTTAAAAAACAACATATAGAAATCTAGAAAAGCCTCTTCAATATGGTCAAGTCTTTGGCATTAAAAAGTTTACAAAAACTGGCCCTTCCTGGTGGTGCAGTGGGTTAAAGCACTGTACTAAGAATCAAAAGTTACTTCCGCATGAGTTCGATTCCCGCCTGCCCCGGAGGTGACCACATGGCGTGGCATCTCTGGCCTGTACCCCAGTTCTGTATGAATACATAAATAAATCTTTTAAAAAAAAAAGTTTACAAAATTTTTTTTAAAAAAGATTTATTTATTTATTCATACAGAACTGGGATACAGGCCAGAGGTGCAGGAGTGGTGAGAGGCTTCACCAGAGACAGAATGGGGAGCAGAACAAGTCGAATGACAAAGTACACAGTGGGTGGGTCATGAGAGGTCTGCTGCACCATGTGGGTCACCTCCGGGGTGGGGTTCGAACTCATGTTGAAGTGGCTTTAGCTTCTCAGTGCTGTGCTGTCACCCACTGTGCCACCAAGGAGGGCTCCAAAGTTTACAATTTTTTTTAAAAAATCCAGGATTAAAAGAAGTAAAAATTGATTATAATAAATTATAGGGATAGTTCAGAAGATTCTATATTAAAAAAAGGTAAGATGAGTGATGAAAATTGGGAAAGTAGAGAAAGTAAAGATCTTTTTCCTTTCCTAAGCAAATTAGAGATATACTAGTATGTATTTTTCCTACTGAAAATGTAGCAGACCATCAGCTTAGAAATCACATCGACTTTTATTTTACTTTTATATTGATATCGATATTTTCTAATTATTTGAGTATTTCTGGGGAAAAATTAGGTAACTGCCTAAATCCTAGCAGATTGTAGTTTTATTTGTATTGTGAATGTACAGAATATATATATTATATAGATACATATAGAACATACATAATCCACTAATATGGATATACATATAGATACACACATACAGACTCTACAGTATGCTCTGGGAGTGACAAGTAGCTACTCTAGGAGACAAGACAGCAACGCCATCATCTCATAGATCTGAAATGATGATGTAAAATCTACCACTTGCAGGTAGTCAGTCTTGTACCTTTATATTGGTACCAGTCTTTGTGGTCTTCACAGTGCATTCTCTAGAAAGAGGCCAATATTGCTTTCTTCGACACATAACAAAACTTTTCAAAGAGCCCTCCCTGGTGGCACAATGGGTTAGGACAAAGCATTGCAAGTTGGCCTCAGCCGCTTCAGTGCAAGTTCCATCCTCTGCCCTGGAGGAGATCCACATGGCAGGCAGATCTATCCTGACCTGCCCGCTGCTCCCCTCAGCAGAGTACTTCCTCCATCTGCCTGTTCTGCTCCCCACTCTGTCTCTGGTGAAGCCTCTCACTAGCACCTCTGGCTTGTACCCCAGTTCTGTATGAATAAATAATAAATCTTAAAAAAAAAACTTTTCAAAGCTAAAAATAAATGTAATAAATTTATTCTCTAAGTTAATACTTTTTAGTCAATATATCAAATAATATCATTAATTATATTAAATATTAATTATGTTATACTTTATATTTTTATGTTACAATCCCAAAGGAATGAATAGCTAACTTAGATGAATAATGAACACTGAGAAATAAAATCCTCTGGCACAGACCTATCAGTTAGCCTCCTATAGCAGCTTAACTATCCACCTGCCAGCTTTGTAATTTCTAGACCTTAAAAAACTCTCCAAGGGCCCTCCCTGGTGGCGCAGCAGGTTAAAGCATAGCACTAATAAGCTAAAGCCACTTTAGCATGAGTTCGATCCCCACCTGTCCTGGAGGTGATCCACCTGGCGTGGCAGACCTCTCGTGACCCGCCTGCTGCTCCCCTCAGCAGTGTACATCGTCAGTCTGCCTATTCTGCTCCCTACTCTCTCTGCTGAATCCTCTCACTGCCCCTGCACCTCTGGCCTGTACTCCAGTTCTGTATGCATAAATACAGAAATCTTAAAAAAAAAAAAACAACTCTCCAAAACCCCTCCTCAAATTGCTAATATCTGAAGAGAAAAAGAAATAGCATTTGAGAAAACTTCAATGGATACCATCATTAATAGTAGGAGGTTTAGTGGATTAGCATAAAGAAATTTGCTTTTTAAATATCTTAGCCTTTCTTACTTTGAGAGGTAGGGAGTCCAGTGAACAAATTAAAATGTAAAGTATCTAAAGATGCGTTTCAGCAACAAAGGACAATGAGAAAATAATATGTTTTTTCTTTTTATACTTTTCCCCCCATCTGAAGAATTTGATATTTAACTAATGACTAGGTACAAATATATTCACATTTTTAGAAGTTCCTCATTGTGCTCAAATTAGATAATGAGCTCTTGATGTCAAGTAGGTGGAGGGTGAGTGACGCATGTGTATATACAAAGGGGTGAGGATGGACTCTCAAAATTATATAGTTATGTTATGACTGGTAAATGAACAAAATTTGCAGAAAATAACCAATCTTGTTCTTTCATTATATAGGACTTTGGTTTTAGAAGTCAGTCCTATCACACATTTAGCATTTTAATTTTCTTTTTATCATAGTATTTAAGATGCAAATGCTAGTTAACACAATTAATTATCAAATAAATATGTTATAAAAAAGTCTTACCTGTGCTTGCTGATTTTTTAAAAAGTCTTTGGAAGTTAATTAGATTTGCAGCCTTGAAAATTTTTACAACCCTGTACATCAGAAATTGTTTTTTATGTTGTTGAAATTATAGCTTTTCTTAGAAATAGCACTGCACCAAGTTAATGGTCCACTACTTTGACATTGAAGACATTTCATAGATATAAATTGTAAGTAGGTATTTAACAACAATAAAAGAAACATTAGCATGTTTTATTATGTCAGGAGATTATACCTTGCTGCTTCTTCCTCTGTTCTTTGCTTTTGTAGTTCATCAACTAATCTTTCTAAAATACTGGAGTCAATTTCGGATTTATTCTGTAAATATGTTCTATTTAATAAGTATTTTCCTAAAATGCAGAAAAAGAGAATAATACTAACTTTTAAATCTGTAAAACATAGTGAGATATAAACTTGGAAAGTAACAATGACAATTTTTTTTTCTATTTCCAATTTGTTTTTCTTTAAGTACTTATTGAAATGTAACTCCCATTCTTTACAACACTTACACTATCTTAAATCCTCTTAAAAAGTATATATTACATAAGTAACTGAAACATGGCATGGTATATAAATAACTAAAACATGGGAAGTATATGAGTTCATTTTCTGGATCCTATTATCAAATATATTTTCTTTACGAGGTAAAATGACAGAATATTCTTGATGTTGACACTGAATCTTGGTTAAGGTACAGACTTATTTCTGGGTTCTCTATTTTGGTCCATTGGTCCAAATGTCTTTTTTTATGCCAGCATCACATAATACTATCATACTTCCTATTGACCTATACAAAGTGATAGCATAATTAAAATTTAATTTTGTTGTCTTTATGTACCTACTATTTCTCATTTGAGGTGAAGGAGGACATATATATATATATATATATAGTCATTGCCCTCGGGCTTATTTGTGCATTTAGAAATTATAGATCTGACTAGCTCCCAAGAACGATTGATTATAAAGGCCTGCTGGAATGTCCAGAGCTCTAGAGCATAAGCTTTGATTACCTATGTGATGCTGGAAGCTGTATTTTGTATGTCTAGGTCATGAAAGGGTTGCTGGGATGCTATTTGTACCAATGGATGGATGGAGAGTTTTCCATTGTATATTTTAACTAAAGATATTATCAGCAATCATAACGTCACTTTTAAATTTACATCATAAACATTTACTAACCATTGTTTTCCGCATTTGATAAAACAATAACTAAATCAGGTATAATTCCTTTTTCATTTAAGGTTGTCCACAGTTCTTTTATAACAGGGCAATTGTCCAATATCCACCCTCCATATGTGGGGGCACCATGAAACCTATTCTTATTTTCTTCTGTCACCTGTGAAAAATGACACACTGGTATTACCACCATAGCTTGACAAGTTAAGGATGCTACCATAACATTCATGTGATCTTTAACCAATGATATTTTGAGTTCTTCTGACTACACAGAAGAGTTAACTTTAAAAGAGAAACTAATTTTAAAAGAATAAAGCTGTAAGCTTAAAAAATTAAGAATGGGGAGCAAAATCCTTTATTAAGTAAATGCAGAAATATAGTTTGGGTACCTGTTTTTCAGTATAACTGAGTTCAGAACCTGATTCAGAAGATCTAGCTCAGTGCCCCTAAGCCTGCCTTTTTTTTAAAAAAGATTTATTTATTTATGCATACAGAATTGGGGTACAGGCCAGAGGTGCAGGGGCAGTGAGAGGATTCACCAGAGACAGAGTGGGGAGCAGAACAGGCAGATCGACGAAGTACACTGCTGAGGGGAGCAGCGGGCGGGTCAGGAGAGGTCTGCCACGCCATGTGGTCACCTCCAGGGCAGGCGAGGATCGAACTCATGCTGAAGTGGCTTTAGCTTCTCAGTGCTGTGTTTTAACCCGCTGCGCCAGCAGGAGGGCCCCAAACCTGCGTTTTTTATGCTCCCAGAAGAAGGTGGTCTATGTGTAGCAGTGCAAGTGCAGCTTGCTCTTTTTAGTGACAAAAGTGTTCATTTTTCTTTTGCTTTTCATCCCTTAATGGAAGAGCACTAAGATGGTTACTAATAGCAACGGCTTCAGTGAGTTCATGGAAATTGGCAAAGTGGATCTGAGTATACCAATTCAAAGGGTTTTAAACAGCTATGTGCCTCCAGGTAATCACAGGATATTAGAAGTCAAAGAGTAAGAAATGTCAAGAAGGCCAAATAAAACTCTCTGACCTGTGCCAAATTTAGGATTATTTGATTTGTAGATTTTTATCTGAACACAGTTGTTTTTAAATTCTTTCAAATATTTAACATAGGAAATTTGAGGGGGAAAGAGAGCTACTAAGTGGTAGTATAAGTAAAATAAGTCAGACACAGAAAGACAAATATTGGATGATCTCATTTATACATGGAATCTTAAAAAAAAAAAACCCA
>NW_004567102.1:52144994-52197010 GCF_000260355.1 Condylura cristata
CTGGCCTGTACCCCAGTTCTGTATGCACACATAAACAAATCTTTAAAAAAAAAAAAAAACTCATTGAAACAGAGATCAGTTTGCTGGTTGTCAGAGGTAGTACCTACAGGGTGGGAAAAATTGGTTGAAGTGTCAAAAGGTACAAAGTTCCAGTTATAGGTGCAATAAATTCTGGGGCTGCAATCTACAACAAAGTGACTACAATTAACAATACTGTACTGTATATTTAAAAATTCTTCCTATGTGCGCGCACACATACACTATTACTATGTGAAGTAATGTTAACTAAACTTAGTATGACAATCATCTCCTAGTATATACGTCTATTTAGTCATTATATTGTGCACCTTAAATTAATACAATGTTATATGTCAAGTACATCTTAATACAAGTGGAAAAATATAAACAAAATTTTACTGTCAAATTTTAAAGATAAAATTTGCCTTAGATTGAAAAATCTCATGTATCCACCCATCTTCCCTATGAGCAAAAATTCAAGAGTACTGGGCAAAATTTTAGCTATGGAGCAAAACTTGTCTTGGTTTACAACCTACTAGCTCATACATGAAATTAGCTGACTTTGGTACTTTTCATATACATAATAGTCTATTATAAACAGCTGAACCAAAATAAAGATAACAAAAATAAATGAATAATCAATTTTCAAGCTATGAAATATAATGCATAATTATTTATAAATGAAAAGTTATGAAAAAACACAAGCAGTTTTTCACTGGGATATATTACATGCAAGTGTTGACTATAAAATGTACATGAATTTAAAGACTACAAATTTCAATACTGTAAAAGAGGATAATTATACACAGAAACTACATTGACATTTTCCAGTTAGTTGAATCAGCGATAAAAATCAACTGCCTGGAGGTCTTACTTCTTTGAGTATTTCCTCTAAGATTTCAGCACATTTTTCATATGGTTGTTCAAAGTTCATGTCCTTTGTCATTGCTATCGTTTCCTCTATCATGGAAAGGACCTCTGGATGATCTGCAGTTACCGTTTCGATTAAGTCTTCTATTGAATCTGAAGTAAGATAAGTTATAAATTAATTTCATTAGTAATTTTAGAGGACAATACTATTTGTAATACAACATAATTATTAATACCTGACCCAAGACAGTACTAATTTTGTGCTGCAGCATCATATAGTAAAAGAGGAAAACAAATCAGGAGTCGAGGTTAAGTCAGGAGTCACAAAATATAAGAGCACTGGCTTAAAGACGGTGCATCATAATGAAAATGAATGAGGCACAAAGAAAGTAATACAAGGCAAGAATCAAATCCTGTAAGCCCAGGAGAAAAGGTAGGAACCAAAGAATTCCAGAGGTCCAGCTAAAACACTCATCTAGGGGATGAGTGAGAAAATAAGACAAACACTTCCAAGATGAAAAAGTAAGAAGACAGGCCCTCCCTGGTGGCGCAACGGGTTAAAGCACAGCACTGAGAAGCTAAAGCCACTTCCACATGAGTTCGATCCCCGCCTTCCCCGGAGGTGACCACATGGTGTGGCAGACCTCCCCTGGCCCGCCCGCTGCTCCCCTCAGCAGTGTACTTCGTTGATCTGCCTGTTCTGCTCCCCGCTCTGTCTCTGGTGAAGTCTCTCACTGCCCCTGAGTCTCTGGCCTGTACCCCAATTCTGTATGTACAAATAAATAAATCTTTTTTAAAAAAAAAAAAAAGTAAGAAGACAAGGAAGCAGGCAAGTTGGAAGGAATTGGAAGATGAATGGCATAGGCTGTTTCTCAAGTGTTACATCTGATTCCAGCCCTAACTGGATACTGAATGCCTCCTTGCTTGGTTTTGTTGATGCACAGGCTGTACCACGATGCAAATGTTCATGTTCTTCTGTTGCAGAATATTGGCAACTCCATCTACCTTCCCTACTCACACTCTGTAGTTGTGCTTTCCAAGCTTCTGTCCCAGGTTCCATCCATCAGAATGTCCTGCCAGAATCTAGTTGATCCCCACTCTCCCTAACTTCCCCCAAATCCCAAAGGGTCTTCAAATCCCAAAGGGTCTTCCCTCCTGTAAAGTGAGATGTCTATGCTCAGGAATGGAGAGTGCAAGCCGTTCCAGAGAGACAGCATGGGAGAAGCAAGGACTCATGGTCCTCTTGTAGCAGATACCCAGGTATCTTCACAAAGCAGACACCCAGGTATAGATATTAAATATGCTAGTAGCTGTTATATTTGTCCACCCAATATCAACTGTCCTTTTCCTTAACAACAAAATCAATATGCCCAACTAAATCACTGCCTCTTCTTCTATCTTCCCTTATTAGCTTAGGTACAGCTAGATAAAATGAGAGCAAAAATTTTTTTTGTGTGTGAATCTTTCTGTCACCTCTTTAAAGAGAGATAACTTAGCCAGGGGACATGCCAGTTTCGCCCCTTTTCTGTCTCTGCTCCTAGACACACCGATATGCCTGCTGGAGTATCAGTAGCCATCTTGTGAGAGTTATGGCAGCCACGAATCAAGGACGGCAGAGCCAGGATACATTTCCTATATCCCCAATACTATTTTCCACTGAGACATATAGTACATGCTATTTTTTTTCTGTGTCCCTGTGTGCCCAACTATTTATAAAAAAGTAGCCTTTAGGACAGGGTAAGTTAGGTATTTAGAATGCTTTTTAAAAAAATAACACATTTCTTTTAGATTTTGAGTGAATTACTTTAAATTTTGAAATCCACTATTTCAGAGAACCAAATTACCCAAATGCTAATTTACCTGTTTTTGATTTGGACATTAGATCTGGAGAACTTTCTTCATGTGACATTATAGGGATGTCTTTTTTATCTGTGAATAAAACATTGTTAATAAGCCAAGAACAGTATTTTGAAAATTGCAGGTGATTCCTGGGCCCTCCCTGGTGGCTCAATGGGTTAAAGCACAGCACTACAAAGCTAGCCACAGCCACTTCATCACCAGTTTGAGTCTGATTCCCAACCAGGGAGCTGACCCACATGGCGCAGCAGACCTCTCCTGTCTCACCTGCTTCTCCCCTCAGCAGTGTACTTCATCAATCCACCTGTTCTGCTCCCCACTCTGTCTCTGGTGAATCCTCTCACTGCCCCTAGGCCTCTGGCCTGTACCCAAGTTCTGTATGCATAAATAAATCCTTAAAAAATTGTAGGTGATTCCTAAAGAAGACAGTGGTATGGGCCTATGAAGCATTACTTGTAGCAGAAAAAAAAAAATCTAAAAACTAACTTGTTTCCAACATGAAGAACTTAGTTTAAAATATTACCTGTAAATAGGGAAACTGTGCAGCAATTTAAAATGAGTATTTTGGCTTAAAGGAATATTTCCCAATGAAATAATTAAATGTTACATATACCTAAAAGAGGTAAAAGTAATTACATTGTATGTTCTCTATTATGTTAAAATAGGAATAAAAAATGATAGCATCTTAAAGCTCTGGGTTTATGATGTTCTGGGAGAATTTCTTATTATATGATAATGATTGTGTCTTACTTAGAACATTCGAAAAAGTGGACAGGGCTCTAACTGCATTGTATGTCCAGGTTTCTATATTTTCTTTATTCTAGTAAGTCAATTTCTTTTCTATAGTTATTCAGCTTAAATATGTAAAAAAGAAGCTAATTTTTTTGTCCTGGTTTTCTTTTCTTTTTCTTGGTCATTTTAAACTTCAATATAAATATAATAAAATACAAAATAAATGGAAATAGGATCCACCGCATGGCATTAGTGGTTCATTTTGTCAACATCTTTACCAGTTTTAACATCTTGATGGTCATGTTCTAATGGTATTTTGCTTTCTTCACTGTCCATACTTTCTCTTTGGGAAGAGGGTGTCAAAGCTGCAGCAAAAGAAAAACATATCTTAACAGTTAATTTGCTTATATGAGGAAAGATTTGGTCAAAAACATCAGCAGTTTATATTTTTACCATCTTCATACTGTGCAAAACTCAACTCATCCATGCTTTTGTCTATGTCAGATCGGGATTCGTAATTATCTCTCTTTTCAAGTTCTCTTGTAAATATTCTTGGAGTTGGCTGGGCTGAAAGATAACAATGGGCTGTGTCAAACAAAAGGTAGAGGGGTAGGGAGACTTGGGTAGCAATTAAATCCTGTGCTTTAAAGTCAGACAGACATGGATGCTCTGATAGTCAGCATGGCTATTGTAAATAATTTTATCTCCCTGTCTCAATTTCTATAGGGCAAAATGAGGATCATCAGATCAAAAGCTCTGTTGCAATGAAATAATGGTTGTAAACATTAAACTTGGAAAATGCTCACTCACAGGAAGACTGCTCCATGTTAACTGCCATGCTCTGTATTAGTATATAATTTTCTGTGTTTAAAAACCTCACTATTCTCCACAAATTCTTCTTAAAAATACATTTCATTAGTGAAAAAAATTCATTTTTTAAAATTTAAGATTTGTCCGATTTAGTCTAGTGAATTTGAAAAAGAAAAGGCTTTTAAGTTTGTAGCACATGAAAGATAGCATCTGTTTCCATATTCTGATGGGAGAAGACAACTTATGAAAGCTTGAAAATACATGATTCATGCCTTAATTTGATGTGAAAGGACACCAAGAAGTATTGTGACCATTTTTCCTCTAGGAGACTTCAAGTTTTTCCCCATGATCTAAATCTCAGTTAAATATCCTTTCTTCAGAGAGTACTTCCCCCATCCTGGTCACACTCTAGGCCACCTATGCCATCACTGCCTGTCCCATTACTAACCTATAGATTTTTCCTGTCTGTTCACTTGGGTTTTTGCTGCTTTTCCTTCCCATAAAATGTAACCGCTACTAGGAGAAGAGCTTCATGTGTCTTGCTCACCTCTGTAGCCTACTGTCTAGAATCACATCCACCACAAAATACACACTCAACAAAGTGTTTGTTGAATGAGTTAATGATTTAATTTTGTTCAGTTTTAAATAATTTTCCAAACAAGCCATTTTAATAGCCTGGGCCAATATTTCTCAAGCTTTTGTTTGTGAATTAAAATATTTGAGTATTTTTTTTTAAGTTTTGATTTTAATTTTGAAGGCAATATATACTACAAATATAAAAACATCCTGGATTATCTTGATGACCACTCGGAAAGCATGCAATGTCAGTACTGGTCTTTTTTTGTTGTTTTGTAATCCCTTGGGCACTATGTTGAACTTTTTTAGTTATTTATAGATTAATGAGAAAGTGAGACTGATTAGATGATGTATCCTTGCTTAGTAAAAGTTTGATGTTGCCACATCAAGAGATAATTTACTTGCTATTTAAACTGCACAGAAAATAATGGGAAGCTCAATTTGTTTAGAACATTAGTAAAACCCTCAGAAAGATCTGACAAATAGCACATTCTCACGCTAGCACACATGCACCATGGCCCAAATAAACTGTAATTTAATCACACTTATAAGTCTTGAGAATAATAGTAGTTTTTCTAGGTGTTATCTAGTTTAACCCAAAGCAACAGTACATTATCAGAATAATATACCACAAGTAAGTAAGGTTTATGTTAGAACTGTAACAATGATGTAATGCTGACAAATACATTAGAATAGTTGATCAAAGCAATAAGTGAAAGGATTAAAAATTTAAGATAATCTTGAGAGATGTTGAAAAGATATTTGATAATGTTCGTCATCCATTCCAAATAATACTTCATAACTTTATAGGAAAATACTGGTAAGATCTATATAAATAGGTCTACTATTACTGCCGCTACTTAAGACCACTGTAGAACTGCCAGCTTACATAATAAGTCAAGAAAGGACATAAGAGGAGTTGAAACTGTACTTTTTTTCCAAACGATATAGTAGCTATCTGTAAAACTCAAGAAACTCAACTAAAAATCTGTTTAAGAGATAGTAAGTTTAATGCCTTGGACTTGCAAACATATATAAAAATCAAAGGGCTCTCTAGTGTATTGGTAGTAATTATTTAGAAAATATTAATACAACAGCAGAATGATGCCATTCAATAGTAGAACAAAGTGACAAAATATCTAGGGATAAACTTATTAAAAAAATGTAGACAAAACATGAGGAAGGCCTTAAATGTTAAGGAAAATCAAAAGATTTAATCTGTATGTGTCAGATTTAATAGTAAAGATGACAATTCTCATCACATTATACTATTAATATAAACCTCCACTGGGAGGGTTCACAAAATTCTCTTAACATCCCAAACCTAGCCCCTGACACACACTAACTGTTGTGGAATGAGAATTTATTTTATGGGATTACTTTCAGGGATTATTTTAAATCAAAATGTTTTGAGGAAGAATTTCCATTACTAATTAAAAACCATTATAATAAGATTTAATGATTTCATTTTGTATTAAGGGGCATAATAGAAAATAGAAAAATCAATAAACTAGAAAGATCAGAAGTTGCACACATGAACTTTTTCAGATATAGATGGCATTTCAAACCTCCAGTGAATTATAGATTATTTAGCAAATGTTACACGTACAAGTGACTTCCCATTTGGAAAAAGTGAATTTAGATTCCCATCTAATACAGAACTTATTACAATAATTCCAAATTTATTAGGAATAAGCACATTTTAAAAACGTGCGAATGCAATTTTGCATAGGTTCACACTTAGTCATAAATCTGAACAGAGAACATGAGGTGGGTGAAGTATTTATCAAATTTTTAATAGGTGATATACATGGGGAGTAAGTCTGAGTGTCTGAGTGATTCTTCTATCTGCTTTTTCCTGTGTTTTGTGTTCACCTGAGAGACATACAGGTTAAGAGCTCTTAGATCAATCTAGAGCACAATCACTTGTTGGTTGCTAATGGTGGTCAAGTTACATAGCCCCTGGAAACCTTGGTCTCTTTATTCACTAAAGCTGGAGACATAAATACCTACCTCATAGGACTGTTATAAGCATTTAATTGGGTAACATATAAAATGCATTTAACATGGCCCTAACATATATCATGTACCCAATACACATTTATTATTACCTTTGAATGAGGAAAACAGTATTTGGATATGATGCAGCAATGGCTATATGAGGAAATAGTGTACTGCCATTAACTTCTGGGAAATCCAAACAATGGTGGTTGAGTCAAGTCTAAAATTTCTAGAGTTGATTCCAAATTTTGGCTCAGGATCCAAAGTGAGAAGTGAGAAAGATCCCCCACATGCAATGTTGCACTGAGGGTATTCCTTTCAGTGGAGAGGCTTAGATTAAACTACTTTCAAGTGCTCTATGTAACTGGTTACAAGGTGTCAACTGTAGATGCAAATTTTACCAAGTTCAATCAATGAATTTCCAAAGTATGACCCTGAAATAAGAACTCTCATTTTTCTTGGAGTGAGAAAAACGGGAAACAGATCCCTGCCCAAATTCTGTGACTATTCTAGAATAATGTAAAGCGATCTAAATCTGGAAAGTTCTTTCTAATTGCTTCTCCATAGGAGTCTTTAATCTGTTTATGAACCAGATTTGTGCATATTATTTCTTCACTAATGAAACCTCTTGGTTACAAGATGCCAGGATGTTAAGGTGCCAGGGATATCAAGATGAATAAACTAAGTGCTTGCTTTCAGGTAACCAGGATAACTGTAAAGTACACATATGTTAAAAAGATGGTTTACCTAGTTTTTTAGCTTGTAGTTCTATGGCAAGCCGTTCTTTCACAACTTTAATAGCTTCTTCAGTGGCTGCAGCTATGGTATCATTTATTAACACTTCAAGGGCATTATCAAAACGTGGTTGAACAAGTTTAGTGTAATCAATTACCTGCAAAGAATATTTCAGAAAACCACCATAAGCATAAGTTACTGTGAATATTAAATTGTTCATGTTTATCTATGTCACAAAATTCATAATGCTGCTGGGTATGTCCTACTTAGAATTCACTGATTTTTGAGTACTTGCTCATAGACATTCATTCGCATTTTTCATGTAATATATATTCAAGATAAATATTTTAAAAGTCAACTTTGTTTAACCTACAGAAAAGGTAACTATTTTAAGCATCTAGGTTGATGATGTTTTATAAATAGATGCATATCACAACAGCAACAATCAAGATATAGAAATTCATATCACACTAAAAAGTTCCCTCATACTCCTTTAAAGTCAATTCCTGGCTCCTGGCAACCATTTTCTACTTCTCTTCATTATAGGTTAACTTTTCCTTTTCTAGAATTTCATATAAATAGAACCATGAGCTATGTACTTTTTTCCAGGCCTTTTTGCCTTAATATATTAAATGCTTTTTGGGATTCATAAATGCAATGATATATGACATCAGTTTGTTCCATTTACTATCAAGTAATATTTCACTCTATAAGCTCTACCACAGTTTATATATTCATACATCTAGTGATGGATGTCTGGGTTGTTTGCAGTTTTAATTTATTATAAATAAGGTGGGAGTAAGCATTTATCAGGAAGTCTTTTTGTGGACATATACTTTCAATTTTTAAATTTATGCATACAGAACTGGGGTCCAGCCAGAGGTGCAGGGACAGTGAGAGGATTCATCAGTGACAGAGTGGGGAGCAGAACAGGCAGACTGACAAAGTACACTGCTGATGGGAGCATCGGGTGACATAGAAGAGGTCTGCTCTGCCATGTGGGTCACCTCCCTGGCTGGGCTTGAACTCGCGCTGAGGCAGCTGCGGCTAGCTTCCTAAGTGCTGCTTTTTAACCCACTGCACCACCAGGGAGAGCCCTGGACATATGTTTTCATTTCTCTTGAATCAATTCTTAGGACTGGTATTACTGGGCATATGGTAAGTATATATTTGACTTAATAATAAGCCATTAAACTGTTTTCAAACTTTTTGAACTATTTTATATTCTTACATGCAAATTTTAGACAAAATGAAAGTTGTAGTTACTCCACATCCTCACCAACACTTGGTTTAGAAAATTCTTTTAAATTTTATCCATTCATGAGGGTGTGAAGATGTATAAAATACAGTTAAGTTTCCTAATCACTAATAATTCTAGTGTCTTTTTATATGTATTTCAGTTATTTACATATCTTCTGTTTTTAAGCATATTTTCTACTTTTGAATATTTTAATAATTGGGTTAGAATCTTCTCTCTCTCTCTATGTATATATTCTGAATATAAGTGTTTTGTTAGGGAGATAACATACTTTCTGCTGAATGCTGGGATGTGAAAGACAGATGTCTATATGTCTTTTAAGGACATTTTTCTTGTCTTTAGTATGATCACATTACTTTATTCCATGACATCTAATGCCATCATTTTTTAATGGATGCACAATATTGTATTAGTTATTTAACTACTACTATAATAATACATACATTGAGGTAACTATGCTTTTGCTATTGTAAACTATAGATTATGGTAAACACACACATTTATCATACATAGCTATCTACAAATCTTCCATAGTTTATTTATTGAAGTTACATTGGTTTACAACACTGTGTAGGATTCAGAGTGTCTGATAACGCCTTCATGAAAAACTCATAAAATGAAATTGACAGTTTGAGAAACGTGCATACCCCAATGTCCAGGAGAGTGGTTACCTTTGTAGGAGGAGTAGGGAAGGACTGGTATTGGCAAGAGGCATGAGGGAGCTTCTGGGGCGCTAGCAACAGTTCATATTTGACCTGGATAGCAGTTATATATGGGTCTGGTTTATCAGAAAGTAGTGAGCTTTATTTTTCTGTCATATTTTATAGTTAAAAAAAAAAAGTAAAAGCAAATAGAAAATGTTACCCCTATGTGCAAAAATATTTATTAGCACTTTTAAGTAAATTCAAACCCCTTCCCAGGGTAATTACTACTCTGACCACATCTTTAGCCATCTTCATCTTATACCATTTTTCATTCTACACAGCGCCGTATACACACTGGCTTTCATATCATCCCCCTACATTTAAACCCCTTGTCAAATCTTTTTGATTCTGTTTTCAAATTATATTGCAATCTCCCTTCTTTTTACCACCTGTACAGCTATCACTATGTTCTAAACTAAATAGAATTTCTCTCTATTTTGAAGGTGGAGACAACGATGACTGGTGGTTGGGAAGTCAAGGAATTGACAGAGCAGGGTATTGTGAGGGTCATCTTTGTAGAGACTGGTATCACCATGAATGATGACAGCAATGAGTATGTGGAGAGAGCATCAGCAAGCCAGGAGGAGAGATGAGTAGGACTGAGAAAAGTAATGGTGGCATAGTCTGCCTGCTGTGACAGTCCAGTGAGGGCTCTGGGAAGCAGGCAGGGGTTGTGGTCTGGAAGCCATGACCAACAGCAAGGAGGATGCTTTTCCCACACTGAGCCCAGGGGAATCATTATGCAATTTCCCGTGTGAAATAAAGAAAACTGAGTACAAATCCTACAAATTGTAAACTTCTACAAATCATAATTAAGCATAGATAGGTAGAAAGCTAGCTAGTTAGCTAGCTAGTTACCTTTCCTTTGTAATGTTCTGCAAGCAGATTGCTAAGTGTTGTTTTCCCTGAAGACTGAGGTCCATATATGAATATTTTACATGGTGGTACTGGCATCGGTGGGAGAAGATAGGGGCGTGGATTCAACGAAAATGACTTTAATGCGTCTTCTGATGAATTACAGTATATTTTACCTAGAAAACTTAAAATATGGTCTCATCAATAAACAACTAAATGAGGCATGAGAACATTTTAAAATTAAGTTCTGAAAATTTCAACTTACCTCACGGAAAAATCTGACAATCCTGGATAAATATTACCTTCTTTTAAAGACACAGGACAGGTACGTCCCCATTTGCTTCTTCTCCATCTATATCTCGGTGCAATAAGTTTATAAGATGCAAGAGAACGGAACACCTCTTCCTGTTAATAGCAAACACTACATTAAAAACGTGGGTATAGGTTTTGCTGAAATTAATAGTAAAAGAATTGATTATTTGATTTACTATTTAAGAAATAATGTAGAAAGCCAATTTTGGGTTTTTTCTTTAATCACAACTTGTACATGTCCAAAGTTTAGTGAGAAAAGTATTTTTCATTTCTGTTATAAAATCCGTTCAAATTTTACTGAGCATTTTCTACTATAAGGTAAAATGAGCCAAGATACAACCATTTCTAACATATGGTTCAGAAAACAGATTTTGAAAACTTCTTACTGAATAGCCTTGAAGAGGTACTGGATTCAACTAAACTATGAAGTCTCCCTCAGCAGTCCTCAGTTGGTGACCTCCAGAGACGTTCAGAGCCACCTCTCTATAGAGTATACATTGCCAACAGGTCGACTGTGCCTGTGCTACCTTAGCAAGGGGCAGGAGAACTGGCGACAGATGGCATGGCAGACAGCTGGAAGAGGGGCAGGTGCAAGCTGGCTCCCCACACCTGCAGCTGGGGCTCTCACATGCATCCGCTGGCTCCAGTGACATGGAGGACAGAGAGAGTGGAGCCAAGGTCCTGCTGGCTCAGAGGGCAAGGTGGCACACCTGGCAGGACTGCTGCATGATGTCCTCACCTGCAGCCTGATGGCATTAAGGAAACTCATTGCTTAGCGGACCTGCACGAGACTGTGATCCTCGAGGCGAGCCATGCTGGGCTACCACCCTGCTCCAGGAGTCCTCAGACAGGGAACTACGGACTGAAATGCACCCAACTAAGTCAGGAGGTGGTCATTCCTTACCCTTCTTTCCTGTCCAAACCTGGGAACAGTGTTTGAGTAGCAGACTGTGAGTGACTTGGCAAAGGAAAAGTGATTGACTAACAGATGATGTTTCCCTCTAAACTTTGAACCCCAGGAGCCATGTCTCTGGAAGGTGCTGTGGGAAGATGAGAGAGTTTTTAAATGAGATTGATTCTACTGGTTTTTTTTGTTTGTTTGTTTGTTTGTTTGTTTAAATTGTATCACTGCCTCTGATTAAATGGGACAGACTGAACCTATGCATTTGTGTTTGCTGCTTTCCTAAAACCTCACAAAAATGACAAAAAATAAATAAATAAAAAGGAATAAATTAAGAAAGGCACAGAGATGGGAGATGGACAGCCACAGTTTCACATTTTCAGAGCTAGACTACATGGGTAATTGACTTAGAACAGAGAATGGTAAAAGCCAGTGTCTTTGGTGGCTGGGTCAGGGATGGGATGGGGTGGATATAAAGGAAGCAAACTGATTCACTCTGCAGAACCTCAGAATGGCTCAGACCCTTCGGGTAACAGATACCTCTGGAGGTAGGTAAATGGAAACCAGATGGCAGGAAGAATGTAAGAAAATCTTTAAAAGGACAGCTTGCAAATTGTATACCACTTTGGGGTTATGAGTAAACTCTCCAGTCTACACTTTCATGAAAAAGAGGGCAAGCATCCTTAGCCATATACATTTGTCCCTGTTATCAGGGCTCCCCTTTCTTAAGTTTCAGTTATCTGTTGTCAACCATTGTCTGAAAAAATATGTACAATAAGATGTTGAGAGTGAGTGTGAGAACATTTGCCTAATTGTTATCACAGTATATTATTATAGTTTTCTATGTTATTATTAGTGATTGTGGTTAGTCACTTACTATGCCTAGTATATAAGTTAAACTTTATTGTAGGTGTTTATGTATAAGGGAAAAAAAATACAAATACGTGTGTCAGGCTTCCCTGGGGATGGTAGTAGGCATACTTTGGATAAGGGGCACCACTGTAACTTGTGAACTATAACCTTAGGCCTGTACCTACATATCCAGTAATTTCTAAGGGTAAACTCTGGGTCTAAAATTTTTTTTTCAGGTTTCAGGATTACTTTAAATTCTCCCTTCAGTGATGAGTTAGGAGCTCAGCCTCTGTGTTGCTTGGACCCAACTTCCTTCCTTTTCAGTACCAATTCCTGTTACTGAAGTCCCAGCACATATTTCAGCTGTGCTCACCCACTAATATCTCTGAATAAACAGTACAGGGTAACCAAAATGACCTCTTTTTTCAAAGATTCTTTCATTTGAATTATAATATCTATATGTGATTCTGGCATCTATTTCTACTCATAGAGGTGAAACTAAACTTCCCCAAATAGATCAACTCTTCTGTTTGGAAGTTCTTGTGGACCTTTTAGCCCTAGCAATTATTATTTGATCACCACCATATCCATAAAACTTTGATGTCAGGAACACAGTAATTGAAAAAAAATGATTGAAGGAATGAATGAGTACTGACAGAGTTGAGGGCTTCTATGCCTTTGCTTACTTTGCTGCTGCAAAATTTTAAGCTGAACTTGAGTTGTGTTCTTTCTCATTATCCCTGTGATTAATTGTTCTGATCTTAATGTGTTTCTTAACATTGTCTTGAATATTGTACTAATAATACTGCTTCTTAAATTAGGTCAAAAGTCAAGTCTATTTCTATAATGGGTATCCTAAAACTCTTTTAAACCTTGGAAGGATACAAATCGAGGTCACACCCTATAGTGAAAAAGTAGACATTCAAATAGTTCAACATCACTTACATTTTCCATTACGTCATTCATCTCTTCCTCTGCACCCTGAAGTTTGGTGATAATTGCTGCTCGTTTTAGGTTCAGATATTTAAGTCGATCTATAACTGTCTAAATTTAAAAAACAAATCTTTAAATGTATTGACATTTAAGTATGTCAAATATTCTGAAAAAATGTTGTGCTCATGGGCAGAATTCTTCCTTGCCTCCTTCAGCTGATAGTTTGCTGGCAATCCTTGGTATTCCTTGGGTTGTACATTTATCAGTCCAATCTCTGCTTTTGTTGTCAGATAGCAGTCTTCTCCCTTGGTGTCTGAATCTCTACTGTTATAAGGCTACCTGCCATAATGGGTTGGGGTTCACTCTAATTTAGTATGAACTCATCTTCACTTGATTAAATCTGAAAAGATCCCATTTCCAAAGAAGTATTGGAAATTAGAAACTCCTGATGGAAAAAATATATATTTTGCAGGGGGATACAATTCAACTTGTAATAGTCACATGTAGATGGAGTTAAATATTGGATCTATGCTCCCAAGGCCCAGGGACATCTGGTACTGTCAGCAACCAGAAGAGAAGTTAGAAGACTGAGTGATCCCCTAACAGCACTAGAGGGAGCAGTCTTGCCTAAACCTTGATTGTAGACTTCCAGGCTTCATAACTACGAAAGAATACATTTCTACCATTTAACTTATTTATTTCCCCTCTTTCCTTGCTGACACAAGCTATACAACTTCTGTCGACTGACAAATTCCAGATGGAAGGAAAAAGCTCTGAAAAAAATCAGAATTTCCATTGCTAACTTATGTTATGACCTCCCTTTTTTGTATAATCATAGTATCAAAAATATTCTGAGCAACCATCAGTTTGCTACTGGATTGCCTTAGCTTCATAAATTGGCTACCTGGCATGGGCAAAGTATGAGTTGCCCCAGGGCAGGAAATTCCTCTGTGCCCGGAGACAAAAGGAAAGCTCCAAGAGACGTAAGGCTCCAGAGCATCAAGACTCCTGGGAAGCTTCCTCAGTTTTTTTTTTAAACAAAAAACACATCTCAGATAAAACTCCCAGGCATAAGGATTCATGGACAATTTCCTAACATTATTGACACAGGTTTTGCTTCATGCATGACTATGTGACTTCTTCTTAATTTACCCTTTTCTTAAACAATATCTAACTACTCTATGCAAGTCTTAATTAACCCTTTCCTAAAACAAACACTAGCTACTCTCTATTAGCCTTAAGTTAGCCATTAGCTTCTCTTTAGACAATCACTGATGACTCTGCTTACACAATTTATTCCTTCTCTAGGGCCCCTAAATCCTTTGCTAATAGCTCATCCTTTCCCAGGCCTCTTATCCTTTGAAGTCATAGTTAAACATCCATATACACAAATATGTATAGTCTAGTATGCCATAAAATGCCAGAAAGAGGATGCATTGTTCCCCTCTTCCTTTAGAACTGTTATGCTGATTTCTCATTAATTTACCTGATGTATTATTGTAACTAACTACTTTCTAAACAGTATAGAGACCTGCTAAAAAGATGAGCAGGAAGACTTGCATCCAACTCCAACTTCCGTGTCTTCCTCACGCCTGCTCCCCTTCCCCCCCCCCTTCTTGGAATTCCCACGCTTGCTGATGCCTGCTCCCATCTTAAGACCCTGCCTGCCTTTTGCCCTCTGACAGCTTGTGATTGGGGCTGGTCCCCAACACCTTGTTATGTCATGTCAGGTGGAGTATAAGTCCTTATAGCATGGTATTCTCTATGTAGCTTATTTTAGCCAGTGTTGTGTGGGCAGAAGTGCCTGGTACCAATGCCATTTGGGGTTTTAACAGGCTTGGCAGTTTCAGCCAGGCTTACTGGAGCTTCTACCCTCTACCTCTATAGTATGACCCAGGCCATAAAATGTGGTAATTTGATATATTTTGAGGGAGAAGTCTGCTGTGTGTGATGATGGCCTGGATGTGGGACGTAAGAAAAAAAAGAAGAGTAACTGGAAGACTGGATCTGATATTTACTCTACTGAGGAAAAGTGTGGGAGGAGTGTATTTGGGGAGGGAAGTATTCATGGTAAACTTGTATTTGTAAATGTAAGATGACAATTAGGTATCCAACTGAATCTGTTGAGTTGTAGTATATTGATTATACAAGTGTGGAATGAGAGGCAAAGGTCTGGGATAGTAATATGAATTTAAGAGTTACTGCTGTTTAGTGATACTAAAGGTCTTTAGATTGGATGAAGACGCCTAAGAGGGTAGATGCAGTAAGCTCTGGGATCCCCTAACTCTAGAGATTAGAGATGTAGTATTCAATGAGGTAGAATGGACTCCAGTAGAGTGGGATCCCAGAAGCAAAGGCAAGAAAAGCAATAAGAAGAAAGAAGGATGAGCTGGGTTGTTTCAAGGTGAGTTGGACGAAGACTGAAAAGTAACCACTGGCACTGGAGAGATCACCAATGATGCTGGTAAGAGGAAGTGAGACGAGTCTCCCTAATTGGCTCCACACCAGCTTTCCTACCATGTTGCCAATTACACAAAGCCAGAAATCCAGGCATTGCTCCTTTCTCCCTAAACTCTTAAATTAAGTCACTCAACAAGTCCTGTCATTCACACTTCTTAAATATCTCTCAGGTCTATCTTCTCCTGTCCATTTCCGCAATCCCTAGTCTAGGTCAGGCCACCGTCTTTTACTTGAACTACCGCAAAAGTCAGCTAGCCTTTCAACACCCATTTGATTCTCCTTTGTTCTTTTCCTTCATACTGCAGGCTGACTTTTCTTAAATAGTATCATTTTCATTTTCTGGGTTAAAACCTTCACTTACTCCCACTCTCTGATGATGAGATATAACTAGCACAACTTATAAAGTCTTTCTTGGCACAATCCTGCTTATTCTTAAATTCTTTTTGTTTCAGTCCCTCTGCCCCTTCCCTCTGTGTTCTGGTCCCATTTCATTACCTAAAACTCACTGTATTCTTTCTCACCTCTGGGCTTCCCACAGACTCTTCTTCCCTTAGCGTGGAACACGGTCCCACCACCTCCCCTTTCCTAGTCTCCACGGTCAAATGCTTACTCATCCTTCAAGTTTCAATTTTAAAATAAGTTCAGCCAAATGGCCCTCCTCACTAGACTAGGTTCTGCCTTTTTGTCATGAGCTACCATACCACATTGTCATTCCCTGACTATAACCCTTCAGCTATTTATTTTTTCCAACATACTGGATATTAACTGATGGGTAACCAACCCTTTGCCCTTGTGGTCCACCACAAATCTATTTTCTGTTTTTGTAAGTTTGCTTTTTTTGGACATTTCATTTATATGTTGTGCTGTTATGAAATATCCATGTACACCTTTAATTCCTTTGGGTAGTATTTATATCTCTAGGAATTGAATAGATGATTCATGTGGTAATTCCATGTTTAATCTCTTAAGGAACTCCCAAACTCTTTTCCAAAATCTACCTCATTTCTGAATCCCGGCTGTAATCAATTTTTCCATATCCTTGACAACACTTGTTATTGACATTTAAAATTTTTTTGCCATCTTAGTGGATGTGAAGTGTATCTCATTATGGCTTCCATTTGCATTTGCATTTGCATTTCCCTGTCAAGCAGTTTTTCATGTGTTTTTGGCTTTTATTTTTCTTTGAGGCACTTTTTGATTATTGAGATTTAAAATTCAAATGTAGTTTGATTTAAATGTGAATAGATGCATAAATACATAAAAATTTAAGTGTCAAACTGCATTTTTCAAAAATAAATTGGTGTTAAAAATGTAAATATAGTTCTGATGGTTATTAAAATAAGTGTAATCAGGTCAAAACAATGTTTTGATTTTCCAAACTGTGGAATATTCTTACTGAACATTGCACTTACCAAGAAGTGATCTTCTGGGAGTTTATTTCCATCTAGTTCAATGAGATACTGGGAATTATGTTCAGCCATTATTTCCTGCAAATAATAGACAAGAAATCTTATAATCCAGGTTCACTGGGAAAACTGAATATAAAGACAGAATCTAAATACACCATAAAGAAATTTTTAAACTTAAATTGTTTTCTATATAATGTGGTATTTTTATTTTTAGTGATCAAGGGGCTTCTGCAAAAGGCTAATCTAGTCTCCATACTAGAATTCTATGCTGTCCTTTTTTTTTTTTTTTTCAGATTTTTCTGTACACTAAACAGAAAATATTTTGAGATATTTGTCTCTGCACATATCTGTAAAATAATTTCTGCTAAAGTGATACTTGAGGGTCCCCCCTGGTGGTGCAATGGGTTAAAGTGCAGCACTACCAAGCCAGCCGCAGCTGCTTTAACATGGGTTCAGTCCTGGGTGGGGGGAGGAGCTGACCCACATGCCACCGCAGACCTCTCCTGTCTTGTCCCCTGCTCCCCTCAGCAGTGTACATGTTCATCTGCCTGTTCTGCTCCCCACTCTGTCTTTGGTGAATCCTCTCACCACTCCACACCTCTGGCCTGTATTCCAGTTCTGTATGTATAAATAAATCTTAAAACAAACAAACAAACAAAAAAAAAACACTTCAGTACAGAAAGGCAAATATTTAAAAAAATAAATGATACTTGAAATGACATTTGTTTGTTTTACTTTAATACTCCATGGCTATGAGTAAAATTCAGCCTCCAGAGTCATCTCTGTATGATACTTAACCATAATTTTGATGCATTTTCTGCTAGATTCCATCATTTCCCTAACACTCATGGAAAGTCTTTAACCCTCAACTCTTATATGGATTGCAAATATTTTGCTTTTGTATGATTTATCTTTTGACTTTATGATTTCTCTTGTAATATAAAATATTTTTAAAATGTTTTGTTTCAGGGTTTCTTGTTAGATTTTCTCTATGATAATGTATTCTAGTACATTTTCTAATATTCTTCTAAATTTCCCTCTGTTATTTTGTCTTGAATATTAGAATCTAAAATCCACTGAATTTTTATTTTTGTAAATTGGCAATGTTGAATTCTATTTGAGCTTTGTTTTCCCAGATAGTAGGAATAGTAGAGAGATAGTAGGATAGTAGAGAGATTAAGACCCATCTCCACTCTTCCTCAGGATAAGATCAGACTCCACCTTTCTAAACAATTCTCTCACAACTATTCTTAAAGGCTGTGAAGATGGCTCTTGTGTTACCTGCCTCCATAAATCCCAGATATCCCCTTCATTTCCTTTAAGAAGGCCCTCATTAATAAATATTCTCCCTATTGCAAGAGTCTGAACAAAATCAGCTCCTTAATTGTGTATTTTATCTTCAATATTGTGTAAGGCTGGAATCTTTTTTGTTTTTTCTTCTGAACATTATGTAACGTCAGATGTATGTTTGTTTAGCCATGGTAATTTGTAGGTATATAATGTATTTCAGATTCTCCCCTAAAGATTCTTAAGGTTGGGCTAATGCTAAGATTAAGGATACATGAAACATGTCCAACCCAGAGTTAGTTGGAATCCCAAAACAGACAAAGGACTTAACCCTGGATTATTCTAGAAGCAGGAGAAAAGCCAGAAAATGACACTGGTTAGTTTGCTCCTTCTTGCTTTCCTTTTCTTTGGGAAAAGCACTGAATGATGGTGTTCTTGGTCTCTTAAGTTCAGTGACAACTCACCCAGATCAGAGATCACAGGTATAGGGTCCTCCCTTCTATGGTTCTCCCCACCAGCACCTTGAAACTACTATGTAAGACAACTGTCACCTAAGTGTCACCTAAGTGCTTGGTTTGGAAATTCTTGCTTTATTGGCACTAGGGCAATTAATTCTTATTTATACTTTGCTACAGATCCCAGAGATTTTCCACTCCTAGACATTTTGTGGATAAGCGATTCAAAACTAACTACATAAATTTATTTCTTTCATCAGAGTATAAGAGTCTTTGCTTTACCATATACTTGCTAATATTAGTTTCTCTTATTACTTGCTCATCTTTTGAATTTTGAGTGTGGGAATGCAACTGCACTGTTAAATTAGCATTTGTTTAATATCAGCAAGGCTAAACATTTTCTATTGGCTTGTTAAACTTTAGTTTTTTATTTTTATGAACCATCTTCTGGTTATATCTATGGCTCTTTTCATTCAGGACGGTGTAAACTTTCAGGCTTTAAGATATCAATTCTCTCTTCCTGGTGGTGCAACAAGTTAAAGCATAGCACTATGAAGCAATCTACAGCCACTGCAGCAAGAGTTGGATCCTCACCAGGTAGGTGACCCACATGGCGCGGCAGACCTCTCCTGACCTGCCTGCTGCTCCCCTCAGCAATGTGTTTCAGTCGATCTGCCTGTTCTGCTCCCCATTTTGTCTCTGATGAATCCTCTCACCTTCCCCTTGCACCTCTGGCCTGACCCCCAGTTCTTGTATACATCAATTGTATAACATATCAAAATTTTGAAGTTTTTATCATATTTGATGTGGATATTTTCCAGTTTTACTACCTTCAATTTCAAGGGGCTTTTTTTTTTTTAAAACAAATTTTATTGCTAGGCGCTTCATATTTCATGAAATTGCAGCTACCATTCTTTATCCTATGCCATTTTATCACTTGTTCTGCTGAACACCTATTAAGTATTAACTGTGTTCATACTTGGGTCTAGCATGAGTGATGCTAGGATATAAGGCCAGGTCTCCATCATTGAAAGACCTTTTGTCCCTGTGCCCTTTATGAATGTGATTCTCATTTTGGAGGATGAAGGATGAAAATGCAAATGACACACTCATTTTTCTTTTAACAGTATATAGACACCATAAAACAACAAGAAACAAATTCTTTTAGTTTCTCTATCACATTGAGGAGAATCAGTGTGAGGACTTTCTTTTGTTTTGTCTTTCATTGTAGCCTTTACTAACTAACTTGATGTCTGGCTAAATACTCCAGAGTCAGTAAATCTTGAATAAATCTCCAACACAAATTTGGCAGAGTCTGCCCTAGCTTTTTGACCATATAAAGTATGGTGTTAACATAATTGTAATTTTAGCAATCACATTTTAAATGCTAATCACATAATTAAAACACTCCCATTATAATGTATAATGGCTTTACCATGTATATATGTACTTATACATACATACATATATACCACACACACAGACACATATATAAATACACCAACTGTGAACGAGATAGCCACAGAAACCAATCTGGGAATAACTCTTTAGATAGCAACTTAACTAAGTTAACAAATTTATTTATGAATAAAAGAAGCACTGTTAAGTGTCTATTTGCATAGATAAATCCATAAGTTACAGACTGAAAATATATTTACAAAATAGTCTTTTAAAGCGGTTTTCCAATGTCCAACTATAAATAACTTTCCTTTGTGACTTTTAAGAAACATAGTTAATTTATCACTTTCAACAACATTGCTGCTTTGTAAGAGTAAAATTTTATTCTGTGAAACAGCTTGTGGGATGGAATCTGTAGTCTAACGGCATTCTAAAAGTTTAAGAGGAGAAGATAAGGCAGATGGAGATGAGGAAATGTGAAAGCTATTACACATCAGTGATAAAAACATCAATATTTTTTAGAAATATATCTTGTTCTTACTTCTAAAGAAGGAAGAACTGTTTCCTTATAAACTTTAGTAACATGCTCAATATTTTCCAAATAGTCCTCAGGTCTTTGCACTAGATGTTGAAGAATTTCAGCCACCATCTGCATTTCGGCAATAAACGCCTAAATGGGAAAGGAGAGATTTTGAATAGGTTAGTATTAATGACAACTTAATTTTCAAGCACAGTCCTACTCTTTATTCCCATATGCCATTTGTAATGGAAAAACAGGAAGATTTGAGATTGGGAGTTTTATTTAAGAGACACTGAATACCCTAAGCAGTCTTGGATAGACAGAGTAAAACTTTCATTTGGCTTGGATACTTATTTATTTTTGCTCCCCAATAAATAGTGAAGAGTAGGGGAGGAACATCAGATTTTGAGAGACAAAGTAAAGAAATCAGATATCTGAGCTTGTAGTGCATTCATTCACTTAGTGAAGATTTACTGAGTAACTGCTATGTACTAGGCACTGTTCTAGAAACTTGCAGTAGGACAGTGAACATCATCAACAAGACCCTGAGGCTTGTGTAACTGACACACATTCTGGTTGGACATGGCAGAACATAAAGGATAGACATATAAATACAGAACTTGTTAGGCAGTTGTGAGAGCTAGGAAGAAAAACAGGGTGGAGTGTAGGACACAGAGCCTGATGGGAAAACGTGCTACATAAGGTCAGGTTTTCTGAAGAAGTGATGGACATTTAAGTAGAATACTGAAGGAAGTCAGAGAGCGTCCACACAGATTTCCTGGAGAAAGAACATTTCAAGGCAGAGGAAATGTTACATATAAAAGTTCTCAGCCCAAAGTCTGGTAAATGTTTAATAGCCTATTTATCGTTATCATGCTGATTATATAGTGATTAATTATAGCTTTATCAATGAAAATACATCAATTCTTCTAATCACTGAAATAGGATCACAAAATTAGATGCAGTCTGCTTCAATATCCTGCAGGACAATAAAACTGTGATTTTGAAGGTCCCTTTTCTGTTAGACAAATGATTTGCCACATAAGTTAACATTTGACTTCACAGAGTTTAGGCTCTCATAAAAAGGAATACATTATAAAAAATTATATCTCAGAAATTATGAAAATTTTAAATAAATTTGTAATATAAATAATAGATACATTTCAATAGAGCAAAGATTGGAAAACTATGGGCCTCTCAGCCCAGTGGGTGACCAAATCCAGCCTGCTGCCTGTCAGAGGACTTCTTATTATCAAATTGTCCTTACTTAGTCATGGTGAAAGACTCTTGATTCCCTATTGCATTAGGCTTACTAGTATTTATTTTAGGATTGCAGTGACAACATGCAGAAGTGAAACTGGACTACAGATTTCTTTTCATGAATACTTTTTGTCAGATTTGGGATGGGGTCATGCTAACTTCATAAATTGGGTTATGCTTGGGCTACTTTGATCTCTACATTAAACTTTGTCTTTGCTCTAATTCCTCATTCTAGCTTGCATAATGCTTGACACATAGCAGATGACCAGAAGAAGCTCTCTGTGGTGATGTAAAATGCAGCAGGTCAAAGTCAGGCTAGGGAGGAACTTTCATACTGAGAAGAATGTTAAGCTTGATGACCTTTCTAGGTTGTGAGCTAATGATTTTTGAAAATGTGAAATATTTTTGCTTTCTCCCAGACTAAAATAAAAATATAAAGAAAATACAGTGGTCTCTAGAACATATTAAAAAAAAAATCTCTGCTGAAATAACAAGAATAATGAATAGCCATATACCAGAGACATTTTGTGGGGGTGGAGTGGGGAATGGGATCAAAAACGGGGGGGGGGGGAGGGAAGTGCACGGGATTATGGTGATGGCACACGGGTGACTTGGTGATGGGAAACCCATGGGGGTTACAATTGAGATGGAAAAAAAATGTACAAATGATGTAAAAATAAACTTATAAAATAAAAAAAAATCTCTGCTGTTTTTGATATTATATTAATCATTTAAATAGTGAATTTTAAAAATGTGGTATATAGTATTGGATATTACCTCTTCTTCTTCTTCTTCTTCTTCTTCCCCTTCCTCTTCCACTTTTTTTTCTTTTTGGGCTTCTTTCCTCTTCTTCCTACGATTCTCAATAAACTCAGGATCCCACTGATCTCTTGTATATATGTGCCCAGTGTTACAGTGCTGCCTTTGCCCAGAAACTCTCTGGCACAAATCGAAGTCAGGACACTAAGGAAGAACATCAGAAACCACAACAAATAAAATATACTTTTACTTTCTGTTAAGAGAGTATGTAATACATAACCCCAAAAATCCCCCAAACCCTTAGGAAATGCAATCTTATAATGGCATTTTACATCAGGGTTCATCACATGCCAGGAGAGGCACATGACCTGATTTTCCCACTATTCCTGGTTTTGCTTTATTTGAAAGTTATGTATGTGAGAAGTGTCCAAAGTTTAAGGATCAAAACAGGGGGTTGGAGAAGCAATAGAAAGAGTCAGAGAAACAAAGTCAGTTTAGTTTGCAAAGGCACACAGGAGCATTTTGTCAGATTAAAAGAGAATGAAAAAAAAAGTGAGGCAATATCCATCTATTCCTAACTATAAAAAATTATGTATTTACAATATTTACTATCACTACAGCATCATGGATGACATTTGTTATAAGATGGCAGTCACCAATAGACCACAGCATTTGAAAATCGCCTTTTCATTTTGTAAATAGAAAAGTGAGTCTGGGTAGTAGAAAAATAGCCAACACCAAAGTCTACAAGTAGTTTTCTTTTCCACAATGCTTTCACACTCATAAGAGTTTACTCAACTCTTAAAAGTGATCCTGTGAGAGAAGTAACTCAATAAAATAATTAATGCCATTCTAGGTTAGAGCAGTATTACAGTGCGGGTTAAGAAGCTGGTCTCAGATCTCAGTATCATGATGGGAAACTAGGACTGGGAACCAGGCTTCAAATACAAAGCTTCTGTTCTGGGGCACACGGTGAATGATAACCAGGCTTTGGGACCAAAAATCCTGCTCTGAATACTTTCCAGGAAAAAAAAAAAAAAACAAGTCAGGATGATATTCTATGGTAATGGTTCTCAAAGGGCAGGGTATCGCCACATGTAGAGAACTGTAAGGTGATTTATTAAGTTTGGGTGAGGCTTAGATATTTTAAAAAGCAGTCTCGGCCCTCCCTGGTGGCACAGCGGGTTAAAGCACAGCACTGAGAAGCTAAAGCCACTTCCACATGAGTTCAGTTCCTGCCTGCCCCGGAGGTGACCACATGGGGCAGCAGACCTCTCCTGACCCGGCCGCTGCTCCCTCAGCAGTGTACTCTGTAGATCTGCCTGTTCTGCTCTCTGCTCTGTCTCTGGTGAAACCTCTCGCCGCCCCTGAGCCTCTGGCCTATACCCCAGTTCTGTATGTACAAATAAATACATCTAAAAAAAAAAAAAGTAGTCTCAATGATGCTGCAGCCCACAGCTCATGCAACACACTTTGAGAAACAAAGGAAACAAGTTTAGAACCTTCCTTGCTCACTTTCTGATTTCTTCAGGCCACCTCTATGAGGAGTTGAGGGGCACTGATTGAATCAAGGCTTATTTTGGCATCATAATTTTTTTTTTTTAAGATTTATTTATTTTTGCATACAGAACTGGGGTATAGGCCAGAGGTTCAGGAGCGGCGAGAGGCTGGCTTCACCAGAGACAGAGTGGGGAACAGAACAGGCAGATCGACGAAGTACACTGCTGAGGGGAGCAGCGGGCGGGTCAGGAGAGGTCTGCCACGCCATGTGGTCACCTCCTGGGCAGGCGGGAATCGAACTCATGCGGAAGCGGCTTTAGATTCTCAGTGCTGTGCTTTAACCCGCTGCGCCACCAGGGAGGGCCGGCATCATAATTTTTTACAAGAAAGATTCTAGCCCATAATTTTGGAACCATGTTTACTGGCCCTTATTCAGCAACCCAGAACACCCACATTGGGGATCTTTGGTAAGATGACAACCATTAGCTTTCTTCTATTTTCACTTATAGGAAGTGTTAATAAGAGATGTGCCTGAAGGGCATTCCTTGGAGCTGTGAGCCACAGATTTCAGTTTGCATCAGAATTACCCAGAGGGGTTTTAAACACCACTGGGCACTGCGGGACAACATTCCTGAGTTTCTGACTCACATTTCTTGGGGGAGTGGCTGAGAATATACATTTGAAACTAGTTTTGCAGGGCTGTTGAGTGACTAGCTCTGGGCCATACTCTGAGCACCACCACTTTGGAGCACTGGCTCTTAATAGAAAAAAATTTGTTTTGGTAGTATGCACTTCTATGGGATATGATTAAAACCATAGGCTTTTGTTCCCCTAGAATGTCATACATATAAAATTTTTTATAATTTCAGGAGGTTCGTGGATGATAAGTGATTTATGTTTCTGGGGCTATGAATTTCTGTTCTAGGAATCTCAGATTATATCCTTCAATAAGGTCATCAGAGAAGTGAGTGTTTTATTGACTTCTGTCCTTCATTAGGTCCTCCAACTATACACTGGTCACCCTGTAGAAGCTTCCATGAGAGCCCACATATCACTGGGGTTAAGGACTTCATTCTCAACATTTATTTCTTTTCTACCAAGACTCATATAAGATAGTTCCCTCATTTGCAATGGGAGTTTTGCTCTTTCTGAGGAATAGCTTATGTTTTCATGGACAAGGTGAATTTTATAATGGGCCACATTTCTCCTTCTATGCAGCTCATCAAACTTAGAACCAAACTTATAACCCAAATTTAATAAACACTGGGGACTTAAATCATATATCTGTGTTGTGTTCTTGTTCTACGAGGTCTTAATTTCCCATATAATCTATCTTTTTCATGGCTTAGATTTTATATTTGGTTTCAGCTGGTTACTTGAGATCTTTTCTTAGCTCCATTATATACACATTAACATACTCTTAAAGTCACACATGGATTGTGACTGACCTCTGATCACAACCTGTTGCTGGGGCTACAGATGACACCATGCTCAGCATAAGTGACATGTGTGCTGTCACTGCTGCCCCTAACACACCACTCAGTCCCCACAGCTGAGCTGAGAATCATCGACATTATTATGAATCATTTGATGACTCAAAACTTTGGTGGGGGAGGGAATCAGACAGGGTATACATATAAAGGCTTGTTACTCATTTTTATAGAAAAATGTAGGTTTTTACCTCAATGAATTATTATCACAAAGCCATGAGGCAGCTATTACTACCTTTGTGAAAAGGAAATTGAGGCTACTAAATGTTAAGTTGATAAAGGAGAGAACTGGAAACAGGACCCAGCCTTGACTCTTAAATCAATCTAGTTTTGGTACTTGACATTCATATATGGACGTAATTTGTTCAATTCACTCATTTTATTTAATTGGAAAACTTACGAGGTATCTACTAGGTACCGTATATTTTTCTAGTTGATGTTTATATGAGGAAGACATGCTCTAGACTTTAAGGCAGAGTCTAGAAAGAAAATGGGCAATTACAATATTGTGCAATAACCATAATAGAAGACATGTTGAATGGTGTTTAGAGAAGAATTTAACTTTCTGTGGTAAGTGAGGTGTGGAAGGGTAAGAAGGTAGGAGGTAAATAAATGTGCATGTTGTTGTGGATGATAAAGGTACCTTCTGGCTCTGAAGAGATGATGACTGTATTGACTTTCAAAGAAGGACTTATGATTAAGCCTAGGGAAGGGATAAGAAGGTGTTTCCTGTGGCTGAAAGTATTCCTTATATTTCACTACTAGTAAAGACAATAGTTACCTATAGTAGAAAAAAGTCTAATATTCTTACCTTAATATTGATTATAATATCAGGCTTCAAATTTAGGTTTTTAAGCAGTTCTACTTGCTGCAAAATAGTCATGGCCTGCTCTGAAAGTGATGGTATTTCAGTGATGACATAACCTGTGGAGTAAGATGTACTTTTTATGTCTTGGTATATATTATAGTATACATTTTTCTTAAATCAACATTTCACACTATAGCAGAATATATGTATACATGTTTATGTAAACTACAGAACCTAATAAAACAACTATGTATCCCACCCACAGTCACACAGTTTAAGAAACAGAACATTCTCAATGTGATTCTGGATTAGAACATCTACTGACTTGCACCTCTCTCTTGAAACCCAAGATTCATTGAAAATCACCCTATTTATTAATCACCCACATTCATTTCCTTTATATACTTACTTAATTATGTCACTCTCTTGTGAGAGAAACTTTCTTTTAGTAATAGAATAAATTTCAACTCCTTCATTGGAAATGGCCAGAGGCATCATCCAAACTCTAGGAAAAGTGTCCATGGAAGAACTGTGGGAGAGACAGCTATGTCTCTTAAGTTTGCCTCACCACTGAAGCTTTTGAGTGGATTTCTTTAGAAATCCTAGAGAGAAGTTAGAGATCTATGTGACCTCAAATCATCCTGATATGAGAGGAGATGTAAGACCATCCAAAATGTGATACAACCAAGGAAGGGACTGCCCAGACCAAGGCTATCACTCACTAGAGAAAACTTCTAGAAGCAACTAGGATGTATAAGAAAGTAGTAGAGAGTGACTTCTTAGGGTGCTTAGGTAGTGACTCTTCCTTTTTATCTTGGTGAGAAAATTCATGGAAACTGATTTTGGCTCAAGGCCAGAAAAGTATTATGGGTTATATATGAAAGCATTAGAATTAAATCTTGTATAAATTTCTTCTAAATAGACATAAAAGGTTCAAGTATAAAAGTGCTCTGGTATAGAAAAAAATTAACATCAAATTTGGCAATTGCCTACTATGCAGCAAAGGAAGGATTTGGAGTCAGCAATTATCCAGCCCCTCTCCCAAGTAAATATTCCTATTTTGAAAGCTCTTTACTTCCAACCTTTTTTCTACTATATAAGCAATTGCTGAGTGAGACCAAAATCCAAAGGAATCCTTGCTGCAAAAAGACTTTCACATTGTTTAGTGGAGTGCTAGGTGCCAAAGAAATTTTGGGGGGGGGTGCAAAGTAAATTTTGGGGGGAGGCTGGGCAGAAGTTCCCACCCTCCCACCAATGCCTTTAAATGAGCTTAGGTGTGCATCCTAGAATGTAGCCTTGTAATTTTATGCTGAACACATTAAATGGTACTAGGGAATGAAATCACAACATCTAGAATTCAGGAAAAAAATTGCAAATAGCCAGTTCCTTTAACAAAAACACAAGAGGGTAGAAAGAGGTTAAAGGGAACCTAAAGATTAAGAGAGATTTGAAACACCAATCAATAGAAATATGTGAAACCTGACTGAATTTCAAAAGACAAAAAGGATTTCAAGGAATTAGATATGAATAATGAAATGTGACTACAGACTGGTTAAAAGTCTGTTTATTTTTTAGTTATGATAATGGTAATAATGGGGTTTGAGTCCTTATCTTTCTTGAGATACATATATACATATAATGCTAAAAGCTTTAATTTTTTCGCTTACAAATTTAGAATTTGAAGAATAAAAACAAGTAAACAAGCAAATGAAACCACCAAAGTTGCTCAACTGAATTTAAGACTCCAGGATCCCCATGCAAGGGTAAAAGAAAGAACAACTCTAGATATTATTTGTGTATCAGATAAAGCATGCATTTCAAGGCTGCTTTATGAACTACTGATATAGAAAAATAAACATACCAAAGTGAGAGACTTCTACGGAGTTGAGCTTCTCTATCATAAGCTTTGTGACAAGTTCATCTGGAATGTTGTGACCAGTTAGCAGCATGGATTGCAACTAAGAACAAGAACAAATAGTGTACATTAATGTACCATAGACCTCTGATATAGAGCTTTCTACAAAAACAAAACAAAACAAAACAAAACACATTACTGTAAAATTTTGCTTTATTTACCATCTTTCCTGATGTTGTCTCATTGGCAATATGTTCTTCTAAAACTGACAAAGCTAAAATACAAATTTAAAATATTAGCAAGAACTAATATTAGATCGCCAAATTAAGATATGTAAGCTCTTATAACTGGTAAGAAAGAGTAACACTGCCTATCACTTTAGAGTTAACAAAGCAAGTTTATACACATTTATGTAAGCCTAACCAAAGTAAGAGGCAGCAGAATGTCCTCTCAGGGAACTTGTCTCTATCACTGGTTAAAGGATCCTGGGAAAGCTAACTTGCTAAACACCTCTGCTTCTCACTATGCCTTGTGTAGTAGGCAAGGGGGTGTGAGCATGAAATGATGGGGTGTATATGAAGGTGACTGGGAAAATTGCTATGTATTGCACAAAAATATGTATCAGTATTGTTAGACCAGGTAATTGCACAACAATATAGTTACAGTCAAAGCACATTAATTTGGCATTCTACTATATAAAAGGAAAGGAGGCATGAAGAAATGTTGAAATGGATAAACACTGATTAGAAAAAGGGTCCTGAGGTTGAAATTCCAAAGATTTGTTTCCTTTTTAAGAGGAAATATTATATGGCTTGCTCGAAGACATCCTGAGATGGAAATGACAGGGGCGTGGGGAGAATCCAGGAGCTGAATTATGTCCCTATGCTAATAATCTATGGAATGTTTGGTATCATTTAGATTTCCTACAAGTGAATTATTTTGAGAAAAGAAAAAGGAAAATCTTAAAGTTGTGTTTGTTTGTTTAACCGTTCTCTCTCAAATTGTACCAGACCACAATTTCACTAATAGCACATAGAGTGATCACTGCTAAAATGATTTTATCAATAGAAGCTTTAAAATTTCATTGTCACTTTGAAAGGCAAATATGAATCAGTGCTATTTTAATTATCATTTCTTTGGGTAACAATGAGGTTAAGCTTTTTTTTTTTTCTATTAATCTTTCTTTTTTCTATTTTTATGAGCCAGTGATTCATTCCTTTACTTATTTTTCTATTAGGGAATAAGTAGTTTACTAATTAAAAGGATATTTATAGATTAGGATGTGAACCTTTGTATGCAAACAATGCAAGCCAATTTATATATAAATTAAAAACAATTTTATTACCGAAGATAACTAGTTCCTGAAAAAAGGCACATATGGGTAACTATGAGAATTCCTCTTCATCTTTCATAGGGAGAAACCTCAAATACATATATCTTGAATAGTTTTCAATAATAGAATTAAAAAATTGGAGGCAATAGAATATAGTAATAGCCATTCCATAAACCCTCCTAAATTCTATGAACAAAATTAGAAGGGCCAAACCTGCATGATGCTTTAGAAAGAGCATCATCACTGGGTTGAGAGATGTATGATAAAGAAAATACAGTAAAATGTTGATCATAGAATCTACAGGGTGACTCTATGGGCAAATACATGTTCTTACACAATTCGTTCCCTCTTTATGTGCATTTGAAAGTTCATAACAAAATAATGGAGAAAAAAGGCAACGTTTACCTTCCACACGAATACATTTCCATGCCTGTGCTATGTGATGAGCCAATGTTGTCTTCCCAACTCCCTAAAAAGAAAGATGTTATGTAAAACCTAACAGAACAGCTGTTTGCCAGCAAACAGCTATTCCCATTTTTAATGAGTCCATTTATGGTTATTATTACTTCAATGTTACCAAGTAAAATTTTTCCCTACAAAATAAAGGTAGAGTAGACACTACATATTTATTGCTTCATTTTTCTCTCTAAGTGTCACATATGTCAAACTTTATGAAGTGATTTAAACAAAGTTTAAAGAAAAAATTTAAGTTGTATGTAGGGCACTGAACTTTTTGACAGTCAAATTTTGTAATTTTGAATACAAATCATTATGACTATTGAGAGTCATCATTTCATTTCCTTCCTGAAGTTTGTAATCATGAATGTTCAGACAGACTTCCATTTAGTAACTTTATGAGCTAAAATTTCTTTTTAACAGAATCTTTAAAAAGTATCATAGTTTAAAGTAATCACTTTAATAAAGTAACATTTCTGTTTTATTGTTTTCACTGTTGATTTTTAAAAGTCTATGGTGTTTTTAGAAATATAATGAAAAATACTGGAACCTTTGGTTCCCTTTCAATTATAATGTACAAAAAAATTTTAAGTTATACAATGAAAGTTTAGCAAATACTCAAAAAAAATTAGTACACTGTGGTTTTATTTTTGAATGGTTAACCTAAGGTTATAATTTTAGAAAACAAACTATGTATTGAATAATAAATTAGGGTAAATAACTTACTGGTTTTCCAAATATAACAAAGCAAACAGGTTTAGACAACAAAAAGTTTTGTTCAGCTTCATCTTCATTAAATATATCCACAAAAGGATGTTCCTCTGTCTTCTCTGGAGAAGTCATAATTTAGAATACTAAAAAAAGGAGTAAGGTCAGTAAAGCCCCTGGTTTAGTTTGAAAAGATAGGCATGTAGTCAGGAAGAATGAAGATATCCTATAAATTTACTTAGCCTAGATGCCATTCCATGCTACTAAATACACAGATTTTACCAATAATTTCAAGTTAAAGCCATCTATTTAGACAATAATAGGCTTTTAGTTTGACACAAAAAGCAAATCCAATTATGTGCTAAATAAAAAACAGATAAAACAGCTTCTGAAACACTAAATTAAGGTGAAAAATGCATATAGGTACACATATTCATACATGTGATTATGTGTATATTTTACCAAAGATCTATTAGTTATACTTACATACATACATATATATCTGTGTCTATATGTGCTTATATATATCTACAGCATATCCCTATCTATTTATACACACACTAATAACTATATCTACCTATGGCTGTATCCAGAAATAGAAAAGATATAGATAGATAAATTTGTTAGATTTATATCTTTTTATATATGTATATATATATATATATTTTTAAAGATTTATTTGTGCATACAGAACTGGGGTACAGGCCAGAGGTGCAGGGACGGTGAGAGGATTCACCAGAGGCAGAGTGGGGAGCAGAACAGGTAGACTGATGAAGTTCACTGCTGAGGGGAGCAGCGGGAAGGCCAGGAGAGGTCTGCTGCGCCATGTGGGTCAGGGTGCAGACTGAACTCATGCTGAAGTGGCGTTAGCTTCTTAGTGCTGCACTTTAACCTGCTGGGCCACCAAGCAGTTAAGGGAGCCTTCATTAATCTTATTAAGAAATTTTTTCCAGAAGTAATGTATTTTTTTCACTTTGTAATTTTCAATAAATGTAAAAACAAGTATTTGATTTTATATAATTTTTAGAATCTATTATTTTGGACTATGAAGTTAATATAACTCCAATTACAGTTTATGTATAAGAACTACATTACTTTTGAGTCAATCATCCAAATAGAATTCATATTTTTTGGATTTATGTTTTGTAACAAAGATCATGTCTTATTTTCAACTATCAAATTCTTTTATACTACTTACATATTCATATTTATAAAATATCTAAATAGGCCCTCCCTGGTGGCGCAGCGGGTTAAAGCGCAGCACTTAGAAGCTAAAGCCACTTCCGCATGAGTTCGATCCCCGCCTGCCCCGGAGGGATCCCTCATGGCACGGCAGACCTCTCCTGACCAGCCTGCTGCTCCTCTCAGCAGTGTACTTCATCTATCTCCCTGTTCTGCTCCCGGCCCTGTGTGTGGTGAATCCTCTCACCATGCCTGCACCTCTGGCCTGTACCCCAGTTCTGTATGCATAAATAAATAAATCTTTTAAAAATATATCTAAATATACTCATAGAATATTCCCATTACTTAAAATAGCATTAGGCATATTTCTTGATCACAATGAAAAAAAAAAAAACTATAAAGGTATGTTTAAAGCCCTATTTCAGAAAATAATACTCTTCTAGATATTATTTCTAGAAATATCAGAAAAATAATACTCTTCTAGATATTACAGGATTAAAGATGTTTTAAAGTGAAAATGAGAAAACATGGACAAAATAAAGTTAGTTGCTTTTTTATTAGAAATAATTAAAATGGGCTGGCAAAATATTTTTAAATTATTTTCTAAAAGCCAATAATTTTCATTTAAAGGAGCCATGTATACTATAAAATTTTGCTTAAGGATAGTAAAAAAGACCCAAATGAATAAAGAGCCATAATATATTTTTAGATGAAAAGGTATAGTTTTGTAATATTAATCACCCTACTAATACATAAAGTTAAATTTTTGTTAGTTCACTGACTATGTGTGTAAATTTCTGGATTCCCTTTATACAACCAACTTATGATAAAGGAGGCATTTAAACTTGGTAAATAAAAGATGAATTGTTTAAGATAACTGATACACACTCCATTTAAGTTGTACCTGTTTGCAACAGATAGGCTGAGCCCTTAATATGCACAATCTCTTGAGACCAAACACCTATGCAGGAACAAATTGATTACACAAGTGACATGTGTTCCCAGTATGGATTTGCATTCCATACGTGCTTTATCTTGCCACCATGTGAGGATTTGAGTGTCTCATTTATCATATGGGACCCCACATAATATTGCTTGAGTCAAAGGATCCTCTTTAGTACATGAGATATGAGGCATATGATCATGGGATCCACTGATCCAGCCACCTCACCTAGAAGCTGTCTTAACAGAATGTAGGAATGACCTCTTTAAGCCACCACTAGTTTGGGATCATTGAGACAATGTATTTAAAGTGAGGAATATACTTTGAGCCAGGGTTGGCAGCAGGAACGGCCCCTTCCACCTTTTCTGTCAGTCCTTCCCCACAAGTTTAGGCTCTGGAGGCCCAAGTTTTGATAGAGGAGAGGGATGCTTCTACAGGAGTTCCAGTTAGGTGTCACTAAACTTAAAGATCAAGATGCTGCTGCCACTTGGTATTGCTTGACTTCACAAGCCCATAAGGACCTGCAAGAAGAGAGCAGTTAGCTGCTACATAATTGGGCAGGGACATCTATATTTTGACCTCAGGGGATTCTCTGAGACTCCACTAATGTGCTCATGTCCAGTGAACGGGTAATTGCAGCAATCATGATCTGACAAGGACATGGATACCAGAGGCTTATAGGATTATACCTCTTCAGGAAGTATACCTACTGGTTGTCCTACTGGGAAAACAATTTAAACCAGCAAAAGCGCTGACCAAGGACAAAGGAAATCTAGATGAGAGGTACACAAGGCCAGTGATGATCAAGTACCAACCTAGGATTAATTGCAGTAGTGGATTCTGTAGCTTGTCCCACTAATTTTTGTTGTAAGTACATTTCTAAGAATTTGGGAGCACCTTAAAAAATCAGTGATATGACAGTGGGAGAAAGAGTGGATATGAGTGGTTCAAAGGCTGGAAGGCAGCTGATGCTACTAGTGCACTTGACATGTGCTTGATGTATACCTGTTCCATGCATGGCCAGCCCATTTCCAGCTGCTAGCCTATGCAGCTCTCTGGCTACCGGCTCTTCCCAGCTGCCAGAACCTATTCTATGTGAGCACAAGGCAGAATGGAAGTTCCAGGGAATAAATGTTCTACCTGACAAACCTCAACTAACAACTGATGTGAGATAGTGAATAAATACTCCAGCAGGCTCACTGCCTACTAGGAAGGGAGAACTCAGAGATATATTAGCCCAATATTTCCCAGCGAATTCAGCCCTCCAGAGAAATTTGCTTAATAATATTCCTTTTATTTAGCTTCTTTGCCTTCCCTACTGCTGTTTCCTGGGGTTCATTTCCATATAAACTAATTGCTCTCAAATTTTTGTCTCAAGATCTGCTGCAAACTAAGAGAAGGGCAAATGGAAGTGCTTAGTTATAGTATAATATGACAACTAAAAACTCAACATTGGAAACCACAATTCTATAGCTATTTTAAGATTTATTATCCTAACTAAAAACATTGTACACATATACATATATTTTTTAAATTTGTATTTCTTGTGTACCTCTTTAATTCATACTTAGAAGATTTGCTTTCCATAATAAAACAGAACTAAGTGATTTTTTTCAGTTAAAAGATCCAAGTTAATGAAAAATGCCAGAACCAACCTGGCTATCTTTCTAGTTCTTAATAAGAAGTGTACCACATCATGAACGAGAATAAAAAATAGTATTTAAAAAAACTTATAACTTTTCAAATTTGAATTTACAATGTAATCTCTAGAGTGGCAACATTATGTGTTTCTTCGGCATAGACTTCTGGTTTCCTTACATTTTTAGTTTCCTTACATTTATAGACTATTAGTTTCCCTCCACAGTGGGTTCTACTATTTATGAGGGACGCATCTCCTGGGAGACCGAGCACTTCCGTCAGGTTAAGTTAGTTGCCACTTCAGTAATTTTACTCTCATCATTAGTGCTCTTTAAGTATGGACAGAACGAAGACTAGTCGTTGAGAAGGGAAGTGGCTTTTAAAAAGCTAAAATTTACAGATATATCAAAGTTAAGTTTCGCAAAAGGAATCGCACTAGGGTCCCTAGAGGGGGTAGGATTCCATTTAATCGATACCAAAATACCTCCCGGCGGTGTACTTCGACCCTTTACTTACCTGTGGCCGCGGGCAGACCCCAGTGAACGCCACAGACCCGCTGCAGCAGCTTCCCGGGATTCGCGGGTCTGTTGAACGGTTGCCTAGGGAACTCCTGGCTGCACTGAGCGCGGGGCCTGTTGGGAACCCGGCTTAGGGAGTTGGGGACTTCGATTTCCCCCCTCATTTTAATAATTACTTTTGCAGCTAATTTTGTATTCATAATTTCGACACACTCCTTTTGATAAACAGGAAAGGTGACTATCAGTGAGGGAACATCAAATGGAAAAAAATCTTATTTATACCCAGAACTGCCTAGCTCTGAAGTTACACAACTCAGTATACACGATGGTTCATTTATAAAAGGTTAGTGGCGAAGTCCAAATTTCCACTTTAGCTAAGTAAAAAAAAAAAAAAAAAAAAATCCTTGAATTACACAGACTCTGTACAACATGGACTTGGTTAACACTTAAAGGACAACCTAAAGAGACGTGAGGAGAAGAAGCAATGCATAAATAAACAGGGGGCGGGGAGGACCAACTTGGGAATAGATCTGTATGCAACCTGGAGAACCGCTCCAAGAGAAGCGCTTCCGTTTTACCTTATCAACCAAAGAATGATTAACTCAAACACTTTCTCCACCCTTTTCTCTGCCCTCACCAAAGATGGCACCTACGGCTTCCGCGGCGGCACGCACGTTCTGGGAGCCTCTATACGTTCTCTCTATGGTACATCCTCCAACCCCGCCCCCTCCAGCCTGGGGCGGGACTAGCTTGGAGGTGGCAGGCGGGACGTGCAGAGATACGGAAACACCGGAATTATGGCCGGTCACCTCAATCTTTAGTGCCCAGACAGTGCTCATCCTAGCTCTCTTGCTGTGCAGAGGGTGAGGTGACGTCTCCCGGACCTCCTGTGGTATCCCGGCGGCTGCTGCAACCTGGGTTGTGGCCTGGTGCCCTGTTGCGGTGGCCAGCATTTGTTCTAGCCATGCCCGCGGCCGCCGCCCCCATCATCAGCTCGGTCCAGAAGCTCGTTCTGTACGAGACCAGAGCTGTGAGTACCGGGCGCGGCAGGGCGCGGGCGGGAGGAAGGCAGCGGAGCGACGGGGGCCTTCGGGGTCCGGCTCGTCCCCTCCCCAGTTCCCTGACCCTGAGGGGACACAGCTTGGGGAAGCTGGGGAAGGTGTCCTCCCCTGATTGTTGTTCCCAGGGCACCACTGCGTTTTCGTATACACAGGTCGCCTTAAAAGGCCACAGTTGAAACATACGGGAGACAGGTGCTGGTGTTACTGGAGAAACTCTTCAGGAGGTTCTGGTACGAGTCACAGGATTCTTTTCAGCTTTCAGAAACTCTGTTCGCGTTCTGCAGTTCACTGGAGTAGTCAGGAGTATGAAAAAAAGTTGACGTACGACTTTTCTGTTTTCCTGTTGCTAGGCATACATACCATCACTATGACTGATGGTAGTTTTATCGCTGAAAGCTTTTGTCCTTTCCTTTTTACTTGAAAGAAAAACTGTCGAGACAGCTAATTTGTTTGTGTAACATTTTGCTTTTCACTTTTTATAACATTTAAAAAAATTACTTCAAATTGCCATACAAATAGTTACTAGTAGAATAAGCAGATTAGGTTTTTTTTTTTTTTTGCTTGTTTTGTTAATTTTAGGTTACTAGTTCCCTAAAATTTAAGGAATAGTGTTTAGAGAAGTACATCCTTTGCCATCATTGTGGGTGGAAAATAAAATACAGTTTTTCTAAATAAAGTATTGCTTTTCTAAATTTTTAATATAACTGATTTTAGAGTCTGTATTTACAATTACACTACATGGTAAAAAGACTGGGTATGCTTACTACCTTTCCTTGTGCTATGGAATGTGTTATAAGGCACAATCAGGGGAACTTGAGTTACCTCCATTAGACAGAAGAATACAAGCAGGTACTTTTCAGTTATGTGGTGGTCTTAAATAGTGTATCTGCTTCAGGTCATCATTAGTGTAGAAATATTGTTGACCAAATTTTTGTTGATAACTTGATTTGATTAGAACCAGACCAGAAGGTGAAATTATCTAATAAGCTGTATTTGTAAATGCTTTAAATTGTTTTCTGAGGACAGTCATGTAAAAGTGTCACTTGGACATTGAAATAAAGCCTTCTGCTTTCTGTACTACATGCAGGTTAATAACTCTAGTTAGAAACATAAATACTTAAAACAGAAATTTCAGCCCTTTATAAATTGAGCATTCAGGAGAATTGAGAAGTTAGTGTTCTTTCTAAAGCACAATTTACATTTCTGCTCTGCTCAGAAACCTTCAGTGCCTCCCCATTTAGAGGAGAGTAAACTCTGAATCCTTTAGTTTGGCATTCAAAGCCATATTTAATTTGTCCTCAACTTGTCTGTCTGATCATATACCTAATTTAATATTAATTCTGCAAGCATTCATTGAGGATTAACTGTGCTTTTATATGTCTTATTCTGCAGTAAAATTGTTTTGCTTTCATTTACTATGTTGCGTTTTTCTGAATTTCTCCCTTAAAATTTTCTCCCCCACAACTCCCCCTCCCCCTACCCACCTCATTCACTGTCAAAACCTTGCTGGTCCTCATAGCCCACTTTTGTAATAACAGGAGATTCTCAATAGATACTGCTTGAGGGAATCCAACACAAAGAGGTGTGTGTTCTAGAACTAGCTCAGATCCTCTCAGTGATCTAAGTTATGGAAACTAACTTTGATGAGCTTAAAAATAAAAGGCAAATTTATTAGAAGCGTTCTGGGACAGCTGTTTCATAGATAGTCATGGATGGGGCTGAACCCCCCAGCCTCTGAAAAGGTACCAGACAGCAGGGTTTGAGAACCCTCTCAGAATGCTGGAGAAGGTGCTTATGGACAGAAGGAATCTGATGGACTCAGCTATTATTGGCTGTTTACCTGGGGAGATAAATATTGTTGTGACCTGGCAACAAAGGCCTATGGAACCAACATTTTGTTTCACGGAATGGTGGAGCCAAGGCAACCATCCTGAGTAATGTCTATTGCATTTCATTTCTGTCCTTTCCTCCTCAGTAAAATGGGTTATTCCTTTTAAAATATTTTTGACTTAAAAGATATAAACAGAGGGCTGCCCTCGTGGCACAGCGGGTTGAAACACAGTACTAAGAAGCTAAAGCCACTTCAGCATGTGTTCAATCCCTGCCCCAGATGTGACCCACATGGTGTGGCAGACCTCTCCTGACCCGCCCACTGCTCCCCTTAGCAGTGTACTTCATCAGTCAGCCTGTTCTGCTTCCCATTCTGTCTCTGACACTCTCTCTCACCACCCCTTCACCTCTGGCCTGTACCCCAGTTCTGTATGCATAAATAAATAAATCTTAAAAAAAAGATATAAACAGAAAGATCTTTATGAGTAATAAACTCAGTAAATAATTCAAAAAAAGGTTTAAAATCACTGACAACTCAGTAGATCATAGGAGTTAAAGACTGCAGCAGGTTGTATTAATGAGAATAACAGCTAGTATTTATGGACCACTATTGTGCCGTGAACTGTCAAAGCACTCTACATGTTTTATGTACCCCTTATAAAACCTCTGAAGAGATAAATGATGTTACTACTACTATTGTTATTATTATTCAGTGAAGAAAATAATGAGGCAAAGAGTATTACCAAAAGTGTGATCCAAGAAGTGGTGCCAGGCATGTGTAGTTTGTAACTGAATCGTGACAATTACTTATTGAAATTGAGTAGGCGATAAGAAAATTTTATAGCATTTGGACAGAGTAAGTTATATTTATGATGACTGAGATAATTGAGAACACTGAATTTTTGGTTTGTGTGTTGTTTCTTTTTTTTTCTTAGCTTTTTTATTATGGAAATTTCAAGCCCTTAAAAGTTAACAGAATAGAATAATGAACTCCCAGTATCCGTCATCTAGCTCAAAATTTGTCACCCTTCATTTTCTGTTACTCATTCTACTTTCCACCTATCACTCATTATTTTGTAAGGATTTTTTTTTCCTTGAAATTTACATAAGTTGAAATGCACAAATCTAAGCTGTAGAATTTGAACAAAAGTATACAGGTGTCAGCAATACTGCTGTCATGATATGAAACATTTCTGTCACCCTGAGCAATTAATCCAGCCTTGAGGCTCCTACTGCGCATGCAGCTCAGTTCACCTAGGAGGTGCCCACAGGGATTTAGAATCTGGTTTCCAGTGTGAAACTAAGGGATCAGGAGTTTACTCTCTTGATATGGAGGAGTGGGGGGACATGAAAGGTTTCTGAGAGGAGACTATAATATGAGTCATACTTTAGAAAGAACAGCCTGAAGTTATCCTGGGGGAAACTGCAGTTTGCCTTAAATTCCAGTTTTCAGGTGCTGTTGTTTAGGATGTGATGCAGTAAGTGACCATTTCATGACAAAGAAATGAACACTTACCGGTTGGCTTTACAATTGGTAACTGAATAGAACTACTCAGATTTTTGTGTCTGCATGTATATTTTGTAGGGGGTGAGTCTGTTAAGAGTAATATTTACTCTTGCTAGCTCAAGATTGTTAGTATTTATGTACAGGTTTCCCCTGCTATCTGAAAGTAGAATTTTTCTACTTGGTATCATTTATATGATATGGAGAGAGAATGAGTCTGGGAGTGCTTTTGCCATTATTTTCTATGGGAAAATTTTGGAATATTCTCAGACCCAAATAATAACCAGCCAAATCATACCAAATTGGAATGTTCTACTTACAAATAGTGGGGGAAACCTATATATGTGTATGTAATTCTTGAGTTATGCCTTAATTTTGGTGAAACATCTTCAGTTTATGTACTGTAGTATTTTTGATGTGAAGCATATCTGAAAATGTTCTTACCCTACCCTCACATTTGATTTATAGATTTAATGTTGAATTAAGATTGAAGTAAATTTGCCCTTAGAATCGTGAAGGCACCACATCCCTGTCTTCACCTTCCATTGTAGCTATTGAAAATTCTCAAAAATTAAGGATTTAAGGAAGGTCTTCCCTTCCCCTGCCCATCTCACCAAACTGAATAAAATGAGAACCACATCATGAGGAATACAGTTGACTTAATTAGCCATGGTTTGTGTAATTAGGGAGTGGGAGATAATAATATAGCCTGAGGTTGATTAAGGGTTCAGAGTGGGAAACCAAAAAATAAAAAGTGGGAGTGAGAAGCATAGTATCTGTAGCTGATTTAGGGTACAGGTGGAGGTAACAATTCTCTGCTTGTCTAGAGAGAATTTGAAGTTTCCCCAACAGTAAAACCCTTGAAGCTCATAAAAGTGAACTGGGAAACCTCCCTCTGACTATCGGAGGCTCATTTTTCTAGGTTGCACTGCCGGCTTTGACGAAGGAGTAAGTGAGGTGGCAGGCTTGTAATACTGTTAGACTGTGAGAAATAACTTCATGGAGATCTGTTCAAATAAAACCTTTAATCTGAAAGTTCAAGTGAAGTTTAACACTAATTGAAGCTGTCAGACAACCTAAATTTTCTTCTCTTTCAAGAGAATATTAGAAATTATTATTAGAAATATGTGAAAGATAGAGCTGATTTTCCTGCCTCAGATGAAAAGTGAGTGATTAATTAGCCTGCCATGATAAAAGAAGATAATAATGTTAGTAGATTGAGTTTCCTGTTAAATGGATTATCTATTGTATTCCATTTGGAGTTAGTGTATTTATTTTAGAACTACATTCATCTTATACGAAGCCACCATGTTAGAGCTGCATGTTAAAGTTTTAAGCTTTTTCTTGAACAGAGATGCTTAACTTGAAGAGAGCAAGCTCAGATCATCTAGCTGAATAGACATTTTAACACACTTTTAAAAAAAAGTCCTCATTCTCTACCCTAACGCCTCCCAACACCACAGTCCTCCTTCCACCAATGCCCAGCATATCTACAATTGTGGCATGTCTTTACCTGAACAAACCTTTTCCACTAGAATGTTAATTCAGTCTGTATATGCACTCAGTCTCGATGATGGATGTCTGGTTTATGAAAACCCTGTGAACTCCAGTTAACTGCACTCTTTGCTTCCCTCTTGCGTATGGGCATTTTATTTTCCTCCTTTTTTACCTTTATCTAGTGCAAGCATGCACAAGGCAAGTTCACTTGTCCATTCCACTAGATGGAAAGGAGAGTCCTGGAGCCCTCGATAGATTTTACCAGCCTTTAGCAGTTGGAGCAGGGAACCAGGAACATACACACGAGGCAGGCAGGTGGCTTGAGAGGAGGCAGGCACTGTCCGGGCCAGGGGGTTAGGAGGCAGGCGGGGAGCGAACTTCCCAGCCCCCAGTGAATCTCTGCATTCACTCTGGCCTCTGTCTGACCGTCAGCCTGTCATTGATGGTCTTGCATGGACTGGGTCGTCCTGCCTTGCTGCCGCCGCCGCTGCCTTTAGTCCACTCCTCGGCACAGGTGTGGGTACTTACACATGCGCGCACACGCGCTGTAGGTGGCCACAGCCAGAGGTGCGCATGCCCGGTGGTGCACACGTCCTTCTGCCTGGGCATCCATACAAGCAGCTAGAGGGCGGGAAAATGCCTGGTTTTTAACTTCATTTATCCTACACATTACCATTTGAACTTCAGACTGCCAGTAGTTAAGTTATTTCCTTCTTATAATCCGTAGTTAGAATTTACAATGAGTTTAACCCCAGCTCTCCCAGGAGTGTAATTTGGGTTCTCTATGTGATGATTTTCTTGTTTCCCCACGTTCTGTACCGTGTTCTTTCTTTAGATTTACATCTTATTTTAGGTGGAACATCTCCAGCTGCTTCGTTAGAAAGGGTTCATGTACTGTAATATTTGTGATCTGGAGGATGTCTGATAATATTCCTACTCTGTCCTCACATTGGATTGATAGATTTTATGTACCACATCTTTTTAATCCAGTCATCCACTTTTGCGCATTTGGGTTGTAAAAGAGATATTTTAAGGATTCTTGGAGACATCTTAATGTGGATTGTGAGATAATATTGTATCAGTGCTATTACAATTATGTTGGAGGATGTCCTTGTTTATAGGAGATACATTTTAAGGTTTCTAGGTGTGATGTGTTGTGATACCTGCAACTACTTCCCAAATGGCTCAGGAAAAAAAAAATCTCAGGAAGGAGGAAAGGAGGGAAAAAATGTAGCAAAATTTTAACAATTGGTAAATCTAGGTGAACGGTATATGGATATTCACTTTACTGTTCAGTTAATCATAATTTTAATGTACTTAATTAAAAAATAAACATTTAAAAAATCAGTGGAGAAAAATTTAAGGAAAAGATATCTCAGGAAATTTTTTTTTTTAAAGATTTACTTATTTATTTGTACAGAACTGGGGATAGGCCAGAGATGCGGAGGGTGAGAGGATTCACCAGAGACAGAGCGGGGAGCAGAACAGGCAGATCAATGAAGTACACTGCTGAGGGGAGCAGCAGGCGGGTCAGGAGAGGTCTGCCACACCATGTGGTCACCTCCGGGGCAGGTGGGGATCAAACTCATGCTGAAGTGGCTTTAGCTTCTTAGTGCAGTGCTTTAACCCGCTGCGCCACCAGGGAGGGCCATCAGGAAATTTTTAAGTTCTTAAGTGCTAAGGTCCATTTGGAGCATAATATTACATATAATGAAGACTAAGAATACACACTCACGACCCAAGTCCCCCCCATACACTTAATTAGTTGATATATTTAATTGGAAGCAAATAAAACCAAGTGGAAAGCAGCCAGATGTCCACCAGAGAGCAGTGCAGGAAAATGATCTGTTCACAGCAGGCTGACAGACTTTTGCCTATTAGTGATCCACATGAGGTCGCTCTAATCTGCAGAAACATTTTTAGGAATCAGCCCACGTAGAGGAGAGACAGTAGAGGAGAGACAATGTGGATTTTTATACTGTCTCCTGTTTCTGCCTTCCTGCTCAGATAGGCTTCTAAATTCTGTAGATTCTAGCTTTTGACTCCTCGGCTTGTTGGAGTCTTTGGAAGAATCTGAACAGGAGGTTAGCTGGTATCTGTACTCCAGAGACCTGCAATGCATTTGTATCTCAGGAATTATATCTTTTTACAAAGTGCCACATCACATCTTATTGCAGTTAATCCTTTAATTTTCCAGTGTCTATGAAAATTCAAGGACTTTCATTCAGGGATTTTTACCTCTCTTAAGTGGTTGAATTTAACAGGTCATCGTTTTGTGTGCTTAACCAAAATAGATGGGTTCGTAAATAAATTTGGACAGGGAAAGAAGGGGTGGATGGAACAGGTAGGTAAAGGGATTAACTTGATAGTGGTAATAGTACTAGAACTTTGGTTGTGAATACAGTATGTGCACAAACATTTATACAAGTGTTAGTGAAGCAATACTCCTGACTTACATAATATTGTATGCCGATAGTAGATCAAACCAAACCAAAAAAACCTATCAACATAGGTTAGTGTAAAGGTTGTAGAAAGTTACCTGGAAAATTAAATCATTCTGTGACATGCACTTCTTCTTTCACTTGCCAGGTATACCATGCCTGTAGAACTAGATTGCTATGAGACTGGGGAATTAAAAACCACAGAGGTTACCAAGTTAGCTTCTGTATGCTGCGGTGCTTATAATTAGGTGAAGGGGCACACATGATCGTAGGAAGTAAGCACTGAAGTTAGATTTAAATAAAAATTCTTAGGGAATGGGGCTGGGACAGCGACAAGTGATAAGAGAGGAGTATTTGTAAGGGATATGGTGGATATCATCTGTTTGATCTTGGTTCAGTATAGAATTACTGTTTAGAGATCTTTCAAGATCAATTTTAGCACCAGGGCAATACCTACTTCTTTTGGTAGCTTACTGACCCTTTACCAAGTGAACTAAATGACCTTCTTTGTTATCATTGCATCCAGTTCACACAGCATGTCATTCATGGTAGGTTGTATGGCCCTCTCTTCTGAGGACAAAGACTGGTTACTAATAGACATGTGCATTCTCTCATTCTACTTCCATTCTAGTCCTTGACATATTTTACTTTCTCTGGAATACTCTCTTTTTTCCTGTTCCTTACCCCTTGGTCTGTTTTCTCAAATGCATCTACTCCTACACATTTAGTATTAGAATGATTTAACCAAGCGCTCATATTCTGATATAAGTGAAATCTTACTTTAGAAACTCTTACCCATTCTTTAAAAATCAATTGAATTCTTGACTCTACTATTTTCTGCATATAGAGTAATCACATTAATTTCTTATGCTTGAAATTCCAGCGGTCTACATCCTTCTGTTTGACCTTTAATCTCAAAAATCTTATTTCGGGCCCTCCCTGGTGGCGCAGTGGGTTAAACACAGCACTGAGAAGCTAAAGCCACTTCCACATGAGTTCGATCCCCACAAACCCCGGAGGAGATCCACATGGCGCGGTAGACCTCTCCTGACCTGCCCGCTGCTCCCCTCAGCAGTGTACTTCATCAATCTGGCTGTTCTGCTCCCCGCTCTGTCTCGGTGAATTCTCTCACCCTCCATATCTCTGGCCTGTACCCCAGTTCAAAATGAATAAATAAATAAATCTTTAAAAAAATTTTATTTCTTATTTAATTGCTTTATGTGTCTATGGCTTATCTAACTAATGAGATGGAAAGATGAAATTGATTGTGGCAATATCTTAATTTTTTCAAGATTGAAAAAGTACCACTTTTTAAATGACATTTTGAATAAATATCTTTCAAATTTTATTTTTGCTAGTGAAGTTTTATTTTTTATTTTATTTTAATAGTTTATTTTTACATCATTTTGTGCCTTTTTCCATCTCAGTGATTGAAGTTTTATTTTTTAATACAATTTAAAATTATCTCGTTTAGGTTTTCATAAAAGACTTTCATTTGACTATAAGATAGTTGTTTTTCTACAGTTTTATTTTTCATCCTAGTCTCAGCATTCATTTAAGAAGGCTAATGTGTTCAGGTATAAAACTCAAAGGAAGTGTATCAGAAAAGAAAGAATATTAATTATTTCCTGAAGCTTATCTATAAAAAGCCATTTGGGAAAGTACACTCACTTTAATCTTTCATAGGACTTCAGGGTGGAATTTTGTAGTTGCTATAATAAAGTCATTTTCAGGCTTCTAGAAAATTTGTAAAGAATTATTTGATAAAATATCAATATTTTAATAACTATGATTGTCTAAGCATTCCTAATTATATGTTGAGCTTTCTAATTCTTACCAGAGCTGCTTCTTCCTGGCAAGTTTAAACATCAGTCTCCAATCAGTTAGGTTAATCTCTATATAATGTAATTAAATTCATCTGACCTGGTTACTGGGTACATTTCAGATATCAGACTGATGCTTATCGTGACACCATTGAGAATATTTCAATTTCAATAAAATTGACCTTTTGAAACCAGCTTCCCTTAATCTGCCATAACACTTAACAGAACTATTTCTTTTAAAAGTAACCTGACTTAATATATTTAATGTCAAAAACTGAGGGGTTATAAATCTGTGTAAGGTAAATGTCTTAGGAAACTGACAGCATCTTTTTATTTGTAGAGATATTTCCTAGTGGGGAGCAATCATGCAGAAACAAAATACCGTGTTTTGAAAATTGATAGAACAGAACCGAAAGATTTGGTCATAATTGATGATAGGGTAAGTATCTTGCAAACATGACTACATATATGTTTATACCTGTTGTTTAAAGATATAAAATATCCTATGGCTTATGGTGATATATAATTTTTATAAGCATCTAAATAAAAAATTATTTTTCATGGTTGGTAATAATGAACCTCAAATCTGGTTTCCAGAAATTACTGCTGACAAGAAGTATGCCAGAATTATGCTTTGTTCCTCATTTTGATTTGTTTTACAAAGCAAATTCTGAGTAAGATAATGAATATGTTTTCTCAAAGGGTTAACATTTTAAGGATTCAGTCTAATACTTAATGTTATATCTACAATAGAAGTTTTTTTTTTTTTTGTAATTGTGCTTTAATGTGAAGTTACTTGAAGTCAAGGAAGACTTTGTTACTGCAAATGTTATATTATTGTGCTGTTAAAAATCTTTTTATGAGAAGTGTTAAGCTGTTCTTAGCATTAGGTTCTATGCACTAGAGAAGTGTTAAGCTGTTCTTAGCATTAGGTTCTATTATCCAGAATTACGAAAAGGATTAAGTCAGGTGGCGCAACAATATGAGGCTGTTAGTCAAAGTGAAATACAGTGGTGGTGAAGTAAAGTTAATTTTAGCTCATATAAGAGAATCTAGAAGTTCACGCCCGTGGCTACTTTGGAATGTATGTAGATTCTTGATAGCTCAAATATATCAGAGGCTATAGTTTAGAATCCATTTCTATTAAGTTCTTTGCAAATCTGTTGTCTACATACAGGTATTTAGGTAGGCTGTATAGTGTGATTTCCTGTACTTCCCCCAATAAGCTAAGAGATTTTACTAACACAGTGTAATGATTATTGGCTTTATTTGAGTGTGGGAATATTTGATCAGGGATCTTTTTGAGAATCAAAGCCCTGGGCTTTCTCATAAAAACACATATTTGTTTATACCATCAGAACTTCACATACAGTTTTAAGGAGTTTACAGATTTTTTTTGGAAATTTCTTAAATCTCCGAATCTCTGGTTCAGAATAAAAGGTTTTGGCACAGTTTTTTAGTAAAGCATCATGTGATCCAGTAGCCAGTTTTACCTTTGAAGAGTGTTAGCTTTTAAAGTTTGTGGTTTAACCAAGCACTGTTACATACTTCTTTATGGAACACCTAATGATAGGCAACTTAAAATTTTTCGGGGAAAAGATAATCTAAGCACAACTTGACAGTTTCATTTTACTTATTTTCAGCATGTATATACTCAACAAGAAGTGAGAGAACTTCTTGGCCGCTTGGATTTAGGAAATAGAACAAAGATGGGACAGAAAGGATCTTCTGGATTGTTTCGAGCTGTTTCAGCTTTTGGTGTTGTAGGTAAGAAAAATGCCTCCCTTTTACTATGTACAAACAGCTTGCAAGGATATATTGCTTTAGATTTATGACCCAGACACTCTGGTGGCTTGGGTTGTTTAAAGCTGCATTATCCATCAGTCATCTTTCAACAGCCCTTATATAACATCCGCCCGGTATTCTGCACTTTGTTCAGTTTTATACAAGATACAAACAAATGTGGACGTGGCTTTGGCTTTTAAGGAATCTGTTGTCTGGTTTGTTGAGAAAAGAGAAAGTAAAAATTATTTCTACTGTAAATATTTGCCCTGCTTTAAAAGTGAGTACTTTCTCCCAAGGAAATGATACAGCTATAAAAGGCCACCGCCTCCTTCTTTAAATGACTATTCTTTCTTGCTTGCTGAGAAACTTGGTTCTCTAGCATTAAAGTCTGTTAGAAATTTTATCAGTAAGAAAAAACATCCTTCTCTTGCCAGGAAGATCTAAGTCACTTTGACCTGGAGAAGCAGCCTCAATTTACAACTCAAGCAGAGCCTCAAAGAAGGGTTTCTGTGTATGACCATCAGCTGCCGTGCTCACTTTAATGTTTTCCAGGAAATGAGGCCCCTGAGTCTGTTTCTTAAGCCAGACTTGATGTTTATCTCTTGGTCCTGCATTGGTTTGACCCTCTTCATCTAAATTTTACCTAAATTCCACACTCCCTCCAAGTCCTGTAATAACTCCTTTATTTATTCACAAACAAATGTAGAATGGTTTCACTTGCAAGGAGTCTGCTCTCTGGCTGGTGGGGCATTTGTGAGATGTGTTTCCCATTGCAGTAGGTCAGTAAAGCTGTCTTTGCTATACTCTGGATTTCTCCCTGGTGGTCTTAGGTTGATGGATGAGGATGGGGGATAGAAACCAGAACACATGACACAATTTAAAAATTATCAGAGCCAACCTGCTTAGTGAAAGGTAGATGACATTGGAACTTATATAGAGGTAGATTACTTGGCCCTGGAATGTCTAGGAAAGATTTCTTGGACAAAATGAGGCTCTTACTGTACCTTGTAAGAACCAAATTTGGATGGATGAAGGGAAGAGATGAGAGATCTGTAGGAGGCATGACAGCAAAGGTACAGGCATGAAGATGCCTCTGGCTGCTTTACTGTTGGTGAGTGCTACGGTGGCCAGATCCTTCAAGGCCTTGGATGCCAAGCAGAGGGCAGTTGCATGTCAGCAGAGCCTTGTTTTGGGTCTGTTTTTAAAAGTCACTCATAAAATTATCTCTGTGCTTCTTAAACCTACTGGATATATGTGATATTGGTAGACTCACTGGTATCTAAAGATGTTAACTAAATGAATATGGACTTCATTACAAATTCTTGCTAGGTTTTCTGATAGTACTTCCTATTTTGTGACTATATTTGTTGAAACTCTGATTATATTCTCCCTTATGTGATATCTGTTTTCTCACTGTGCTTCATAACTCTTTATATGTAAATCCCTTCAGGTCTTTCTGTGGCTTAGGTAGCTGCCAGGGAAGGTCAGGAGTGGTAGGTGTGATTAGATTTTCCTCAAGATGGTCCCTTTTCTATACTTTTTACCTAGTCTTGACAAGTCCCTTGAGACTACGTGTTTAGGGAATAAGAGTTTGTGGACACGTGTACTTCTTTGTGTGTCTTTTTAGTTCATGTGTTTCAATTCCATATATACCATGAATGTTAAATTCCATTTTAAGTGTTGCTTATATTTGAAATTAAGAAAAAACCCTGAAAATAAAGTGGGTCTTAAATATATCAGGTTAAATTTAATATTAGTTACTTAGTAAAGTAAATATATTCCTTTCGGTGCTGATACTTTGTATGCCTATTTCTTTAATGGAATTTTCCTAAGATACCAAATACCTCATTAGCCAGGGTTTACTATTCAAAATTGAACTTTCCTTGATGATTAAGTCTAATGACGTGCAGATCAGTTATTGAGTTGTATTTAAAAATAGCTGCCCTTGGATAGTCTGAAGTTGTATAGAACAGTTTACCTTTATATTCAATTATCCCCCAAACTACTGTTTTGTTTTTATGGCAATTTATTCTTTGTTGTTCCAGGCATGTTTGTTTCTATCAATATTTCTTACCTCATTTTAAGTTTATTGTTAAATTAGCTGTAAAGCCAAAAGCTTTATTTTAATGAATTGGTAACCACGTTTATAACCAGGTGTTTATTTTATACACAAGTACTAGTTAATAAACTCGGTGAAGACTGAAAGGGATTTTGTATTTTACTTAAAGGTTGACACAAGCTATGCAGTCTCTATCAACTGACATATTACAGATAGAGACGAAAGTGCTCTGAAAAATCAGAATTTCCATGCTAACTTATGTTATGACCTTCTTTTTTTGTAATATCAAAATATTCTAAGCAACCATCAGCTTAAGCCAGATTGCCTTAGCCTCATAAGGTGCTGCCTGGCTCAGGTGAGCAAGCACTGCCCAAGACAGGAAATTCCTCAAGAAAGCAAAAGGCTGATTAATAAAAACAATTCTAACACAATCAATATTGTAAGACAAGGCAGTACTAGAACATGCTAAAAAATAATTAAAATTCTTTTACTGCCCACCAGAACCCAAATCTTATCACTCTACTCTCTTATTTAAGCTTTTATTGGTCAGTCTTTAAATGAGGAATCTTACTATCTCCCTTAGTGATTTATCTACCAGAAAACTCCTCCAGCCTAGTCTTCAACCTTACTTTACCCTCTTTCACAACTTCTCCTTGGCCTGCAACCTCACCTTATCCCCCTTCACATCTCCAGCCCAGCCTCCACCCTAGTCCTCAACTTTACTTTACCCTATAAGTTGTCTCAATGAGAATGAAGATCATTAAGTAGCATTTAAGGTTTAAAGGGACTTTATTTTAGCCAATAAACACTGTAGTAAATATAACAATGTTAGCCTTAAATTTTATGAATTTATGTACCTATCTTAACTTTAATAGATTGATTTTAAGAATAATGAATGTTATATCTCAGCTAAAGGGCAATACAACCCTAAACTGTTCTTAGAAAAAAAAAGATGACTGTAACCTCTCAGCCCAGTTCATGTGCTGATGTCATCCCACTGCTTGCTCCTAATGTATAAAATAAACTTCTGCTAAAGGCAGAACAGGAAGACTTGTACCCAACTCCAATTCCCGTGTCTTCCTCGCTCCCCTTTCCCCTTTTTCTCCTTTTTCCCCTTTTTTAGACCCTGCCTGTGATGAAGGGAACAAAGGGTCTCTGACAAAAGGTAACATTCTTAGGTGTTGTCTAGCTATTTCTGTAGCAAACTGAGGCCTTTTATATTTGACACTTCTTAGATGGTGAAATTGTAAAAGACTAACCTATCAGTAAAGTGACACAATAATGCACTAAGAATCATTTATTATTTTTGTGGAAATGCATTTTATGTATTCTAACTTGGCCATGAAAATAAGCCTTAGGATAGTGAAGAGTACACAGGGAGTTAATAAAAGCTGTGATTGTCTAGAAATAATGAGGGGTACTGAAATAGCAACATACAAAATATTTCTCTTTGAAAACTGTACAACCTAGTTGTCAAAACAATTCTTATGTGGACCAGCTAGAATGGTTGTCTCTTTTTCTTTGGCTGTAATATTCTCCCTGCTAACCTATCCAACATGGTTAATTTATGAATAGTATTTTGGCCGGAATGTTTTGAACTGTCATTGTAGTCTGTTTATTTCACAAGTTGTAAGAATCTCGAGTGGTAATTCTTGACTAGTTGTAGTAAAGGACCAGATTTTTCCCCCACCAGTATGTCACTGGGCGACACATTTCTCTGTGAATAATTGGTCTGCACCTTGTGTGTCTGCATCACACAAGTTCAGTAATACCCAAACTAGTTGCACTGTGTTCAAGGCAAGTTCATTGGTCATGCCCAGGCATATTGTGGCAACCTCAAATTGCTTTCAGGTTTACAAACCCACACACCAAAAGTTTGTCACTGGTCCATAGACATGAACTGACCTAGTCCTTTAGCTGCCTTGCCTGCTTCTGACCCACTCCATTATTATTTGACGGCCAGCAAGAGGTTTCGGAAATCAAGAGATGTTTTATCTGGTCCCAGCCACATGCATGGAGCTGGTGATCCATGGTCTGCAACCCTTACTACTGTCAGCAGAGTGACTGTCAGCCCCTTCTGATACGTAATCTTTGCTCTGTGTTCTTTTTCTGCCTTTTAAGCTCTGTAGGACAAGGGTAGAATAAGTGTCACTGTAGTAAATTAAGTAGAGGACTCCACTGTTATTTAAAATAACACCCTTAGAAATAATTGCAGATCAAAGATATTGAAAACAACAACAAAGAGTGAGTAAGGGTGAAGTGGATTTGTTGTTAGTGAGTCTGTTTGGTTCCAGAGGACCCTGTTACACATAGGCTCTGTGTACCTTGTGGAGGTTTGCCATACTTCTCTGGCAGAATGCTGTTCTCTCTGAAGGCTTTCAACATAGTGACTATTTTGGTGGCCCCCACCCAAGATTTGTGTAGACTCGACGCTACTCCATCCTCCCATACTGTCCTTTTAAATATATTTTGCTGATAGCTGGTCTCCAATGACACACCCCTCTCAGATTGAACAGGGACAAACACTTTTGTATGATGACTGTCCTCTAGGCTTCTGGGAAGTACTCAGTAAAATTGGTCTAGGATCAGAAGTACATAGAATGAAGATGAAAAAACTTATTAT
>NW_004567102.1:52197975-52198627 GCF_000260355.1 Condylura cristata
AAATCCTTGAGGCATTTTTTACATAGTTCAGCTCATTTATGTTAATATATTCAATTAGTAGTTTCCTTTTATGTCAGCTGAGAATAATAAGACACTGGAAATAGATATTTGTCAAATTTGGAGCAAATTCATAGCCTCAAGATCCTAGCTTAGACTTTTAGAATGTAACACTCTGAGAGAAGGAGAAGGAAAGGAATAAGAGGCTGGGGAGGGGAAGGGAAAGGCAGATGCATGGACACACAAGAACATTAGTTTTAAAAGGTATAGTAGACACAAAATTCTTGGTTGACAGATTTTTCTTTTAGTGCTTTGAATACACTACTCCACTACCTTCTGGCCTCTGTTGCTTCTTAAAGGAAGTTAACTGTATGTGACTGTATCTGTCTCACCCTTTTGAGTGAGCTGGAGTGAGGGTGAGTGAGATCCAGTCTTCTTGACCAGTCATGCTGGGGTTAAGGTTAGGGTTATGAGCCTGATAGAAGAGAGGAACCTCAGATCTCAGCCATATTTGCCTCCAATAGAGCTACTGCAATACAGAGTGGGAGGGAGTGAGAAATGCCAGTTGATTGTACCTTTGGAACAGAAACTATGACCCTAGGCTGAGATACTCTGTCACACTAAACTGGGACAGGGGTGTGGAAAGAAAGCAAGT
>NW_004567102.1:52199267-52206293 GCF_000260355.1 Condylura cristata
GAACGGCAAGATTTCAAATTTTCTTGTAGCTGAGTGGTATTCTACTATGTGCATAGACCACATCATCTTTATCTAGTCTTCCGTTGTGGGCTCTTAGGCCAGTTCTAACTCTTTGCTATTGTAAATAATGCTGCAATAAACATGGGGGTACATAGATCTCTAGATTAGTGATTTTGTATTCTTCAAATAAATATCCAGAAGTGGATGACTAGATTGTAATTTTTATTTTTAAATTTTTGAGGAATCTCCATACTACTTTTTGTACTGGCTGTGCCATTTTATATTCCCACCAACAGTATTCCTTTCTAACCAACAGTATTCCTTTTGGATGTAAAACTTAGAGGTGTTTTTCTCATCATGAGAAAACTACCAAAGATGTCTAGATTTTATCTTTAAATGCAGTTAGACCACCATTCAATTGTGTCCTTTGTTTGTATTCTTTTAGGTTGTAAAAATGACATTTATTGAATTGTGCTTTGACATATGAAATAACCCTAAGACATATGAAATAGCTCTGAGAGCCAAAATCTTTTGACCAAAAGTATGTGGTAACTTCTTGTGTTACTGAGCGTTAATATATATGATGTTTCTTTAGCTAGCATAATTGAATATGTTCATTATAATGGTTTTTTATATAAAATGTAAATTTAGTTACATTTGTAAGAAGCTTACCTATCAAAAGTGATAATTATAGGAAATGAAAGATATACAACTTACTGCATATAATATTTTGTTTGTTCAGTCCCCCCATTTTTCAGAGAAATGGCACCATCCCTCCTACCCCAGCTAAGTCACTTAGTTATTGTATAAATGGCTTCCAAACCATGTGACCTTGGGCACAGCTGACTGATTTAAGACCAATACCCAACTGAAGGTGGGCCAATCCAAGTCTTTCCCTAGAAATTCTGGAGTTGAACTTGTTTCTTTCTTTCTAATAAAGTTTTGGATGTAAAACTTAGAGGTGTTTTTCTCATCATGAGGTTCGCAAAAGTGGAAGAGCCTGATCTATGGAGGGAGATAAGAATGGAAAATATTTCAGAGATGCTTTCACCTGGGTCTCTCCCAATAACGTTGTTGCCTCTCAGCGTCATTAGTAACCTTGTCATAGATCACCTTAGTAATCTTAATGTAAATTTATTTTCAGATAGTTGGCTCAAGTTGAGTTTTGTCTGTGAACTATTCCTTCTCAGCAATAGTTCTCAAAAATTGTTCCTAAGATATTAACATTAGTTAATTTCTTCTTAGAAAGGGGAAGAGGTTCCATGCCCAAACTATCTAGAGAGGTGCTTAATCTTTATCCTCCATTGAGATTGACAGTGCACATAACATTGTACTGCCAGTTTCAGAGAACTTCTAAAAGATTTTTGATTTGCTTTGTTTTGTTTCTTTAGCCCAATATTTACCAAATTTATTTTCTCAAAGTTATTTGCTTCCCTCTAGAATCTACTAACTAGTATTTCATGGAGAATACATTTGGGGTAAAGCTACCAAAGATATCTAGATTTTATCTTTAAATGCAGTTTGACTACCATTCAATTGTGTCCTTTGTATTATTTCATGTTGTAGAAAATGACATTTATTGAATTGCGCTTTGACATATGAAATAGCCCTAAAAATGTGTCCTTGACACTGCTAAAGAAATCTTCGGAGGTTGTTGCTCCTTATTACATAGTTTTCTTTTTATGAGGACTGTCTCTAGAATTTTCTCTTAATCCTCAGCAGTTGTATATATTTTCTCCAAGCAACTGGTTAGATTTTTATCTTACAGTCACTGTGAATAGAGTGTGTATAATTTAAAGTGTTCCTATTCCTGTTGTCTTTTAGCAAATACAGTAGCAAATGTGAGGGCAAGTCTATAGGACTCAAGATATTTTCTTATGTACACCTTTCATTTTAGCAGCATCTTATTTTTTTTATATTTCTCTTTACTTCAATTTTCTTCCTCATTTTATGAATTGCATATGCAATGTATCTATAAAAAACATGTAACATAAAAGTTACCATTTTTAAGTGTATAGTACAACAGAATTATATTTCCCTTGTACTACAAACCTCTAGTACACTTTTATCTTACAAAATTCGAACTCTCTACCGACCGAGCATCAGTTCCCCTTAATCTTGTATATACTTTTGCTTATAAAGCAACTCAATCCTATTTGGAATGAAGCTTTAATAGCAGCTTAGAGGCAGGTTTGGAAACTCATTCAATAGCAAGGGAAACAAAAGGAAAAATAAACAAAAGGTGCCACATCAGAAACTGGCATCAAAATGAAAAGACATCCTACTAAACGGGAGAAGATATCTCATATCTTATGTATGATGAAGGTTTAATATATAATTCATACAAAGAACTCACAAAACTCAACATGAAAAAAAAGTCAACCCAATTAAAAAATAGGCAGATGATCTGAATAGAGGTTTGTCTAAAAATGACATTCACACTAGGTACATGAAAAGATGTTTACTGTTCCATATTATTAGGCAAATGTAAATCTTTACATTTCTGAGAATGACTTATATAAAAGGCAAGAAACAGTGTTAGAGAGGGTATATAGAGAAAAGAATTCTTATGTACTACTAGTGTGAACCTAAATTGGTAGAACCATTATGGATAATAATATGGATATTTCTCAAAAAATTAAAATGGAAATTCCTAATAATCCCACTTCTGGTGATTTTTGCAAAATATGTGAAAAGACTAATTTGAAGAGATGTATGCATGTCCGTGTTTATTTGCAGTGTTATTTGAAGTGGCCAGGTGCTGAAACCACCGAAGTGCTCACTGACAGCTCAGTGAATATGTAAGATGTATCTATACACAATGGAATACTAACCATTTATATAAAAAAGAGACAATGATGTGAATGATAGCATCAGACATTTAGTGGTGAATTTAATATAGAAAATACCTACTTGACACATAATACATTGTTACTGTAATTAAAAAAAGTCTTTTGTCTTTTAATATATATCTAAAAGCACTGCTAAGTTTAGGAAATGTTAATTTACCTCTCTTTTTTTTGTGTAGGTTTCGTCAGGTTTTTAGAAGGCTATTATATTGTGTTAATAACTAAAAGAAGAAAGATGGCAGATATTGGTGGTCACACAATATATAAGATTGAAGATACAAATATGATCTATATACCCAATGATTCTGTACGGATTACTCATCCTGATGAAGCCAGGTGTGTGCTGGTCGTAACTCCTTTTTTTTTTTTTTTTTACTGTGGAACACTAATTAGATAACAAAGTATAGTCAAAAAGTAAGTATAGTCAAAGTAAAGTCAAAAAGATGATCAATGTTATGTTAGAAATGTAAAATACTGGCTCTGAATTCTATAACTTTTGTTCTAAGGCTGTTAAGAAACTCAGTCATAACAATTGACTCAGGCATGTATCAATAATGATTGTGAAAACCAGTAGAGAAAAGTTATTAGTGGAGAACAGATTCATAAAACTATATAAACTTTGGGTGTACATCTACACTTCTATGTATATAAACCTCACCTTGCCACCACCAACATTCCAGAGGCCTTCCCACTGTCAAATAGATGTTCCATACTTTTCCTTCCCATCTCTCTACCCTTCCTTTTGATAACAACTATATTTTTCACAGAATTTATTTTGTTTGCTTTGGTTATTTATAGTCCACTTATGAGAGGAACCAGCTGCTAATTATCTTTCAATTTATGACTTATTTCACTTAGCATAATCACCTCAAGTTCCATTCAGATTGTCACAAAAGACATCTTTTTTTAGGAGCTGAGTAATATTCCACTAAGTACATATACCGTAACTTTTTATGCCGTCAGTGGATATTTAAGGTTGTTTTCATGTCTTTGGTATTGTATATAATGCTGTTATGAACATAGGGGTACATAAATCTTTTTGAATTAGTGTTTTTATATTCTTTGGCTCAATACTTAGGAGAGGAATTGTTGTGTGGTGTTTTAAATTTTTGACTTTTAAGCTATCTCCATGTGGTTTTTCATAGGGGCTGCACCAACTTACATTCCCACCAACAATGAACAAGATTTCCTTTTTCCTTACATCCTTGCCAATACGTGCTGTTTCTTTTTGATACAGGCCATTCTCACAAATGTGAAGTGAGACCTCCTTATGATTTTGATTTGAATTTCCCTAGTAATAAGTGAAGCTGAGCATTTTTTTATGTGCCCATTAGCCATCTGTATGTTTATCTTCTTTGGAGAAGTGTCTGTTCAGATTCTCTGCTCATTTTTTGATTGGGTTGTTTGTTTTTTGTTGATTTGTGTGAGTTATGTAATTTGGATATTAAACCCTTGCTGGTTGTATAATGTGCAATTATCTTCTCCCAGTCAATAGATTTTCATTTTTGTTTTTGTGATGGTTTCTTGCATATATTATATAAAATGTTTTTAGTTTGATATAGTCAGTCCCATTTATTTACTTTTGTTTTTATTTTCTTTGCCCATTGGAGTTGAGTCTAAAGATTTGTCTGAGCTTCGCATACAGGAGTATATTACCTGTGTTTTCTTCTAGATACAGGCATATTTTTTGGTTTAAAAACTTTTCAGCTGAAAAAGATGGTTATCCATAAAAATACCTGCTTATTTTTATTATTCTCCCTCCAACTTCAAAATATGTTTGAAGTATATTATAAAAATAAGGATATGGGCCCTCCCTGGTGGCACAGAGGGTTAAAGCACAGCACTAAGAAGCTGAAACCACTTCCGTATGAGTTCGATTCCCGCCTGCCCTGGAGGTGACCACATGGTGTGGCAGACCTCTCCTGACCCGCCCACTGCTCCCCTCAGCAGTGTACTTCGTCAGTCTGCCTGTTCTACTCCCCACTCTGTCTCTGGTGAAGTCTTTCGCCACCCCTGAGTCTCTGGCCTGTACCCCAGTTCTGTATGCACAAATAAATAAATCTTTAAAAAAAAATAAGGATAGTATTTACTTCTATCTTGTCCCAAATTTAAGTACCTCATACATGTGAATGCATGACTTTATCTTTTTGGCATAATCAGTGATGAGAAAATAGTTAGGTTTTTATCTCTGGAGGGATGATCGGCCCTCTTAGAAATTACTTCAGATGAAATCCCTACTCTAGTTACAGATTGAATTCTTTACTTTTATGAGTGTATGTGCATATATAAATGTATATATAAGTATGTTACACTGTACATTTTTTTAATGTTGTATAATGCAAAATGTTTTGTTTTTTTAAAGGTATCTACGGATATTTCAAAATGTGGACCTATCCAGTAATTTTTATTTTAGGTAAGTTTGAGCTTTGTTTTCCCATATTAATCTTTTAAATAATTATGTTATTTTCCAGGGTGGAAAAACAGAATCAGGGAACATAGCATTATTTCATCTACTCCTTTTTTTAATAGCCCAAATTTTATCTACATTTTAAAAATGTAGGTATTTCCTCTTTTTTTAAATCTGAAATTTGATAATTTGCATTGGTAAATTAAAGGGCAGTAGGTCTCAACTATAAGAATCATGTGCATTTTAGATAAGAATTTAAAGAAATATTCTTATTTTATGATTTCAAATTACAAAAATGAAATTGCCATATGGTCTCCAATGCAGAGTCTTAACAATTTTGTGGTTCAATTTTTAGTTAAAAGCCTTGCAAAAAGTTAAGTATTAGTTTTCTTGGAGAGGAGTGTATAGTGTTAAATATACTTGAAAATAATATGCTAAGAAAATAAATCAGTAGAGGAAATATGAATCCATATTGATAATGAGACACTTACAGGCTTATGGCAGCTTGTATAAACAAAGCAATAAACCAATATCAATAATTGAATAAAAGGCAAGTAAATTAGAGCATTCCAAGTAAAATATTTTATACCATCAGTGATATCATCAACATGTAAACCTAGAAGACATAGAGTTATTGTTCAAATGAAAAATTCTATCAGTTACAGTGTCCAAACTACAAAATAGAACACAAAATAGCATAGACCAGTAAGAATTTAACTAATAAGGGCCAAAGGAGGATGTAAAGTATCTATAGCTATTGGTGTTATATATTGATGTGTTACATTATTTCAAATTTTTCTAGTTTCATTTAGAAATAATTGACCTATATCACTGTGTAAGTTTAAGGCAAATAGCATGGTGGTTTGATTTACATATATTGTGAAATTATTGCCATAGCACGTTCTGCTAACATCAACCTTCTTATATATATTCTTTGGCTCAATACTTAGGAGAGGAATTGTTGTGTGGTGTTTTAAATTTTTGACTTTTAAGCTATCTCCATGTGATTTTTCATAGGGGCTGCACCAACTTACATTCCCACCAACAATGAACAAGATTTCCTTTTTCCTTACATCCTTGCCAATACGTGCTGTTTCTTTTTGATACAGGCCATTCTCACAAATGTGAAGTGAGACCTCCTTATGATTTTGATTTGAATTTCCCTAGTAATAAGTGAAGCTGAGCATTTTTTTATGTGCCCATTAGCCATCTGTATGTTTATCTTCTTTGGAGAAGTGTCTGTTCAGATTCTCTGCTCATTTTTTGATTGGGTTGTTTGTTTTTTGTTGATTTGTGTGAGTTATGTAATTTGGATATTAAACCCTTGCTGGTTGTATAATGTGCAATTATCTTCTCCCAGTCAATAGATTTTCATTTTTGTTTTTGTGATGGTTTCTTGCATATATTATATAAAATGTTTTTAGTTTGATATAGTCAGTCCCATTTATTTACTTTTGTTTTTATTTTCTTTGCCCATTGGAGTTGAGTCTAAAGATTTGTCTGAGCTTCGCATACAGGAGTATATTACCTGTGTTTTCTTCTAGATACAGGCATATTTTTTGGTTTAAAAACTTTTCAGCTGAAAAAGATGGTTATCCATAAAAATACCTGCTTATTTTTATTATTCTCCCTCCAACTTCAAAATATGTTTGAAGTATATTATAAAAATAAGGATATGGGCCCTCCCTGGTGGCACAGAGGGTTAAAGCACAGCACTAAGAAGCTGAAACCACTTCCGTATGAGTTCGATTCCCGCCTGCCCTGGAGGTG
>NW_004567102.1:52206393-52229478 GCF_000260355.1 Condylura cristata
GGTCTTTTAACTGGAAACTGCCTGGCTGACTATATCTCTCCAAACCCCCTTCCCTTAATGCCCTGACTTGGTAAGTACAAGGCCCATCTCGTTTTCCATGAGTTTGGCTGTTTAAGATCACACCTCTACCTTTCCTTTCCTGTCCCTTTTCTAATAAACCTGCTCTTAAAAAAAAAAAAAAAAAAAAAAAAAAAGATTGTACCTCTTGTACCTCCAAGGAAGAGTATCCAATATTGTTTTTCTCTCTGTTACTGCCTATGGCATAATGCCTTCAAGGTATATCCACATTGTCTCAAATGGTACAATTTCTTCTTCATTTTCTTATTGCATGGTATGTGTATGTTTTTGTCCATTCATTCTTCAGTAAACACTTAGGTTGTATCCCTGACCTGACTGTTATAAATAATGCTGCTGTGAAAGTGGGGATGCAGATATATTTTCAAAGTTAGTGTTTTGCTACTTTTAGATAGATTTTAAGAAAATACATGTATTTTAAACATTTAAAAATTGTTAGTATAATTAGCCATTTAGCCATGAAATAAAGAAAATATCATGTTGGGTGGATTATGGCTCCATTAATGTAAAAATGAAAGAAATTAATTATTTTAATAGAATTTTATCCCTGTGAGAGTTGATGCTGGTAAAATTAGTGGCTCTATCAAGAAAAATGGCAAAACTGAATTTCATAAGTGAAACAAATCAATTTCAAATTATATGAATAAAAAATAATTAAAATAATGTGTGTCTATCTCTAGACAGAATTGTAACCATACTGAAATATTACTAAAATGCAAATTTGTATAAACCTAAATAATTCTACATATCATGAAATTCTGTGTTAAAGATAGCTAGCTAAAGTTGTTTATAAAAACTTATTATGTGAAATCAGGATGATGAAGGGTTTCTTTTGCTCGGATTGCTGTAGTATTTTGGATGGCTGTTTCTCTTCCATGTTTCACTGTAATGGCATGTTACTTGCTTTTTGCTGTTTTGCTGTGTAGTTATAATACTGCCATCACTACACTAATTAATAGACTGATTTCTGCACATAGGTAAACTATGCACTATTGCATTGGGTACTGTTACACTCATAGAACTTTCAGAAACATTGTGAGTCCCCCTTTGCATAAGACCATGAGTTTAGACTGAATTCATTGTGAAGCAAAAACTGCACTTTGCAGATCAATGACTATAGGTTACTCACATTATAACATGTATTTCTAAGTACCTAACTCATGAAATGATTTTTTAATTTCCAGTTATATTCATAGTATACAGTGTTTATTGGAATAGTGCTGTTTCTAAGGAAAGTAACAGGTACTAAATAATTTAGTTAATGGGTTTTAATTTCATATGGGTTCCAAGGTACGGGAAATACGTTTTGCTTTTGTTATTCTTACTAAGTTTCAGTTATGTTCTTAGTTACAGCTATGATTTGTCCCACTCACTTCAATATAATCTCACGGTCTTACGAATGCCCCTGGAGATGTTGAAGTCAGAAATGACCCAGACTCGCCAGGAGACTTTTGACATCTTTGAAGATGAAGGATTAATTACACAGGGTGGCAGCGGTAGGTGATTTTCAGCACAGCTAATGAATGTTAATGTAGCACCCATGAAATGAAATCTCATTTTATTCCTCACATTTCTCCATCCCTCATTGTTCTTTGCCTTTACATGAAGATTTTCCAGATACATTAATGTAATCAATTCATTTTTATAGAGATTGTTAAATAACAAGTGATTCTGGTACAGGGCAAGGAAGAGAGGAACACCACTGAACCCCCAAATCTGCCTGCTCTAAATAGGTTCTGCCACCTGTCCCATCAAGACAAAACATAGAAGACCTTTAATGGAAAGGAACTTTAATACAATTAGTGTGCAACACAGAAAAGACAAAGAAGATAGTTTCTAAGTCAAACACTCAAAGTCACCCATCTCCTAGTGGGTAAAGTCTACCCAAAAGGGATTGGCCCAAAGCAAGGCCTGAAAGCCTGTCACAAGTGTAAAGCACCTTCTGGAAGGGACTCATAGTAAAGGGTCAGAAATGGCCAGACAAGTCTGGGAAGAAAAAAAGCAAAAACAAAATCAAGATAAACGTTGCTATAGTCAGCCTGCCCATCAGTATCTCACCCACATGTTTCACCCAGTCCAGGACTAAGAAGCAAGCACAGTTTCTTCATGTCTCTCTGCTACATGTGTCTCCCTCACGTCACCTTCTGGCTCCCTGTCCTACTTCCTTCCTCTTGAGTCTCCTCTCTAGATTTTCCTCCCTGCTCAGCTCCACCCTCTTTCTGGGTGGGGCAGGGAACCTAGAACCTCCCTGTTCCTGGGGGCTACCCTGTTACAATTTCAGTTGTGGTTCAGCCAGAAATTTCATGCTAGATTCTTGGGAAGACATTGTTTGGAATATGTACAAAATTTTAACCAGTCATGTAATTTAGTACTAGACTAGACTTTTGGTGTGATTTAAAGTGGTACTCATGGTTGCTGCTCTGTGCTGTTTCTTGGTTTTATTTATGTATTTTTTAGCCATGTCCTTAATTTTCTAGTTATTTTCTTTTCTCTTAGGGTTAAAATTGGTACACATCAGAAAATGTCATTATTCTTTGACATTGTACAGAATCTGCACAGTGTGCTGCGTGATGAAATTAATCATATCCACTGAAAATGGCAATGCTATTCATCAGGCATTTTTATTTTGAAGTTTAAAACAGAAGTTTAAAATCTTGAAAATGAGCTGAATATCAACTAATTTATTTATCTTTCTGACATCTTTTATTTTCCAGGTGTATTTGGGATCTGTAGCGAGCCTTATATGAAGTATGTATGGAATGGTGAACTTCTGGATATAATTAAAAATAATGTGCATCGTGACTGGCTATTGTATATTATTCATGGGTTCTGTGGGCAGTCAAGTATCCTTTAAAAAAAAAAAAGAACATGTTATTTAGCTTATGTTTAAACCCATTTGAAGGAAACGATGTACAAACAGGCATTTTATTTGTGACAACAAGTAGTGAACACAAAGAGGAATACAGATCACTGGTATGTAAAAGAGAATTGGAAACAGGTATTACATATCATGATTATTTGGGAGGAGTAGAGAATCTAGTAGAAAGATGGTGTAGGTTCAAAGGAAAACTAGAACTTGGGCTAGACCCTGAACAAACTCAGGCCAAAGCAGCAAGCAAGGAAGCTCTTTGAGTAGAAATGGAAAAGTCCTTGGAGATGTGCTGGTGCTCATGTATACATCTCTGGTAGGTGTAAAGTTGGGGGAGGAGGAGGGTGTAAGGGGGCCAGGTTGTCAGTTACCAGATTGTTTTGATGTCAGACTAAGGACTTTGGATTTGGTATGAACACTTCAGAGAGTTAGGTTTTTCATTTGTTTTGCTTTTATGAGAGGGTGACACATGTGAAGTATTTAAGAAGCTTGAGTTGACAGCCATTTTCAAGTTGGATGAAGTAAGGTAAGACTGGAAGGAGGGAAATGAGTGAGAAAAAGATTATAATGGTGTAGGTCCAGGTCTGGATTGAAAGGGGGCATAATAGATTAAGTTGAAGTAGATGGAGTCTTTGGTTAATTTTGTAAGTTTGTCTTTCATTTCTAGCTACGTTGAATCCTTCTAAAAAAGTACTTGTATGTTATAAAGCTTAGGATGGCAGTGTATACTGTTTATGTTTTTGAGATCATATAGGGTATTTTTGTGTGTTTTCAGCATGTTTTCTGATTGACATTCTTCTTGTGTTTTAGACATTTTGAGACCAAGGTGAAAATTTTAAAGGAGTGGGTGATAGTTACCAATATTATGTTGTTTTGTACTATAGCATTTGGGAAGAATGGAATCAAGGGGCCCAAGGGGTACAGCAGGAAAGGTTAACCTTGAAGAGGGCTATTGTAAGTGTGGGTGAAGAAAGACTAGATGATGACACAGGAATTTTGAAATGAAGATGAGTGAGATTTAAATAGTGCATTACATTAACAGTTTCATTACTTTCTCATTAGGTTCAACTGGTGAGGGTATTATCTGCTTGATCCTTTATTGAATAATGACATTTGTTCCTGAATTACTTTTTCTGTTTCCAAAAGTCAAATCTATCTGGACACAGATTTTACTACCAAGGACTCAAAAAACATGTGCTACTGTTTCTAAAAGGAAGTCTTAAACTGAATCATATTGCTAAGAGTTAGCTCAAGATTTGGCTTTTTATTTAAAAGAATGTCATAGATTATAGTAAATAGCATCATAGATTATAATTTTGAAGCTCACTAGTTTAAGTGACATCAAGAATTTAATGAGTCCTAAAGTCTACAAATACTAAAAACAATTGCTGTTCATTGAGCACTTATATATATTACCTATTTTAGTCCTTCCAACCACCTGATAAAGTTAGTTACTTTATTAGTACTTACACCATTCTATAGAAGATGAAACTGAGGTTCGGGAACTTAAATAGGGAACATAACTAGTAAGGTGTTCGTCGGCTAAACAATTCACAGCATTCAATTTTTCCAGTTAGGAGACATTGAATTGCTTTTACAGTATTATACTCACTCTACTCCCTCAGCATTATATATTGCTGTTAATTCACATATGCTCCTTTGAGAAATGTATGCTCTGTAAAGGCTAAGGTAGAATTAGTTGTGCCTGTTTACATCCTTTGGTTGGCTACAGGGAGAAAGACCAGGTCTTTCCTTAGCCAGAAACCCCAAGTGTAATTGCCATTTCCTCTAAAACTGGGAACTACTCCTTCAAGAAGGCTGCTTTTGCTATAACACTTGTATGATTCAAAAGAACTGTCAGACCCGGTGCTATCCCATTCTTGGGTGGTGCTTCTTGATGCTTGTTAATCCAATGGACAAGATGTATCTAATTTTGCATTTAAGGTGTAATGCCTCTTTTGGTGTGTTGTCAGTCATTCATGCTAAAAGGCTTTAACTTGATTTCTAAGAGCTATTGATCTACGGTCGACCAGTGTATGTCACCCTAATAGCTAGAAGATCCAGTAGGTTTGCTGGGACTCGTTTTCTAAAGAGAGGTGCAAACTGTGAGGTAAGCTTTAAAGTTTTTCTGACAGGTGAAACAAAGTAGATTTCAGAAGGTGGAATTACTTAATTTGGGATGTTATCAACAGAAGAATTTTGTAGCAGCTCCTTCTTCCTGCTTGTATCTCTGCAGATGTCCTTTACTCTTCTCTCCTTTTATAATAAACTTAGTCTCTTGAATAAAAAAGAATAATTCCTTAGTGAATCTGAAATTTGTGAGAAATATGACTAATATACAGATGTTCTGAAAAGTCAGTTACCTTAGAGAGTATTATGCAATGGTTTAGGGAGTTATGAAATGCCTAATGTTTTGGAGGATGAGCCATTTTGTACTATATGGAAAAATATAGTGCATACATAATGCAGAGGCCCAGGGAACAGAAGGGAACATTTACTGGAAATGTATTTCTGATAGGAAGACCAAATTGAGAGAGACCTTTACTCTCCCTCTGTTTTAGTTTGTATCAAAGCAGACTCCTTATTCTGTTCACCACTAGAAAATAACAGCAACAAAATTCACCTCTCAGATGTGTGATTGAGTAGACAGATTGGTTGAGACATTGGCTTTTGATGATCTTAAATCAGCAACATTTTTCTTAAAAGCATGAACAATGAAAATAGCTGTAACTGGTCCTTTAAAAATGAAAGTTTGCCACTTTATTATTTATTTTTAAAGATCGAAAGGATAATCAAACAGAAATATTATTAATGCCTCTAAAAGTATTCTTCGTCATATCCTTTATATTTTTATAAATAAAACATCCTCAATGCTTTTCTCCCCATCTATTAGGCATTATTTGGTGCTCACTCTTTTGTGCTTTTAAGTCCTCCTTAGTCTTTAGAATTGACTTTTATATCCCACTGTTCTTTCACTCCTCTATGATCTCATGTAATTGTTTTTCTTTCTTGTCTATCACTATTTATGCCACTCAAGCTGTTCTCTACTATTTGTGTTATTAGCTATTTTATTTTATTTTTTCTTAATCTATTCTCAATTTATAATTGTCTTCCTTTATTGCATTTTAATGGCTTTCTAATGTGCACATTGAATTTTGATCAACATTTACCTCTGTTAAGACATACTAAGAATAAGAATTATAACTCCATTGTGTACTTGAAATTTTTCCATTAAAAATTCTAAGAACATAAAATAATTTTAAATGTACTTTTATTTTCAGGGTGATGTTGCAAATGAAGTGGAGACAGAACAAATACTCTGTGATGCTTCTGTAATGTCTTTTACTGCAGGAAGTTATTCTTCGTATGTACAAGTTAGAGGATCAGTTCCTTTGTACTGGTCTCAGGACATTTCAACTATGATGCCTAAGCCACCTATTACATGTGCGTGGAATAATCTTTTTAACATTATCTCTTATTTACTCACTGATTATGAACTTTCATCTAGATGTCGCATAAGTACTTAGATTTTTTAGCTAAGTTTCAGTACTGGAAAGTAGTTAATTTAGAAGAGACATCTATTTTTCAATAACTTTTTTTTTAGTTTGCGCTATACATTTTTAATATTTTAAATATTCGCTTCAGAAATGTAAAAATCAATCACATTCAATAAATAGATGAGGACGAATGCCTGATAAACTCCTCAAGAGGAACTTGAGAATTGAAACTACTAGAAGATTAGTTGAATTACATTCTTTAACAAAAATCCTGCTTTAAGTTTGATTCTGGTATTCACTCATCTTTTTTCCCCTTCTCAGTGGATCAGGCAGATCCATTTGCACATGTGGCTGCCCTTCACTTCGATCAGATGCTACAGAGATTTGGCTCGCCCATCATCATTTTGAATTTAGTGAAGGTATTGTTTGCTCATCTGTTTGGTTATGAAATTCAGTTATCCTGGGCAACTTTTTTCTCAGCACAAAGGGTTTGCCTCCTTATTTCTCATCAGAGGAGATGCTTAATATATTCATCTGCTGTCACATCTCACTGTACTCTAGTCTCCTAAGCCATTCCCATTTGGCCTCAGAATCCATGTAACCTCTTCCCTGGTACCTAGGACAATCAGTGGTATGTTTGCAAGGGAAGAGAGCAATACACTATGTCAGTCTTTTGACTTATTGTGTGAGGTAGCTATGGGTGAAATTCTGATTAAATTTCTAGGATAATTTAGGAAGGAAGCATGGAGATGAAACAGCCACAGCCTAGTCTTGATAGCCAGCTTTCTTGACAATCCAGATGGTATCCAGGACAAATTAGTACATAACTAATTAGGATACGGCATGTTTCACAATGAAGTAAGTGATCAGCAACAGAAAATACAGCTGAAGGGTCAAATAAGATGAAAATGGAAGAAATGCTCATTGTTGTTAACAGCGTTGAGGACATTGACTAAAATGAACTGAGGTGTGGTTCAGCCGTGAATACCTAAACTGTCTATAATGTTATAATGCAAGATTACTTTGATTAAAAAAAATATGAGCAAGTGGTAGCATTGAATATAGTATCCTTCCCTTGCACAGGAGTACCTGATGAAAAATGAAGGAGAAGTCATGTTTTTTTCATTTTCTAAAGAGATCCTAAAGATATGTTTAAAAGCCTATAGGGAGTGTCAGTGGGAAGCAGTACAACATACAAGAGAGAAGAAGAGTGAGAAGTGGCATCATGTACTTACAAAAGGAGGAAAGAATGAAATGGGAAATGTGGATAGAGAAATTGTTTCTGTGATGGGACTGAGAGTCATAGGGTGTGTACTTTCTCCTGATGGCTTTAACTTCTTAGGGTGGGAGGAAAGGTCATCTGCTCAGCTTGAGGGTAGTGTAAGTTGGGAGGGTAAGTTGACTTGAGACACCCACAGTCATTCTTCTATTGGCTGAATTTTATTGTATGGGCTCTTGTGTGTCTATAAGCACAAATAAAATCGATGATTGGGTTCACTTAATTTAATTTTGTCAGACAGGTATGATATAAAAAGACAGCATCAGAGAATTTTTGGGTATGGTAAGAGCATTACAGAAGTGGGCCAGGAAATCTGAGTTGGATACGCAAGGGGACAAATTCGGAAAGCTGGTCCACAGAGTGGATTGAGGTCCTTGTGCGGTGAGGTATTTAAAACAAGATATCTTACAAGAGACTCTGGATAAGAATTATTGAAGGCAAAGGAATTACCTGTGATGCTGACTTTATTAAAGATCTGAGGGTGAGAAGTAGAAGAGGACCGCTGTAGAGGTTCTGAAAGTTGCCCAGGGTAGAGGCAAAGCTCAAGGTAGGGAGAAAGACTGTAAGCCAGTTCCCAGGAGAGGCCCAAATAATGAAATTCATGGGTTCAAAGGAAGAGGTGTATATATGTGTACATGTTTGTGTTTTAAATCAAGAGTTTGGAGGAATATAGCCTGAGAGGTGCCAGATGGGGAGGAGGAACGAGGAGGGGGAGCTGGATACAGTGGGAAAATCAGCATCACTTCTTCCTTTGTTGTTCTTTGGCTGATATAATTAGTGCAGTCAACCAGGGGCTGACATTGTAAAATAAGTCACTCTGACATTAAACACATCATTTTCTAGGCTTTCATTTACATTAATTCACAATCATTCAAAAGTTTCATGCTCTTGATTTCTTGCATCTGTCAACTCAGAAAAATACAAGGCAAATAGCTGGATAGTCTGCAATCTTAGCCTCCTGCTGAATATTAGTATAATATATACTGTTGGGAAATTAAAGTAGGAAAACTCCAGTAACAAAAACCTTCATGTGTACTTTTCCAATAAATGTGTAGAAATTAAGATGTTGTTTGTATAGAAATAAATTATTGCTAAAACACTATAATACAGGTCTTCACTATAATTTATACATTGACCTAAAGCATGTATGTTCTCCATGTTTTATAGAATTTATATATAGTGGTTAAAAATGAGAGTTAGTCCAAATTCTCTATTAAATATCCAGCATAAAAATAATAGCTGATAGCAGTGTTATTTTCCAGATTTCTCAAATGTACATTGTTTTTTAAAATATTTAAAGGACTGTGAATGGATTTAAAATTGTACTTGTATTCCATTGTTATAACAGTACTGGCACCAACTAGAGATTAACTGGAAAATAGTTTGGGAATTAAATTTTTTTTTTGTGAAATAGAATTTTTTTGGTCATTATTTTGTCATTTTACTGTCATATACTTTTGTCAGTTCTTTTATTTGTAAGATAAAAGATGTTCATTCAGTTCACTGGAAGAACCTTATTAACTTGTGATAAAGGGGTCAAAGAAAGCATGTGTGTGTATAGAGTGCTACTAACGGATATTCACTCATCATGTTGCTTCCCCGTGAAATTACGAAATCGGACTCTTCTCTCAATTTCTTTTCTCTTTACCCTCTATAGTGAACTACTTCCACACCTCCCACCCCTACCCATCCCACTTGTCGGAGTTTGAGATACTAATGATAGACATTTCACAGCAATCTCTATGCTTTTTATGCTGCCACTGGCGATGAGTAAGAAATTAGCCTGGGATCAAGTATAACCCTGCATAAAGGTTCTCATCTGGGGACCCTGGATAGCTGTTAGTGTAGGTCTCTGAACCCTTTGAAATAATATGTAAAGTTCCTTGTATATTTGAAGTTTACATTTGATTGCTAAAAGAGAATGATTCTATAAAGACTGACTAAACAATCCACTAATATTAGTCCACTGTGAAACAGCAATGCATGAATAGATCCTTTACATTGGGATAACTGAAGGTTGATTAAACAATCTTTTGTCTACATCTCATAAAAAGTTAGATTTGATATAAACATTTCAAATAGTTTTCATCTCTCTTGTTGACTTACCATGCTGTTGAGAAAGTTTCTTTGTATATAATTTCATTTTTCCAAGATGTAAAAATAACCTAAGAATATTTTCATCCTAAACTGGTTTAGCTCTGTTTCTAATCAATTCTTATCTATCAATAATTCTTCCATTTCATTTATTCAGCTGTAAAATGGATACCCTTTTTTTTCTTTTAAATTTCCACAGTGGTTATTTAATTAAAATCATGGCAGTTGAAAAGTAATCACCATGATTGAAAACAACATAGATTTATTTTCATGCCAGCAATAGTGTTGTAATACCATATCATTATCACTACTGCTGAATTGTTTTTTCTGTTTCTATGTTAAGGCCTGACAGGGATAACAATAAAAATAGTGAATTTTTGTTAATATTTACCATGTGCCAGATGCTTTGGTAAGAAGTTATTATGCTTTATCCCATTTAAACTTTACATTAATGCTATACGGAGATAATATTGGTAACCACCTTTTATAGATGAAGAAGTGGGGGCCTAGGGAAGTTAACCCAAGGTCACATGGCCAGTTCATGGCAGAGTTAGCATGCTAACCTTAGAGCTGCACAGTAAAGCACTCCCCCAGCTGAAGTGAGAGGCTGTGTAATATCTAAGGTTGTGCCACAAACAACGAGGCAGGTGGTCAGATTTAGCCCCAGGAATGCCTCTCAACTTCATTTCATTCAACCAGAGTATAAAAGTGCCTGCTTTGGTTACCTCACAGGGTATTTTCTAAGAGTTGTATTTAAAGCCAAATGAAGACTGTGAAAGTGCTTTCTGCTATGCCAGTTTAGGATTAATCATCCAGACCCTGTTGATTTCTGTACGATGCTTAGCTGGCTGGCATGGGGTGGGGGCTGGGGTGTGAGTGGGGAGTCCCTTCTTTTTGTCTTACTTGAGTGGGGTATAGAATATATAGGGTGAGCTTGTGGACTTCTTTTGGGCTGTGGGAGGGTGCCAGGAAGAAATATGACCTCCTTGAGTCTTCAAGTTTATTACCTGTTGATTTTAATTCATTGAAGTATTTCTTTGCATTTAAATTAACCTAAGTAGGTAAGTTTTATTTCAGTATATTTTTGTCTTACATTAGCTGAGAAGTAAAAATGTTAAGTCTATTCCTCTGATTTAAAGTAATTAGAATACTGAAAATCTTTGATTTTTGATAAAGGAACGAGAGAAAAGAAAGCATGAGAGAATCCTGAGTGAAGAACTTGTAGCTGCTGTGACATACCTCAACCAGTTTTTGCCTCCTGAGCACACTATTGTCTATATTCCTTGGGATATGGCCAAGTATACTAAAAGGTGAATAGATATTCATATATCTAGTTATATTTCCCCTTTCTTGTAATGTAAAATAGAGGTTGATGTCTGTGTTAAAGCAAATGCCACTCTCAATTTTTTTCATGGATTTGCTTCATGGATGTTTTGCTGTTGGCATAAAATTTCAGCACTAAAATTAATTGACCAGAGTCCTGTTTGCCTGTTATTTACAACATCTGCAAATTCTCCTAATCTATCTATTTATTTCAAAACATCTCTTCTCTATTCTTTTCCTTAGTTTTGCTTTTTTCTCTTTCACTCTGTTTCTCTTTTTAATCACTTTCTCAGATGCCATTTTCTGTTGGTCTCCCTCTGGATGAAGCTGCAACAACTCCTGACTTGTTCATTGTAAATCTGAGAGCTTTAGTATAGTGCTAAGCCCCATTGGTTGGTTGGTTCCAGAATGTAAAGACTTCTCTGTATTCCCAGGGCTGCTCTGTGCCTGGAAATCTAACCTTCGTGTTCTGCCCTAAATGCAGCAGTGCCACCCACAGCCTGTGTTCCTGTTGTGTGTCCCCCACCCCAACCCCTTGGGTTTGCTTTCCCTCTTCTCTTTTACCTCAGAATGATTGAAAATTCATCTTGTTTAAGGAACTTTCGCTAACCCTTCATTGCTCATTTACAATTAGCAATATTAAGTCTATTTTGAGGTCTTATTTTTTTAAGTTACTGTATTTTTTACATGCAACTCATTTCTTTTCTAAACCATTTAATGCTAACTACACGTACACAGTTGCACACCCTTACACACACAATTACGCTTTCTCAGAAAAGAGAAATTATTGTGAGCCTGTTTGTAGGCTGGTGCCATTCAGATTAATTTGTTTTCTAGTGCTTTCTTCTCCTGCCACCCTCATTGTACATTGTGCATTGTGTTCTCTTTGTGGTCACTTTATGAATGCGCATTGACTTGGCTGACTTAACTCTTGAGGAGTGAAGGCTTCTCCCAAGGGAAACTTCTTGCAGGGATGTAATGTGCCAAGATTAAGCCTTGTCAATACTTAATATTAAATTACAGGTCCTTCCCATGTCTTTGTATAAAAGCTTACTAGTTATTGAGGATACTTTGAGAGATTTTAAAAATGAATTATCATTACTTTCAATGTGATTTACTTCAGTTATAAAGATGATATGCTTTAAAACTTGGGATTTTCTCACCTATCCCATTCTTCCTCCTCAGCAAACTATGTAATGTTCTTGATCGACTGAACGTGATTGCAGAAAGTGTGGTGAAGAAAACAGGTTTCTTTGTAAACCGCCCCGATTCCTACTGCAGCATCTTGAGGCCAGATGAAAAGTATGTATAGTATTTAAAAACTTAAAATAGGCCCTCCCTGGTGTTGCCTTGTGTTAACGCACAGCACTAAGAAGCTAAAGCCACTTCATGAATTCAATCCTCACCCCGGAGATGACCCACATGGCGCAGCAGACCTCTCCTGACCCGCCCGCTGCTCCCCTCAGCAGTGTACTTCATTAATCTGCCTGTTCTGCTCCCCACTCTGTCCCTGGTGAATCCTCTCCCCGCCCCTGCACCTCTGGCCTGTATCCCAGTTATGTGTGCATAAATTAATAATTCTTTAAAAAAAAACTTAAAATAAATCAAGAATGTTGCTCATATGAATATAAAAATTTTGTAAATATAAGCAGTTTGCATGATTTGGAAATGGATGAATTTAGTGCTTTGGGGAGGTACTCTGCTCATGTGACTCCAGTGACTAGTCGTTCACTGTAAGGAATTACTCTGCTGGTTATTTGCGGTGAGGGATACTATGGAATCTTTATCTATTGCTTTGTGGAGATACATAAAACATATCTATAAAATAAAACTTTATGCAGTGAATTCTGTTTTTCATTATTAAGTAGGAATCGAAACTTGCTCACAATTAGTCTTTCATTAGTACTTTGTTAGCATCTTCCAATCAAGGATCTGTTTTATTTAATTGTTAAGGATAAAATATTATATACTTCTATCATTTTATTTCCAGCTAACCTAATTAGCTGTAATGTTAAAAAAAAAAAATCCCAAAGGGAAAACAATAACAAGCAACTAGTATTTGTCTTTGAAAGCAGTTCTTTGGTAGAGTTTGTATTTGTTACAGTTTAAATTTTCCTGGGATCTCTAAAATCACTTTCTCTAGGAGAACTGAAAAGACTCAACCTATTGCACCCATTGTTACAATAAAGCAAAATTAGCAAAAGGAAAAGGCAACAGGGGTAATGTCCAGAGGAAATCAAGCTAAGCTTCCAGAGTTCTCTCCCAGTGTAGTCATACAGAACATGCTTCATTTCCGCGTCAGCGCTTTGTGACAGTGTGGTGGAAATGCTACCAACCAGTGGAGCTTTCCAGAGACTCGGTGCAGTCTTTTTGTTGGAGGTTGGTCATGTGAGCAGTCTCTGCCTGTCATGTACCAAAACTCCAGAGTCTCAAAAGGAAACAAGGTGTTTAGCAAAACAATACTGTTTGTACAAACAGTTGAGGCTCAGGAAACCACTCTTGTCTGTCTGGGCATGGTGGAAACCCAAGTTTCCAGATGCCAACTACAGGCCAACCTTGCAAGCAGGCCTTTTTAGATAAGTCAAGGCGTGCTGGGTTAACTCTTTCCTTCAATGTACCTTCTTTTAAATAATTAAAATAAAATGTAGTTATCATTATATAGTACTTTATAACAAAACACATACTAAGTACTTAAAGAAAATAAGAAGGAAAATGATAATAACTTGCAAAGGAATGTTGCAAATCTCCATGAAGAAAAGTTGAAGGAGGTAGAGAACTGAGTGGAGAAGGATAGGTATGGAAGATTTTATTACAAAAAAATCCCTACAATTATTATTTATGTCTTTAGGGATAAAATGGGAAATGGGCTTACATTAAAGCAAGAGAGATTTTAGTTGTACATGGGTGACAAAATGGCAGTGTGGGAAACATTAAGATGTTCTTGGCCAGGGCTCTGCACATTCACTTACCTGAAAAGAATTGAAAGTGAACAGAATCAGGTAATTGTTCAGGTGCATTCACCTCCATTACCTTGATTTTATAATCTTAGTAAAGAGCCATTGATTAAAAGATACATTGATTTAAAAATCAATATAGATTATGCTATTAATTTATTTTTTTAATTATCTATTTTTAAACAGGTGGAATGAACTAGGAGGATGTGTCATCTCCACTGGCCGCCTTCAGGTATAGAAAACATTCTGTTGTTAATGCTTAAAGCTTATGTTCACAATGAATTTTTTTTTTAAAGCAACCTAGGAGAAAACTAATGTACTTAATGTAAATTATTACTCTTTTGAAGATGATTTTAACAAGCCTTGTTGCTAGTGTTTAATTCTTACAAAAGATATGCAGTTGAAATTATAATGGCTCATAGATTATTTTATATATTAAATTTTATTTTGGGAATAGAAACATAAACAGGAATGTGAAAGTAATAAATTAGGATGACTTTGAAAATTGAGCCAGATACGGTTGTTGTGTCTTTTAATGATGCATTAAGAATGATGCAGCCTCAACCACTGAATATATTTGTTTTGTAGAGATTTCAAAAAGCATATATTACTAATTTGTACATGTGGATAATGTTAGCCATTTGCTTTATCTTGTTAAACTAATGGAAAAAATTCAGACATAATTAAGCAGGTGTATTGATGCTGTGGGAGTAATATTAGGTGAGCAGAAACTATAACCTTTCTAAATTTGAAAAGTGTTCTTGAATATTTGTTCAGGAGTAATATCCTGCCTGTAGCCTTTCTTCTGCTTCTATTAAGAAATCTAAAGTAGTATGAGAATTGTTTGGTGATTGAATAATGGCTGAAAGTTAGGGTATTTCTCTTTAGACTGGCGTTCTTCGGACCAACTGTGTAGACTGTTTGGATCGCACTAACACAGCGCAGTTTATGGTGGGGAAATGTGCTCTGGCTTACCAGCTGTATTCCTTGGGATTGATTGACAAACCTAATCTCCAATTTGATACAGATGCAGTTAGGTAAGCCTAATGTTTTGCCCTTTGAATTCTGATAATTAAGGAAAGCAAACCTTACTACTAATTGGGGCTTTTATGAATTAATTTCTGCTTTTAGCCTCTCAAAACTTATGCTGCTAAAGTTATTATTCATATTAATTTTGTAACTAATATTTTTAAAAGACTTATGTGTTGTTGCCATGGTTTTTGGGTTTTTAGTTTGTGTTACTTATCAATAAATATTAAGTTCTTTAGGTAAACATGAAGTATTTAAACAAATGAGTTTTTAAAAAAGCAAATCCACTTTGCCTCTAAAAGAAAAGTAATGTACTTTCATGCATTTTGAATTAAAAATATAAGACATAGGCCCTCCCTGGTGGCGCAGCGGGTTAAAGCACAGCACTGAGAATCTGAAGCCACTTCCGCATGAGTTCGATTCCCGCCTGCCGCCTGCCCCGGAGGAGACCACATGGCGAGCCAGACCTCTCCTGGCCCGCCCGCTGCTTCCCTCAGCAGTGTACTTCGTAGATCTGCCTGTTCTGCTCCCCACTCTGTCTCTGGTGAAGCCTCTCACCGCCCCTGAGCCTCTGGCCTGTACCCCAGTTCTGTATGAATAAATAAATAAATCTTTAAAAAAAAAATATAAGACATAAAAATGATCCTTTATTAGGTATTACAGTTTCTTCACTGTGCATTGGATTTATAACATTGCATGAAACACTGCTTCTTGACAATACAATGATGTATTACTGGGCATCCGAGACACTCATAAAGGCTCTGTTACCTTTTGACTAGCCAGATCCACAGATACAACTGCATTAAAAACCTTAACACACACTTGAAGAAACATACATTCCAAACATGTACTTATTTCTAAAAAAGAATATTGTTTATCTGTCTGAAAAGAACATTACCATTTTTTCAGAGGCAATTCAGAGAACAGAAAATTCTGTCATGGGAGGCAAATTGATCTGGCAAGCTGCAGAAAGACATGAGTCTTTTAGCACAGTTAGAAGCAGCTTTGTGTGGCACTGGTGGGTCATAATTTTGGTGCCCCCTGCTTCCTTTTTGGTGTCTTTCATGACTTGTTGCTTATTAGAGTATCACAATAAAATTGAATACACTTGCATTTATCTTCAAGATGTTGAGGAGTCTCCTTGAAAGTGTCTACTTGTAAGATTCAGAGGAATTCATGAAAGTAAAAGATCTGTTTTGAGTTTGTGGCTAAGTAAATAATATGTAATGTGAGCAGGGGAGAAAGAGAGAGAGAGAGAGAGAGAGAGAGAGAGAGCGTGGTCAAGACAGGGGAGGGAAGAGCACAAGGTACTATGGTGACGGATCACAGTTGATGTGGTGGTGGGATATTTCAGGGGACTATACCTGAGGGGAGAAATCATATATTGTACCAAAATGAACAATGTAAGAAAATAAAAATGTTCAACAACAACAAAAATAAATGCAATACTTTTGGTAAAATTTTTTAATCCTCGTTTTTCTTTTGCTTAGGTTATTTGAGGAACTGTATGAAGATCATGGAGATACCCTGTCCCTTCAGTATGGTGGTTCTCAACTTGTTCATCGTGTAAAAACCTACAGAAAGATAGCACCATGGACTCAGCACTCAAAAGACATCATGCAGACCCTATCTAGATATTACAGCAATGCTTTCTCAGGTAATTCTGAAGTAATAGGTGTTTCTAGGACTTATCTGCATGTGCATTCTTCTTATGCAGATTTTAAACTATGCGGCTAAAATGAAAATGAAATATTTAGAAAGTTTAAATAGAAGTCTGGCATTTAGGAGATGCTCAGTAGGTAAATGGATAAAGTTTTTGCGTTTTAAATATGGCACTTTTAGAATTCTGGCTACAAGAAAGAGAGGGTGGAGAGTAGATACAAAGTGGGGAAGGGCCCCAGTGGACTATTGTGGAAGATAACGGGAGCTCTGGAGGTGGATGTGCTGTGAGGTGTAAACCCATTCACCTAAAACATATACAGTTTTATAAACCAATACTACTCAATAAACACAGTAAAAAAAAATAAATAAGTCACTTTGTATTTCGCCACTCATAATTGGAGATTTTCTATAATGTAAAATACTTTGATTCCTTAGTTTATATTCCATTCTTTATTGCTGTTTGCAGTATATAGATTAATTCATTTGAGGATATTTTATTGTTATGTTTTAAATGGGGCTCACAGTCTTGACATTTGTTTAAGAATGAAATATAATTTATTTTTTCATCTGTTAGTTAGATATGAATAGTATGTAATAACTAAATTGTACTCTTTGCTTATCTTATGCCTTGCAAACTAAAAGTAACAGATTATTAAAATGGCACTTTTCTTGCCTCTGTGCTCATGGAGTTTCCAACACAGTAGTATCACAGAACAGTGTCTCCATGCACCGAATTTATGAAGTAATGTCAGTGATGGATTCCATGAGTCTTGGGCCCTTGAACTTGATCAAGGATTTAAAAGCATCTAGAATACGGAGAAGAAAGATTGGCAAAGACATAGTTTGGAGTGAACTGTGGCCTTGCAGTTATTCTAATGGCTTTCTCTCTGTTATGTTTTGTTATTGTACTAGTTTCCTGGGGCTCCCCTGACAAAATATTACAAGCTGGTGATTTTAACTAACAGATTTATTGTCTCACAGTTCTGGGAGGTAAAGTCAGAAATCCTGCTGTTGCCAGGACTGTGTTCCCAGTGTAGCCTCTAGTGAAGACCCTTTCTTACTTCTTCTCTTCTAATGGTTTGCTGCTGAATCTCAGCTTCCACTACAGCACTTTAGTATCTACCTCCAGTGTCCCATGATATTCTCTCTCCTCTCTGTATCAGTGTCTTCCCCGCTGAGTGTCCTGACTCCTATTTGATTTACAGCCCACCTTACCCCAGGGTGACTGCAGGGTGACTGCATTTTAACCTCATCATACTTAGAAGGATTCGATTTCTAGATAAGATGCTACTCACAGGTACTAGGGATTAAGACTCCAACATGTCTTTTTGGGGAACATATTTCAGCCCATTACAGTTGTGTAAGTCCTGTGCCACAAAGCACATCTCTTTTGGGTGTGTGTAGCATGAAAGGTTTAAAACTTCCGTGATGGAAAGGGTCATTCACTCTTCTCCCCTGCTGTCATCATTGCCCATGTAATGGTAGTTATTATGGACACTTAGGGACCAAGTAATGTGTTTTTAATAATACTTGGGGGGTGGGGAAAGAGTGTGTAACTGTACATGATTTGAAAGGAAAGGAATACTACTGAAAGGAGATGGTCATGGAAAAGTAGCATGCACTTAATGGAAAGCTACAGTAAAATTATATGGAACCGAAAGAGGAACTAGTGGGAAAGAATTGTTTTATGAATACTGTGACTAAACCAGACTATTAGAAAAGCATGGTGTACTGAGGCGTACCACTTATTTTTAAATTGTAATGAATATTATATAATGATAATATATTTATAGAACCCTTCTCTTTAAAGCACTCAAAATAACTTTGTAAAACTTATGCCTCTGGAAGATACTTGAAATTAGATTTTTAGGAAATGTATCCTTGATTTGTATGGACAGATTAATGTTATTGGAAAACCCGGCAGGCCCCCTTTTACGCTCACTTTTTAAAAAGTCTATAGCTTTAATATTAGCGTGCTCTAGAATGTGCCCCTGACAAACATCTTTTGGCTTCCAAACATGAATGGCTATGTAATCAGTTTGGAGAACACCATTAAGGAAATATATTGGGTAACTAAATAACTACAGTAGGATGTTAAGGAGGCTTTATAATTCACTTAAGCCTCTTGTTAAGCTCTCTCTAATTTTTATTTTACTTACATTTTGGTAAGTCTGAATTTGTTGCTGAAGTTCTCAAATGTAGGGGAAAAAAACCACAGGATATCTATAACAGTTGATTACCTGTCTGTCTTTCTCTCCACCTAAATGTATATTCACTCATGTAAATTAAATATAATGTATGTATGCTTGCACAGAAAGAAACTATCCTCCTCAAACAGAGATTAAAAAAAAAGAAGCAGATTTAAAAGAACAGCTCAGAGTAATGACTTCAAAGCTCACCCCTCATGAAGAAGCAGTGGTTACAGAAAGTGCTGAGGTGGCATCACCCACATCGTGGTGGTGCTGTGAGGGAGCGAAACAGTTCCTTTCCCTGTCTGCCCACCACTGAGAGGGGCCTACGGAGGAGCAGCTTGTCTGGGAATGTTTCACTTTATCAAGAACAGTGAGATAGCTTTCTAGGGTCATCCTTCTAACAGCCAAAGGGAGCCAATTGGAAGCTGTTTTATTTTTAATAATATTGTAAATAATATCAATAACTAATTAAAACCCAATTATCTACCTGTCTTGCCACCAAAGCAGTTATATAGAGCAAAAGGAAAAATTGCAACTATTATTCTCAGCTTAAATTAACTACGGTTCCCAAAGGACACTCAAAACTACTTTAGTCCTACTGCATTTGCCCTGTGTGTTCATTCAGCTGTTTTCCCAAAGGCCATTATTTACCTCCCCTCCTTCCTTAACCTATAGCAGCCCCTAGTTCATGCCCTTACTCAGTGGAAAAAATAAATCCCTGGGGATGAACTTCCTCCTCTTCATCAAATGTGATGCTTGTCCTCATCTGCACCCATCGCATCTACTTTATATCATATTACCATGGTTGCAGTGCTGTGTCCCCCCTCTGTTCTCTGACTTCCTGCTTCTCCCTGAGACTATATAGATCTCCATCTTCTTTTCTGCCTTTAAAGAATCCATGTGACTACCCTGTGCCCACTTATCTAGTAGAGGATTCCCATCTTTTCCTTATCCCATCTCTCAAGCCAATTGTGTTGACTCTGCCTCCAAAATATATCCCAGCCCTTTCTGCTGTTTTCACTAGTGCCAACTCTGCAGTGACTGAACCATTGCAAGAACTCCTTAGTCATCTCTCTGCTTCCACTCTTGCTTATTATAGCAGCCAGAGTAATCATTTCAATGCTTAAATAAAATCACATCATTCCCTTCCATTGCACACGGAATAAGAAACTTTACAATGACCTAGAAAGTTTTCTGTGATCTGGCCATTTGTTGCTGATACTGCATTTTCCCTTGCTCACTGCCCTCCAGTCTTGCTGGACTGCTTTGTGTTCCTGGAGCTGGCTGGCTTGTTCCCCTGCAGGCCTTTGCCAGTCCTGCTTGGGCACAGCCCTCCAAACTCCATGTGATCACCTCCTTCTCATCCTTACAGTTCAAATGTTAAATCCCCAGACACCTTGCTCCACTGCTGTCCCTGATTACCCCATCCCTCTCAAGGCAGACTGTCTCTTCCAGAACTTGCATCCTCCGAAATACACATGAGCCAGAGTATGTCTTGCACACTACTATATTCCCAGTGTGAGACACAGGAGATTCTCAAATAAAAGGATGAAGCTGATTTTTTCCCCAATTATGAAACTGATAGGTGTTAACTTCAGAAAGTGCATAGTAGCCCAATAGCAAATATTTTAGCTCCGAAAGTAATTTCTTTGCTAATTAAAAGTGTTATGTTCAAATCTGATCTATTTAAATATACTTTATAAGAAAACTGGTAGTAGTTAACTGTTTAAATAGCATTTGAATGCTGTGCATTCCTTTCTCCTTTAAAGCTGATTGAATGCAAAAAGAAGAAATCATTTTGCTCTCTTGTTGGCTGTAACTAGAGAATACCCAACTGTGTTAAGCCCTTGTTTGTATCCAAAGTACCATTGTCTTCCTGAGGGTCATTGATTACCTTATTTGTGGTCAAAAGTAGCCAGAAAGAGCTCCTTAGGATCATTAAGGTTTTCTTATGTCCACGAACTAAGTGACCACAAATACCATAGATGTATTTGAAATTATAACACAGCAGTACATTTAAGAAGTATTTACTATGATCCTTTAAAGAAATATCCTTCGTTTACTTGTGTTTTTTACATCTTACATTCTATCATACTTGCTAAAAATTGAAGGAAGCTACTATTAGGTTTAAAAGATGAAAGAAACTACTTGAAAATAGGACTGAAAAATGGAAAGCTTCTCTAGAAAGAATTAAGATATTCTGAGGCACTATGAATAGAATAAATTGTTAAGTGCTATTAAAGCTGTTCAAGAAGTCTAATGTAATTACTATAAAAGCAGTATGTTTATTTTTATATTGTGTATAAAAATTGGGGCAGTAATAGATGCATCATTTAATATTCATGTTTTCTCTCAACAAATAGCTAAGAAAAAAAAAAAAGACCCAGATAATTTGGCATATAAGCATATCCTTTTTATATAACTTTTAGCCCAAAAGGTAAAAATGCTATTTTAATGGAACGCTTTCTGTCAAAATACCAATGTCTGGAATACACACTGGATATATCTTATTTCATTCAGTGCTTTTGCTGAAATGACTACATAGCCCAATGAGAGCTACATTGCTAATTTTAAATATATCTATGTTCACCATAGTTGTTGGAAGATAAATGATTTCATGAGACTGTTATCTTGTTTCAAAAGCAGTCATTGCTACTGTGCTATCTTCTCAGTTTGATGCTTATTTTCAGAAAGAGGTTATTATTGATACTGTGACTGTCTGCCCCAAGTCTGAATATGCAGGGTTGTGAGCCAAGACTGGGAAGGAGTAAATATAGGCTGCTAGGGAGGGGTCAGTACAGGTACTAAAGGGGAGACCAGCATTTGTATCATAATTAGGAGAAGGAACAGGAAATACAACATACACGTAGCTTTATTAGCTTCTGGTATAGACTGAAAAGGTTATTATGGAGCAGCGAGATAGCTAGAGTGAGGCCGTTGTCTGGGCCCACTCTGCCTTCGTTATCAAGCATAAAAGGTAATGGGCCAGGCCTACAACTGAGGGGAGCTGACACCATTGTAAATATTGTTTCTGCTAAAGACATAGAGAATATCTTTCAAGGATTAAAAGTGGCAATTACGCAAACCAGCTTGTTCAATGTTATATATGGCTAGGAACAAGGCCATTTTATTTATCTCTGAAGTCTTTCCTCACCTTTGCAATCCAATGAAGATGTATTTGTTTCAGATAAGCTAACAAATGTTGAGAATGTATTTTTATTCTAAAAGTAAATTATTACGACATTTCTTATAGATTTTTAAGAGCCTAAAACTGAAAAAGTTCATATTCACCATACATGTCACTGTATTATGAGAGGTATGGAGCAAGATGGAAAGCAGTTAAAACTGGATTTCAGTTCTACTTGAGAGTTTGGTAACTGTTTTAGATTTTGTGTTTACATAGGGCTTTTGAAATTTACTCTTATTTTCAGTGGTATGGTCTGTGAAATCACAGGTGTGCCCTGGGAAAACATTCTCCCCAGTTGTATATGCCAGTAATGGAGTTTCTAAAATACATATTTTTGCCTTTTAGATGCTGATAGACAAGATTCCATTAATCTCTTCCTGGGAGTTTTCCATCCTGTAGAAGGAAAACCTCATCTCTGGGAACTCCCAACAGATTTTTATTTGCATCACAAAAATACAATGAGACTTTTACCAACAAGAAGAAGGTATTTTACTTACTAGTCTGTTCATGTAGATTTGCTGTTGTTTTGAATATGAGCTCTTTTTCTTTCTGAGAAATAATCACCTAGGCTCACGTTGCCTTCTTACTGTTTTGCCATGAGAAATTTAATGTTCTGATCATGAATTTGAGAAATTGTTTTTAACTGTTGGTTTTTTGTGTTTCCCTAAGATAGAAAATATCAGCAAACATAAGCTATGGCTTCACTAAAGTATACCATTAATATATTTTTGAGTACTTCCTATAAATGTGAGCTCTCAAGTCTCTAAGATTGAGTCAACCTGATTTTGCAAGTATGACATCAAGCAGCATCACTTTGGAATTCCCATGTCCTTTCCTCTAGGAGCACAACCGACTCTTAAGTGACAATGATAGACAGGAAGCAAGTTCAGAAAATACAACAGCAGCTACCCCTCCCATCATATA
>NW_004567102.1:52229873-52234527 GCF_000260355.1 Condylura cristata
CTCCCTGTAGCTTTGGTTTCATTAGCATCAGGTAGACTAGATTGGAATCTTTGCAGTTGTGTAACCTTGGGCTAGTTATTTATTTTCTCCAAGTCTCATTTTTTTTTTTTTCATCTGCAAAATATAAACGGCAGGGCAAACCTCACAGAGTCACGAAGACTTAGGGAAAGACTCATGATTTTAATTGAGGAGTCATGTGCTAATGTAGTCAAGTTTGCACATGAGCAACGCTTGTCACATATGTGAGACTAGATCCTGGACCGTTCTGCTCAAAGGCCTCTAAGGTCAAGGTCACCCTTCTGCTCTTCTTTTGCAGTTTGCTTATTTAATCAGTTGATTACACAGAGTTGCTCCCAAACATGACACACAACGTTGTGTGCAATGGGTGAATTATTAACAAGTGCAGATGTCACAGCTGTTACAAAATTCTGTTACTTCAGGGACATTTAAAATATTTGGGGAAGGTGTATATGTTTTTCAAATTTATTATGCATATTATTGAAATAAACCTCTTGCTACTTGAGCTTCCCCTATAATTGAAACATTGATAGTTTTTATGTTAAATTTAAAATTAATGATTCCTTATATGAACTTATGCTGGCAAGCAAAAGAATTGAATATTTTTTCAGTGAGAGATAGGTGTGAATATATTCAACTTTGATGATGCAATTGATTATGGGTAAATGTGGTTGATTTTTTGGAAATTTCACATTACGTTGACGTATTGAAGTTTTTAAGATAAAACTTGGATACAAACTTGACTTTCTACTTAAGAAATTAGCTAGTATATTATAGTGTAAATTAAGCCATTTACTTACCTTGACTGACATAAATGAGGCAAGTGGCGTTGGCGTTTACATGTGGGAATAAAAGGAAGTTGGTATTTCATCCCCATGTTCTCAAAAAGGAAGTTAAGGTACAGAAAGAATATGTCTTGACTGTGATTATTCAGCTGGTTAGATGATTCAGCAAGATTCAGTTTCAAGTCTGCCACTGAAAACAAAGCAGATAATAAAAAATAAAGTGGGTAATATGAATCACTCAGTTGATTAAGTTTTCTACTTTTGTTTTTTCTAGAATTCCAAAATTATAAAAAAATTCTATTATAGTATCAGTTGATACTACCCATAAGCAGTACTTAGTAATATTGTAAAATAAATTTCATATTTTGTTTTGTTTTATCCAGTTTCACGTCTCTGTACTAGTTATTTTGATAATAGCTAAATCAGTATTATAATTCTAAGAATGAAAGAACAGTTTAATCAAAGGCAGTAATAGAATGAGAACGTGAACATTAAGGTCAAGTAGAATTAAGTTGAAATTTCTGCAAGTGTGTGATATTAGTTACTTTCATTATTTAGCCTCTAGAAGTCTTATTTTCCTATCTGTAAAGTGGGAATGAATGTATATTTCTGTATTCATAGTTACGGAAGATTAATTAGAAAATGAGTGGGAAATACATATTATTAGATCTGACATATAATAAACAAATTTGTGGAAACTACCTCAGTGACTGTGCACTAGTCACTTAACTGACAATTTCTATTTAATTCTCAGTTTCCATCCATGTCAGTAAAAAAGGGATAATAGTTTAATACTTATAGGCTTTCCTGAGAATCAGATGATAAAACATAAATGTTTAATATATATATAGTGTTAACTAATAGTGTTAATTTTCTTTAAAATCATACAGGATAGAAACTTAAATAATGTTTTATCCCTTGTTACAATGCAAGATCAAGAAAAACTATGTTATGGATTTGCTTGTGTTTCCATATTTTGGTGAACATCCTGTACTCCATACTCTTTAACCAATGACTTGGAAATACTTTTTTTTTTATTGAATAATAAGGGATAGAGGAATAAACCTAATTCTACCTAGAGTTCATTCCAAGTAGGTTCTTATTATTCAAAACTCCTCCCTTACTAATCTGCTCAAAACTACTAATTGGACTTTGTTCTGACTTAGTTTAAAATATTTTACATTCTCTAAGTACCACTTATTATCAGTGTTTATGAGCTCTCTGAGATGTTTGTATATACTAAGCACTAGTCGTTTCACTGACTCTTAGAGCTGGGAGTTTTCTGAGTAGCATTCCCTCTATTATCTCTGGGGACAGATGGTTTGCCTATATTCCACAAACCTTGGTTTATTAGCCAGGACATGTCTGATTGAAGAGGCAATTGTCCTTGGACAGCTCACTAACACAGTTCTTTCTTACACCATACTGAGATAAACTTTCCTGCAACTTGACCTACCAGTCTTTTTTTTTTTTTTTAATTTAAAAAAAAATATTTATTTATGCATACAGAAATACAGAACTGGGGTACAGGCCAGAGGTGCAGGGATGGTGAGAGGCTCCACCAGAAACAGAGTGGGGAGCGAGACAGGCAGATCTACAAAGTACACTGCTGAGGGGAGCAAAAGGCGGGTCAGGAGAGGTCTGCCACACGGTGTGGGACACCTCCCTGGCTGGGGATCGAACTTGTGAACTGGCTGTTTCTAGCGTCATAGTGCTGTGCTTTAACCTGTTGCGCCACCAGAGAGGGCCCTGACCTACTAATCTTAGTTCAACTCACCAAGACCTTAAGAACATGATTTCCTAAGCCATGTGATAATCTTTTAAATATTCGAAGATGAGGTCACACATTTCCAGTACCTCTTCTTCTCCAGGTTAAACAGCTCTCATTTCTTCAGCTGTTTTCATATCCTATGGTTTCAGGTCTTGTTAGTATTCAGAATGCTCTCTTCTGTGCGTTTAGTATCAGTGTTCCATTAAAACTGGCACTTACACATGGGTCCAATAATTGTCTGTTTGGTCTGATTTGTACCAACTCTTGTGGGTCTATTGGGACCATTTACTCCCCCTATCCTATTTTTATCATTAAGTATAAGATTACATTAGCTGTTTTCAGCAATGTCATCATAATGTTAACTGAGCTTCCTGTCCATTAGAACTCCCAGGGCTTTTAACATGCTCAGTCATGCCGTGTATCTCACATTATTGTCATGCTCATTTTGAACATTCTTTTCACTGCTTCACATATGCTTTGCTGAAACTAAAAAAAAACCTAGATGTGTGCCCTTTTTATTACCTATTCCCTTTAGCTTTGTAGAGCCTTCAGATTTGATAAGCTGACCATCTTTATCTTAATAGAAGTCTTGATTTAAAATATTGAATAGGGTAAATGGCAGGGAGAGTCTATGGTCAAAGATCAGATCACTCTTTTCATGTTAACACTGTTTAGTGATTTTTGATTGGAATCTAAACAGCTGTCACTTACTACATGCTGTCCTGCCTATTTTGCTCTACCTTCTTTGCAAATATCAATTGCTTTGTTTAAAGTTCACATGTTCTTTTAGAGGTGAATTAAAGTGCCTTTCAAATCTTTCTGACCTTCATATATGAGCAAATGGGTTGAGCATCCTTCATACAGAGAACAGAAAAAGAGAAAAGAAGCTGACAATGTAGGTGTTGTAGACAAAGGGAAGTGGCACCGACTTGCTGCCTCCAATTTTCTGGTCCGTATTCCTAAAGCAGGCTTTTGTCTAGTGCAGGTTTCCTTCCTTAGTTTGGTGCGCCTGGTATTGGAGGTGATAAAGATTCCCCCTGTTCTGGGCCTTCATCCTCTCAGAAGTTCTCACCCTTCATCCATCTCAGCTCATCTTCCCCAAGCAGGTACTTCTTGGGGCTTCCTTGTTTCTGAGACCCACTCAGAGGAGTTGAACCTTCAAGAGTATTATTGAGTTGATTTGTCTGGCTTCAGGGAAATTCAGTTTAGTAATATTAAAAAAATTAAGGCCTGATCTCAAATCAGTAAAGAAAGATTTTATCTTAATTCTTTTTCTCCACATGGTTCATTCTGAGTGAGAATATATTCTTTATAATGTTGACTTAAAATTTCCTAAAGGAGCAAACTTCTTTAGGAAATCACTCATGTAATAGCTAATAATGTCTCTTCTTTTCTCCTCTGTCAAGGGTAGGTCATTACAAAATCGGACTTATACCCTCTTTAGATCTGACAATTTGATTTCCTGTCAGAAAAAAAGTCGAGATTAACTTGGTGTGGCCTTTTTTAGGGAATATCTGTGGATGCGTTGAAGCCACCAATCATCTTTTTAGATTATTTAACAGCACATTGCTAGCTAATATGTTATTCTTTTCTCTTCCTGGGATGGATATACAGTAACTGATAGACAGTGCTTGGAATCTATCAGTCTGCCACTTTTGAGCATCCAGATTGCATTTACCAATATCCAGTTTACTTCCTGTTCACTATTCCTTAAGATTATTGACCTCGGGCCCTCCCTGGTGGTGCAGCGGGTTAAAGCAGAGCACTAAGAAGCTAAAGCCACTTCAGCATGAGTTCGATCCCTGTCCTGCTGCTCCCCTCAGCAGTATACTTTGTCAGTCAGCCTTTTCTACTCCCCACTCTGTCTCTGGTGAATCCTCTTTCTGCCCCTGCACCTCTGGCCTGTACCCCAGCTCTGTATGCATAAGTAAATAAATCTTAAAAAAGAAAAAAAAAAAGATAGAAAGAAAAAGATGGGCTCTCCCTGGTGGTGCAGTGGGTTAAAGCACAGCACTAAGAAACTAAAGCCACTTCCACATGAGTTCGATGCCCGCCTGCCCCGGAGGTGACCACATGGCGT
>NW_004567102.1:52237247-52278852 GCF_000260355.1 Condylura cristata
ATTATTAGGTAATTCCCTTAGACAGTTTGTGAATATATTAGTTCATCATTATGAACTACCACTGATTTGTATTTCTAGATATTTTGGGAGAATATAGAGTAAGTGAAGATCCATCCTCAAGAATAAATAAAAACTTTTCCTATATGTAAGCAATGAAAAAAGGCATAGATGTGTGTATAAAAGCAAATTTTAATGACTAATACTTAAATTTTATTAGTTAGAAAATGAGGAAAATATTTACATAAAATACCCTCAAATGTACATATATTAGAATATTTCCAAATTTAAAATATTGCTCAAATTTATAAAGTCTAGTCCTGGTTCTATTACTGATTCCCCACCTTGGGCAAGATAATTTTCCCATTTGTAAAAAGGTACTAACTAAGATCTATTGCCAGTCTGGAACGCTCCAGTTGAAATGCCAGCTGGTTATGGTCAGTCATTCTGCTTTGGGTGATTGATGACCAGGAAATGAGAGGATTGCAAATGACTTTTAGTTCTTAATAAATTATTAATTCATGTTAGAAATGAACTTAGTATTTGTGACTGTGAAAATCTGGGCAGATCATGGCTCATATTGCTAAGAAGGTTTGGTTATTCTGGAAGAAAAGAAAGAATCTGACATTGGCCATTAACAGGATTTGAAATACAATTCTTTATCAAGAATAAAGAGAATTTTGGCTTAAGAGCAAAGAAAGTAATTTAAAGAGCTAAGTAATTTGATTTCTAAAATAACTTCCAGTTCCCACCCCAACTTCCAGAGGCCTCCTGCCTCCTTAGAACTTATCATACTTAGCTTTGTGTTGTATATCTGTGCACATATTTCATCTCTTCTGAGTGTGTAAGTCCAGGTGGTGGAGGTGAATTTGTTCAGCACACGCTCTGTAAATGTTTGCTATATATAAAGAATTTTAGAGTAACCAGCAGTATCTTTCTTAGTTATTTGTGCTACAAACTTAAAGAAGTTGATGGTGAAGAAATTTCACAAATATGAAGAAGAGATTGACATCCACAACGAATTCTTTCGACCATATGAATTGAGTAGTTTTGATGATACCTTTTGCTTGGCTATGACAAGTTCAGCACGGTATGTTATGAGTACTCTAATTCTGCTAAGTATTTAGGACGTATAGTTTTTGTAGTTTATGTAGTTATGTCTTCACTTGTAATTGTTCTACAGACAACTATGAACTACCACTGATTTGTATTTCTAGATATTGCTCTTAAAGCATTTACCTCTTTTTCTTTTTAGCTCAACAAAGAATAAATGCCATTTTGTGTGTGTGTGTGTGTGTGTGTATCTACAGATACAGTGGATTTTCTTTATTTGCAGAAATTTTATTCTATAAACTGGCCTGCCCACCAACATTGAATTAGAAAAGGCTGAACTACTGCTCCAGCAACCCTCTGGTCACAGTATTTTTGCGAACCAGTCAATAGATAACCTTGTATATTTCTGTTCAGAAAACACTTATATAATACATATTTTTGATTCATTGACATTGAACTCACAACCCACAGCATGCTAAATCATGCTTGAATGAAGCGTCTCTATAACACACAGCTTTTTTATATTTAGAATCACTGGACAGCTTCAGCACTATGCTTGAAGGACATTTTAAACGTTGTTGGGTGTTTTAAACGTTGTTGGAGATTACCAAAAAGAATCATAAAAAATGTGAAAAATGGAAACTTGCTTGCAGTATGAAGGTTAAAGCAGAGGGCAGAGGGTCATCTTGCTCTACCTCCACTGGGAACACGTGCATCAAGTTACTCTAGTTTTTTACTACCTTGCATATGTTTGGGAATGAGTGAGAAAGTTCTGAATATTGGTTTTGGGGTTGCAAATACATTTTAGTGAGTAAAGAAATTCCACAGATACAGAGCCTGCTAATAATGAGGGCTGACTCTGTGTTCAAAAGAACTAAAAATAAAACTACTTACATTTTTAAAAACATTCTGAAACTGTTACATTGGCATTTTGAGTTTGTGTTAGTATTACTTTCTTTTCCTTGAATAAACATGTTGAGTCTCATTTATAACAGTATCCCTGCAGATGTTATATACCTTATCAGGATAAATAATGAACTGCTGTCTTTTTCACATCTATTAAGTAATTTGGTCTGACTTCAGCAGTCATAGTAAATATAAAGTAGCTTCAGCTTATCTCAACAAATAGTAAATTAAAAGTGTCTATTTAAACATTCCAACATTTTTTTTAGTGTATTAACCTCAATCTAATGCATTAGAATTGATACTTTGATTTGTGCCACTGTGTCTATGAAAATTTCATCAGCCTCCTTACTGGTGTATTTATACATTGTCCATAAATACATTGTCCATAAAGCTGAGGGACTTAGTGTTTTGGCATTGGTTTTTATGAGTTTAATTTTACCTGATAACTAGTTTTGGCATGTAACCATATGTAGCTAAGCAGTAATTCAAAATCAACTGTGTTCCAGTAATAAAATCTTACATGCAAAATGATTGGGCCTGATAATCACAGAGAAAATTCAGTGAAAAGCTGTTAACAGTGAAGTTATGTGATGCTAACAGTTCATGATTTTTTATGGCCCTGATCACCTAAGCTCCTTACAAACTTTTACCTCAGACTATATGTAGTATGTAGTATAAAAACATAAATACAGATGGGAGCCAATTTTACCTGGATGGAGAGTGATTCACATGGAATTTTCCCCATTTTCTTCAGCGACTTCATGCCCAAGACAGTTGGCATTGACCCAAGTCCATTCACTGTGCGTAAACCAGATGAAACCGGAAAATCAGTATTGGGGTAAGATTTACATAGAGAATGAAATTTTAAAGATTCATGTAAAATAATATAGCACTTGCAATGTAATTTCCATCAAAAACCAACAACTACAAGTCACATCATCTGGGGTACAGTTCATTTGTTGCACCTGTACAGATAGTTTGTTACAGCAGTAGGATCATCAAAGTATTCAACTTAAGAGTAGAATTTATGGAAATTTCATCAGCAGCATGGTGCATTTTATTAAAAGTTAGGAACATCACAGATGGCATAAAGGCAGGTAACAGATATCATGTTTTATATCCTGTAATAAATAACTCATCATACTCTTTCCTACAATATAAACTACTCAGGTTAAAAATTTATGTTCATTGTATTTTGTTGACATCTGAGAATACATTAAAGTACATGTGTTCAAATAGATATATTAATAGATTTTCTGTATATTACTGTAACATTGTTTTGGGGAAGACTGTTAGTTTATTACACTTTGTAATGAAGAAAAAGTCAACCGTTTTTACATGTCATGCTTACAGACTGGAGTGAAGTGTATTACGTCCTAGTATAACAATGTTACTGCCACTGAACCAAATAAACTCTGCAATAGGATTTCTTCAGAGTCTCATTGGAAATGATGGCCAGAGTATAGATACTCAGTTCTAATTGTACCTGGGAGTAACTATAGGGTCCCAATTGCAGTCTAGCTACTTGTAGTTTATACAATGGGATGCATATAACTGTTTGCTAGATACTGCATTTCTATGGCTTAAGTACATGACCTCACACAGCTGCATGATAGATAGTCCTGGATTAGCTGCTAAGAGGAATTTAGAAGAGATGTCCTCAGGAGTTGGGAATCCTAGAAGTTCTGGTGACAAGTATATGCTCGTGATCAGCTTTATTAGTATATAGCACAGAAATACTATAGAGTTTAATTTTTAGTTGCTCAAAGTCAAACTGATTTCTCTAAGATCATAGATCAATAGTATTGCATTTTTTCCCTACTACATTTCAGAATCTTATGATATTTTCAGTCCCTTCCTTATAGTTTTTTAAAGTAAGAGTAAAATATTTAATATTTTCACAAAAATAAAAAATATTACTATAAATAATATCTTTTCTGAGTAAAGGTTCTTATTCCTCTTAGATTTGGTACTATAATAAAAGTACTGCTCCCCTCTTCCATCTGTTTCATCCTATCAGAAGGAATATTTGTGTCAAGAAATATATTTATTTACTAAAAACACAATAAATTTTGAAACTTATTTCCATGTTCATCAGTTGCTCATTGCTTTGGCACAAAAAATAAGGGGTTACTGTGATTGATAAAAACTCATAGGAGAGAAGGAAATAGATACAAGTCTGACTATTGACAATTTTGTGTATCTTCTACAAAATATATATAATTTTACTGATATCTCATACTTAGCTTTCTTTTATTATATCATACATTTTGGAAATTAATTTCAGTTATAAAAAGAAGACATAATAATCAAGTGGTATGAAGACTTTTCTGCATTCTATATGCATGCAGTGTTTTTTCTTTTTCTTCTGAATTTATAACAGGGCTTAAATTCATATAAGATCAAGTTGGTAAAATGATTTTATATTTAGCACAATGTGAATCCCCAAACTGGCTTCTCGTGGTATTTTTCCTATGCTCCACTCTAAGGCTGTGAGACAGTGACGTTTAACATCCTCATTCACCTTTTCAAAGAAACAAAAGCAACAGGGAAGAAGCTGTATTACAGCGGAAGACGGCAGCGAGTGCCCCGCCACCTCCCAGTGAGGAGGCTGTGTCCAGCAGCTCCGAGGACGACTCAGGGACCGACCGAGAAGAGGAGGGCTCCGTGTCTCAGCGCTCCACACCAGTGAAGATGACCGACACAGGAGACAGTGCCAAAGTGACAGAGGTGGGGGAGTGGAACTTGCAGGGTCCAGCGTGAGGCTCTGAGAAATGACCACCAACATTCAGCTTTGGTCAGTCTCCTCACTCACACATTAGCTGATGCTTGGTGACTGAAGCACTACCAAGATGGATACTAGCAAAGACGTTCTTAGAAATGGTTTGAGTTTGAGTTTTATAAATAGGCGTTTTTGTTCTCATTTGTAATAGTGAATTTCCTATTGAGAATTTTTAAAGGGAATCCTGTGGCCTTCGAAAAGCCCATACAGGGAGGGCAGTTATTCCCTGGGCTGACACATTGTTGGAATGCAGCATTTGGAACTGGGCCTCACAGTCTTTGCATAATCACAGTGGGAAATTCCTGCTGTATAATTTGACACACTTAGGGGAAAGCTAAAGGGAAATCAACAAGAAACTAATCTAATATATGAACTGAAGTATTATTTCAGGAGTTCACAATGACAGCTGACTGGCCCATTGCAGCCCACTCTGTTTTTGTAAATAAACTTTTATCAGAACCCAGACAGGCCTATTTGTTTACTGCCTTTGCACTGTAACAGCAGAATTGAACAGCTGCAGCAGAGTGTGAGACCCAAAGAGTCTAACATATTTGCTCTCTGTGCTTTTAAGAAAAAGTTGCCCTCCTCTGTATTATACAAAAGTAATTTTTTTAACCTTAAAATGACTATTTTAGATATTTTAAAAAGCATTAACTGAGAAACATAATCAACAAGTTGAAGAAATATTTATTGCCTTTGTGGAAAATGCTCAGATTCACTTCCATCATCACTGGAAATTACTAATTTGCTAAATGTCTAAATATTCTTCCTAGTTGTTCTTTTTTTTTTTTTTTTTTTCATCATCACTGGAAATTACTAATTTGCTAAATGTCTAAATATTCTTCCTAGTTGTTCTTTTTTTTTTTTTTCTTTTTACTCCCAGATCATGGTCCAGCCCATGAAAGAAGTATATGGAATTAACCTCTCAGATGGCCTCTCAGAAGATGATCTCTCCATTTATTCAAGGTAAAATACCTTAAAAAAATGAAATTATACCTTATAATAACATAAATTTTTTAAAGCAAAGGTAGTAATACAGGAGGAAATGAATTCTACTTGGAATACAGTAGTAGTGTTTAAGAGGTCAAATGTGGAAACATTAATTTATCTTTGGAAATAAAAGGTCTATTGTTCACAACTCAGTGATAAAAATTTATGCTGTCTACATGTAATTTCACTGCCCATATATAAGCTACAATCTGAAGTAATACATTTCTATATTAACAGATTCTCAGCATTAGGTATATTCTTACAAAATGAACCTGAAATCTTGACAGTTGGGGACCTTACATTCACATTAGTTCAGAAGCAAGAGGAAGCAGTGATGTAAAGGGACCAATGTAGATAGAATGCTCTGTACCTGTCTGAGAAGAGACCTACCAGCAGGAATTACCTAAAATCGTATACATAATTTTGTCAATATTGGTGTGTATATATTGTGAATATTGGGACTCTTTTCTGAGAAGATTCATAATTATTAGTTTGCCCAAAGAATCCCTCACTTAGAAATCCTCAAGAACCTGAGAATACCACTGTAAACACGCCCTCAACCGAATACACGGATCCAGAAGAATTGAATATTGCAAGTGAACACACTCACTTCATTGAATAAATTTGGCTTATGTAAACTCTGTAATAAAAATGAACCTTAACCTCAATTTTTTTAAAAAAGATTCATTTATTTATGCATACAGAGCTGGGGGACAGGCCAGAGGTGCAGGGATTCACCAGAGACAGAGTGGGGAGCAGAACAGACCAACTGATGAAGTACACTGCTGAGGGGAGCAGTGGGCGGGTCAGCAGAGGTTTGCTGCACCTTGTGGGTCACCTCTGGAGCAGGGAACGAATTCATGCTGAAGTGGCTTTAGCTTCTCAGTGCTGTGCTTTAACCCTCTGCGCCACCAGGGAGGGCCCAACCTCAATTTGTTTTTAAGGAGGGCATTTTGTTTGCAGAATTCACTGAAGTGAATATTGTCTTTTTACTTCACAGTAGTAAAATCTCCAATATAAAACATAAAATATAAAGATGCGCAGCATTTCTTGACCACAGAAGCACTGCTACAGTCATACTTCATGTCTTCCAGAAGGCAATGTAGTCTCAAAGGATTCATCCACACTCCTCTTTCCTGGGCACACAGTCACATAGTTACTTATTCAGCACAGCTATCTTTCTCTGTAGTTAAGTTCTTTGGTAAAGCAGTGTGGTCTGAAAGGAATTATTCGACATTAGTGCCTGGATAATATGACTTTACTTATTGCAGGGAGTGTGTGTGTGCATATCAAGTACTGAAATTTTGACTCAATTAAGCAAAAACAAAGCATCCCTTGCTTGAGGTCATTCAGTCACCTGCATCCTTATTAGGTCAGAAGGTCTCTGAGGCCCACATTCAGTTCTCTTCTTGTGGAGTGAGATGCAGCTTGTTTAGCAACAGTGTCTCTGGGAGGCAGTCTAGGAAGGTTGTGAGGACAGGCCTGGAGGGAAGGGAATACTGCAGGGGAGGATGAACTCTGTGTTCTGAAATAAGATTCTGTGTTTGATATTCTGAGAACAATGTTTCCTCCTTGGAAATCAATTTGTATAACAGTCAAGTGTTTTATTTTTCCTGTAAACAACTATATGGTATATTGAAAAGATAGCCCTCTTCATAGGTTTAGAGATGGAACACCAGGCTGTTCAGTGGCTTATCAGAGACTCACGTTGTGTTTCACCAGCATCTTGTGGTGGTAGACTGCACTTCTTATTCTCCAGCTGCTGCTTCTTATGATGCAAACCTGGGGAGAAACCCAGGGCCTGGTCGTCTCTTCCCCTCTCTCTGCTTGGCCATTCTGGGCTTCCCTCACCCCTTCTCCTGGGACCCCCTCTCTCAGTCATGGGCATTGCTGTGGGATGGAAACCTCCCTTGACCGGTATCTGGGAGGTAGCTGTGCCAGGCGATGGCCAAGGTATGTCGGAGGCTGACGGGTATCCTCTCCTACCCCAGCTATGCACTTGGGCTCTCTATAAGTGTCTTCTCCTCCTCTGATCTAGAAGGCAGAGCTTCAGGGCAGGGGAAAAGCCCATGTAGATTCATCCTGACTATAGGTGCCCCCTCCCACTGTAGGGTGGCCTTTCGTCACATGCTAGAGTTTTTGTGTGTAGACAGTGTCTGGGCCTGACATGCAGCTTGTGGCCCCCACCTGGGCTGGCGCAGAACCTTGAGGGAGGGAAGCCGTGCTGCTACAGCTGCCTTCTTGTCTTCTGGCTGCCTGTCCTCTGCTTTGTCTTCCTACGTTAGGAACCAACCACTTTAAACCCCTGAAGTTTTGTGGTTTTGTTCGAATTGCCCAGTCTTATTCATTGTGTTTTCCACTGCCCTCATTGTTCCTGGCATCTTTTCTTTGGTTTGCTATTTTTATTAGATCTGGAACAGTGCCTGCTGATAGCTTCATCGTGCTGAGACTTATCCCTTGTGCCATCAGGGAGGCCTAACTAAATTTTCTTTTTAATTTTTGACCGTTTAAATTTCTGTTTGGAAATTTAAAATTTCTGTACAGATATTAGATATTATGTGACATTCTTCCCTAAAACATGGATCAAAATGTTCCCTTGCTGAAATTAAAAGTTGGATAAAATAAGCTACTTAAACATTGTTCTAGAGCACTTTCATGATTTAATGATTGGTAGTTTCTGCAGCACTTTTTTAACCTTTAAAAACCAATAAAAATAGATTATAAAAATATCCATAGTTGCCAAAAGAAAATCTTTTAAATAGTAGAAAAGTGGAAAGTGCATCAGCCCTTTGGTCTTGCCCCACAATGTCCTAGGGGCACAATAGAACAAAACTACAAATGATGTCCCTGAAGGAAAGATGGATGCCCATGGTCCTGGGCACGCTTCAGCCTAGGCATTAGAGAGACAGCAGAGGCCCAGGGCTCCGTGTCCTTTTACCCTGCTGAGCTGGTTGAGCATTCTCTTTGGCTCTTAGCTAAAGCCTGAACTAGTATTGAGCTAGTTAGGCCTGAAATTGGGAGGGGTGGTGTCCAGGAGTGCTCTGTAGGTGGTCCCTTCAGGCCCCCCCCCCCATCTACTTGAGCACTCCTCTTAGAAGCAGCAGGACCCCAACAGGGGATTCTTGTAGCTCCGGGGAAACTGAGTCCATGTCCTGGGTTCTCCACAGCTTCCCTGCTTCAGGGCCTGGGTCTCAGCCTGACCCCCTTTTTGCATTTGTTGCTCAGGAAGCAGCTCCCTTCCTGTTTCTCCTTGTCTCCTTACCTGCTGCTGCAGTCACCCTTAGGTATGCCAGGCCCTGACAATCATTCCTTTGGCTTCAGGGGCATTTTTGGTTCAAGTTCTATATCATGGTCAAGTAAATAGAAATGGAATGGGGGTCCACATTTCATTTCAGTCTGACATTATTGGTAATGACTTATATTTTAAACAGAATCCCTCTTCTTTTACATCTCACTAAGCCACTGCAACCATTTTTAAGTAAAGTCTTGTGTTAAAATTGGTTTGTGTGCTTTTCTGAAATAGGTATATTCACCTTTGAATGCTCATACCATTTTGTGATCTGCTGAATTTATTGCAGTACCTTCTTTTACTTACTTTGTATTCAATGTTATTGTAGATTTGTTCAGCTGGGGCAGAGTCAACATAGACAAGACAAGAGCAACCAGCAGTTCTGTTCCAGGTGCTCAGATGGAGTTATAAAACTGTAAGTACTAGATTAGGACTTTAAAGAAGTTTTTGTCTTCATCCCATTCATGATACTTTTAAAAAAGGTTTCGTAGGACAATATTCAATCTTATTGCCAAATTAGTATAAGCACTAAGACATCATCTCTTAACTGCCTTACACAAGGAAAACTGGGTAGCTGTAAGGATGGGGAAGAGATGACAACATTGACCTGTCCTTGGAACAAAGTGGGGTTGAAATTGGTGGGGTTTTCCTTCTATAAACTCTGTTCGGTATTTTTGCACAGGGAGGGATGACCAAAAAGCTCTGACCCTGGAGACAGGCCGCTCAAATTCAAAGCAAAAACATGGTAGAGGGGGAAAGAATTTGTCTCTTCTAACTATATATCCCCAGCAGTTCTTATGAGTTGCTATAAGCCAAACAGCTTTTCATATATCCTTACATAACAGCAGGGTTCACATCTTGAGTCATAGCTCTTCTGTGGCTTGGCTCTTCACTTGAACAAGTAACTTAAGACCTGGGTGACTCAGTTTCTTCATCTGCAAAGTGGGATGATAATAGCATCTAATTCAGAGAATTAAATGAAAAAATGCATGCAGAATACTTAGAATACTGTCTGGAATAAGCTGTGATAATCACCACCATCTTCATCATCTTCATATTTATCATTCTCTGCTTGTTGGGACCAAGCAAAGCAAAGCTTATGACCATGAGAGTCTCCCTCATGCCATATGTTAGGTCTTTTCTAGAAAATGGTTCACTGCGGAGATTACACGAAGTAGGAGAGGCAAAGCAGAGATCAGTGATTGGTCAGCATTACTAGTCTGTTCAACAAATTATTTTACAATCTCTGATTGTCTAATTTCTCTTTGTACCATGCATGCATACTCCTGACTGACAGTTAAGGAACTGATATTACAGCGCGTTAGACAGTAGCAGCTGGGAGGACTGTGGACATGGGATGGATTAGAGGAATCTTTAGGAGAAGAAATGGACAAGACTTGGACACTGATTTATCATGGTGGGCACAGAAGATCTTATTGAGGGTGACCCTTAGGTTTTTCTGATTTGTGTAAGAGGTTTGATGAATTTATCAATTCATTTAGTAGATGGCTGTGGACACTGATTTTAGGACCACTCAGAGTGGCTATTACTGAGGCAGGGAGCACTAAGTACAGGTAAGGAGGACCCACTTTGCCTCTAAATTAGCATCCAAGTACAGATGTTGACAGGCAGTTGGATGAAGTGATCTGAAACTCAGAAGATAGTTTTAGGGGGGCTGTACATGCATATTGGGAAATATTTAAAGCCACTGTCTTAGGAGGAATCTGCCTAGGAAAAGATAGTAGAGTCTTAACAGGTCTACAGCTGAGGCTTGAGAAGACAGAAAAACCTGCAAGAGAGATGGATGGCTAATCAAGAGGCTGGAAGGAAAACAGATTTTATCAGTCTCCAAAGGGGCTAATCATCCCTTCTCTCTCTCCCCCATTACATTTTTTCCCCTTTTTAAAAAACATATAAATTCCTATTAATTTTGAGGCAGTTCTCTTTCTTATGCCTAATTAGTGTATGGAAGTGTGGTCTCCCAAATGAACTAAAATAGATATAGCCAGAGGGAAAGTGTTAATTAAAAAGAGACTGTTACCAAATTATATTTTGTAAAATTGATTGTTCTATTAAAATAGTTTGGCACAACTAGGAGGAGCAGATGATGAAATGAATACAGTATGCAAAATGAAAGTGTTTTCCCATGTTGTCTTCAATATTATGTCTACTTTTGACCTCTAATTGGTCTTGCAGTTATTATTTTTGAATCGTTTTTCTTAAAATATTTAATATTTGCTTTCCTAAGTCCCAGCACAAATGAAAGCCTTGTGGATCTAGAATTTTTTTTAACCTCTTACTCTTAATTAGTAAAGAATCTAGCGTGTGTGTGCTTTGGCACAGTGTCTTAAAGCAGGATAACAAAAAGCTTCCGTAGGTTCTGCATTATGTTGTTATGGCAACTGCCCAAGAATGGTGGTGGTGGGGTGTGTGTGTCTGTATTGTGTGTGCACACGTGTGCACAAGTACATGGATGCTTTAAACTGAAGCTAGGTTATTAAAATGTCACCTATTCATTTTTAGATTTCTAAAAGCTATGCTAAAATTCAGAGAAATTGATTTTTTTTAAAGATTTGTTTTATTTATACATACATACATACATACTGGAACTGAGGTGTAGGCCAGAGGTACAGGGTGTGAGAGGATTCAACGGAGACAAAGTGGGGCACAGATCATTACTGAGAGGAATACATTGCTGAGAGGAAAAGAGGGCAAGACAGGAGAGGGCTGCTGTGCCATGTGGGTTAGTTCCCTAGCCCGGGATTGAACTCATGCTGCAGTAGCTGGCAGTATTTTGATAGTGCTGAGACCTAACCCCTTGCATTGCCAGGAAGGCTCTCTGAGAAATTAATTTTTTATGTGAGATTCTTAAAATTCCTATCTTATATTTTTGTTCTAGTATATTTTAAAGCAGTAATTAGTTTTTTTTTTAGCTTTGTAGAGGTATGTATACATATATATGTACTCATCTCTGGATAATTCATGATCTACCTTTTTTATTTTTTTCTGAAAGTAGGAGGCAAACTAAGATCCCATGTCTAAAAATGAGATATATGTATACTTTATCAGAAGTAAAAACATGGACAGTAAATTACTGGATGGGGGAGTTAGAAACTTTCACTCAAGGCTTACAGGCCATTTCTTAGAATTCTGTGATAAACCCTAAACTAGTCAATGTCTATGCTGTCAGCCAAACACTTAGATCTTTATTTTGTTTGGTTGTGACCCCTCTCATTGACTCACACCTCTCTGAGTGTATGAATGATGATTAAGGGGAAATGACATCAAACATTACTGAGCACTCAGTATGTGGTGGGAACTCTGTTCTATGTACCTGAACCTGTAAGAAGTCAGTTCTCACAGTGACTTATGAAGTAAGTCTTAATGTCATCTTTTTTGTACAAATGGGGAAACTGAAGAAGTGTTGCAAGTTATTCAAGGTCAAACAGCTATCAAGTGGAGGAACCGGGATTGTCTGGTTTTCCATACTAGGCTAGAAACAACTAGTAATACCAACTGCTTTAATCACCACAGTGGTAGAAATACTGTGTTTATTCCTGTCCACAGCCCTCAGTTTGGTCTTCTGACAGAATCTGGATTGGTAGACACCGCCATATACAGACAGAATATTTCTGTTTTGTTGATCTTGAATTAAATATATATATATATATATATATATATATATATATATATATTTCTTGAGACTATATCTGTATTCTTTCCCTAGTATCATACATATTGTTTCTAGTACAGATGGGCTTCCTGGGCAAGTATACTTTCCTTAACTCATAACTGGTTTAGAGATTGACCATCATCAGAACAGGGCTGCTACCATCGAGGGTCGTTGCTATCTTACTGGGTCCTAAGTTTTTTAGAGGGCCCCTCTAGGTGGCTTCTGCTAGCACCATAATAGCAGTAGTTGAAATCAATTTCTCAATAACATTTGTTGAGATGTACTGAATTACTTCCCCCAGCCCTGCCCTGCCCCTCATGTTGCTGTAGAGTCTAAAGGAAGCCCCCTGAGCAGCCGGAGAACGTGTCTCCTCCAGGGGGTCCTGGTTTTCAACACCCTCCAGGTGGCTCCTTTCCCCTACCTGTGAAAGTTTGAGTTTCCTCCTCTTCTCTTTCCTATCATATGCTCTCTGCCCTCTTCTGTTTTCTGTTTCCTTATTGCCTTCTGCTAGAAGAAGAGTTTGTAGCATTTTTTCCTGTCCCCCTTCCACTTCCACTGGTGGCCAAATGCAGAATGAGAAGGACCTGAGAGGAAGGACTTGCTGTACTGGAGAGGCGAGTGCTATGGGGCCTGGTGGGGATTCACGGTGTGCATGCAAGGCCAGCATGCTCTCCTTTTATACTCTTGACAGTTCTCTGGGAGTCCTTTACTGAGCAACAAATGCTAATCATTTGTTGTAATTATGTCAAAAGAACACAAACATACATATTGTTGTGTCTGCAGTTCCATGGTCTCTTATTCCAGGAATATGTCTCATGTATTTAAAAGTTACCTCTAAGAAATGGCAAAATATAATCCATAGACTTTGGAGAAACACTGCCCAAATTAGGATTCGTCTACTGTTTTAGAATCATAAGGTTGAATTTATCCCTAAGTACATCTTAAAATAAGTAGCATTTATTGACCTTGGAGTGAATGTCCCCAGGGCTTATATACTAAGGGCAGCAATTCCAAAATCAGAGCATGAGATAACACCTTGGCCATGATTAATTCAACTTTGTTTACTTTACATAATTTCATTTTCAGTAACATGCTCCCTCCATACAAGTCATTCTCTAAGGTTCTCCCTGCACCCCCTATGGATTTTAGCTACGTCTCTGTAGATAATGCTCTGGTCTCTGTGCTGCAATCTAAAGAAGTATTTCTCCCTTGGTGGGTAATTCTTGTTATCATTCCCAAACACCCTAGAGTAGCCTTTAAAAGTTTAAGGATTAGAGTTTAGAGCGGTGTGCATGCAGTGATCAGTGATTAATCAGCTAATTCCCCCCGAGGGACAGAGATGATTGGTGACGGCAACTCCAGGAAACCAGTCTGTGCCCTCTTCCTTCACCCCTGAAATTGCCGCACCAGTCTTCTTCCTTTTATATTCTGGCCTTTACTAATCTTTTTTATTTAAAGGTCTGAATTTTCCTGTCTATCTTTTCTAGTTGTCTCTTTCTCCCTTACCCATCACTTCTTTTACGTTTACCATTCTTCTTTCTCCCAGGACATGCTTTCTCTATCCTGGGACTCCAGGGTATTGTTAATTTTTTTTTCTTTTTTAAAAATTTTATTTATTCATTCGTACAGAACTGGGGTACAGGCCAGAGATGTGGAAGGTGAAAGGATTCACCAGAGACAGAGTGGGGAGCAGAGCAGGCAGATCTACGGGCGGGTCAGGAGAGGTCTGCTGCGCCATGTGGTCACCTCCGGGCGCGTGGGGATCGGACTCATGCAGAAGTGGCTTTAGCTTCTTTGTGCTGTGCTTTAACCCACTGCGCCACCAGGGAGGGCCATTAACTTTGTTTTTTTTATACACAAGTTTCCTGCATCCATTCTGAGGCATGCCTTTTAAACTAATTTTTAACTCATCAGTGGGTTGGGTACTTAATTTAATGGTTGCTACATAATGAAATGAAATAAAACTGAATTTAACACTATAGAAAGTTCCAGGGCTTGGCAAATAGTGTGGCCAAGTCTTGTTACATGAATTTTTGAGTCTATGCATAAATGTAGTATGAGTATACGAGTATGCCTTACGAAGGCTGTAGCTTACTGTGGGGAACAGTCAGGAGTTTGATTTATGTGAATGCACCTTTTCTGGAACTACATAAATTAAAAAACACAGCATGCAAGCCAAACTGATTTCAGAAAACTGAGGCAGAAAGTCAAAATGAAAAAGCCATTAGATAGATAAAGTGAATGCCTTTTTTGCTTGAAAATTATCTACAATAGCATCTGCTTATTATGTTAAAAAAGACAAATTTAATGAAACAGGGTGAATTGTCAAAACATTCAGGAAGAGTGATCCTGAAAGGGTTCTACAATAAAAGGGTCAGCAAATGTGAATTTAATAATAGGTACTTGTGTTACTTGTTTAAGGTATTTATGGCTTTGATATTTTTGTGATTTCATGTATTACCTATTTCATTTTGGTGACTATAAAGCATACCATTTATGGAAGCTTTTGCAGGTCATGTGTGGTCTTTAATATTCCCTTAATGTGTTGGGGTATGTGTGTGTTGTTTTTTTCCCAGAACATAGCTCTTCTATAAGGTAAGATATGTCTTACGTGACAGATAAAGTAGTAAAGATATTAAATGATAGGTATTTATTGAATGCTAAGGTGACAGGTGAGATGCTTGCAGCACACAGTTGAATGAAACAGTCTCTGCCTCCTGGGGTTTACACAGACCTTGGGAAAGTGATTCCAGGTGGTGGGAGTGCTCTGTAGGTAGTAGGGGAGGAGGCTGTTAAGGGAACTTAAGGCACAGATTCCTGGACACTAGGCATGCTTAACTCTTGGCTAAAATCTACAGGACAGACATAGTTATCTGGTTGAAGAAGGCAAAGAAGACATCAGGCAGAGGCTCAAGGCCTTGCACCAGTTTTGGAGATCCTTTAAGTGACTTCATGTTTCTGATACCAAGTGGATACTCAATAAGGAGGCAAGAAACACATGCAAGCAGGAACAAGACCAGGACATGCTAAGCAAGAGTGGCCCTTATGCTAAAAGCCTGTTTCAATCAAGGGAGTGATAAGCTTCTATCTGCATTTTAGAAAGGTCACTCTGGAAATATATCAGGATGAGAAAGTGACTGGAATCAGTTAGCAGTTTAAAAAAAGGGGCGAGAGCCCTCCCTGGTGGCACAGCACTAAGAAGCTTAGGCAACTTCAACATGAGTTTGATCCCTGCCCTGGAGGTGACCCACATGGTGCGGCAGACCTCTCCTGGCCCGCCCGCTGCTTCCCTCAGCAGTGGGCTTCGTTGATCTGCCTGTTCTGCTCCCCACTGTCTCTGGTGAAGTCTTTCCCCCCCCCTGAGTCTCTGGCCTGTACCCCAATTCTGTATGTACAAAAAAATCTTTAAAAAAAAAAAAAAGAAGGGATGATGGGGGGCTCTCTTGTAAAAGTACAGTGTGCATGGTTTGTAAAACGTGGCTGTGGATTGAGTGTGAGGAACATGTGCGAGGCAGAAGTTTTCTTGTTTGCTTGATTAGATATGCGCTAGGTCACCATGATTAGAAATACATAACAAATGCAAGTTTGGGGACTACGATGGGTCATTTGGGACAGTAATAGGAATTCTGAGATAATTTGTCTGGGACTCAAGAGGTTTTAGATTAGATTTTTTCCCCTGTTATTAATTTTTAGCCTTCCTTGCATTAATGTGATATATCACATTTATTAATTTGCATATGTCAAGTCATCCTGCATCATAGTTTTCTCCTTTTAATGTGCTCTTGAATTCAGTTTCCTAGTATTTTGTTGAGGACTTTTATATCTGTGTTCATCGGGGATGTTTTCTCATACTTTAGTTTTCTAGCAGCATTATTGGTTTTGGTATAAGGGTGAAGCTGGTCTTATAAAATGAATTTGGGGATTTTATAAATGAATTTGAGATGGTTTAGCAGGAATTCTTTAAATATTTGATGGAATTCAGTGAAACCATCTGGTCCTGTGCATTTCTTTGTTGGGAGTTTTTAATTACTAATTCAATCTTTGTACTCATCATTTGTTCCAATTTCCTTCCTTCTTTCCTTTCTCCCTCCCTCCCTCCCTCCCTCTGTTTTCTTATTTCCTTGTTCTCCCTTGGGGATAATCCCCCAATTCTCCTAACATCCCTGAGCCATCACCATAGCCCTTTGTGCTCTTCCCTCCCATCTTTTGACCTCTTTCCCGCTCCCCCCTAAGTGTCTGCTTCAAAGCTAAGTCAGCTTGCAAATTGTCATTTTTCAGACTGTTTGGTTTTCCTATGTTCTACCTATAATGTTCTACTTTACTTTTTCTTCATAATTCAGTCTTGAATTATGTTTCCAGGAATCTAGATTTTTCTGGGTTGTCCAATTTGTTGGCATATTATTTGTAACGCTCCCTTATGATCCTATATATTTCTTTGTATCTGTTTTAATGTCTCCTCTTTCATTTACATTGGTTCTGTCTAGTTAAACACTTGTCTGTTTTGTTTCTCTTTTCAAAGAGCAAATCCTTGATATTTTACTTCCTCCCACCAACTTAGTTCCTTGGGATAAGGCTAGGTTGTTTATTTGAGATAATTATTTTTATTTTTTGATGAATACATTTAATACTATGAACTGTTTCTGCTTTTGTTGCAACCAATAGGTTTGATAGGTTTTATTTCCATTCTTTATATCTGTTATTTCTCTTTTGATTTCTTCTTTGATCATTGGTTGTTCAGAAGTCTACCTAAGTACATGTGAACTTTCCAGCTTTCTTCTTCTTATTTATTTTCTTCCATTGTGGTTGGAAAATATACTAGATAGAATTCTATTTTCTTGAATTTATTGGGACTTGTTTTGTGACATGACATATCCTGGAAAATGTTTCATGTACATTTGTGAATCTGTCTTTTGCTATTGTTGAATAGAATGTTCTGTAAATGTCTGTTAGGTTCATTTGGTCTATGGCGCTGCTCAAATCTGCTCTTTCCTTAGTGATTCTCTGAATAATCTGTTGCTGATAGTGGCCTATTACAACTCTCCAGCTATTTCTGCAGTGCTGTTTTTGTCTCGGTTTAGTTCTGTTAGTATTTGCCTTATGTATCTAGACACTTTATAGCTGAGTACATAAATATTTGTTGCCAAGTACACAAAATTCTAAAAATTTTGTTCTGCTTTTCATTAACTTACTACTAGAATCTTACGATTTGTAAAAATTATGGCAGTTTGATTTCAATTGCAAGGAATGAAATTTTTAATGTTTTTAAAAACTTCCCTCTCAAACCCATTTTTCATTAGTTTGCAAAACATTCATTGTAAGAGGTTTCACATCCATTAGTAAATAGGGACATAGTTTTTATTTGGTATGTATGATATTAAGCCCCCAAAATATCCAAATAAAGTGTATATTGTACTTACATAGAACATATTTAGAGATCATTGAATTCTGTTCTTTAATTGTCTAAGGAAAAGAGTCCTGGAGGAGGCCAGTAGCTCATAGTCACAGAACTTTTAAATGAGCAAGCCAGGCCTCAAATTCATTTCCTTGGGACTTAAACCTGATGTACTGAGACTGGCAGCCGGAATTTCCCGACCCCATACTCCTGTTGGGTGCTACTAAAAGTAGGTGAGCTCTCATAGGAAGCATGGACCAAAAGATAATGACAGCTAGCAGCTTTTACCAAAGGAAGAAGAGGAAAAAGATAAAAAGCATAAAGTAACAATTCTAAAAGATGTGGTCCATAAACTCCTCTGGGTTCCAAGACCCTTTCAGTGAGTTTGTGAGCTCAAGGTAGTGGCACGAGCATGTGCTGGTGGACATTTCTTTATTGCTGCACAATCACAGTGGGGAGAAAGTCAGCTACACTTAAAGTGACTTTTTGATGAGGCAGTAAAAATTTTTAAATATTAATACTTAAAACATGTGTCCTCTAAATGCTCTTTGTAGCATTTGTTATATACATAAAACAGTTTTGTTGCATATCAAAATACCATGGTTGTCTCAAGGAAAAGTACTTGTGAAAGAATTTCTAAGTTGTGAGCTGAACTCATGACTTTTTCATAGCATACCCATAGAAATAATGAGAATCTATCATTTTTCAGATGTGGATATTTGGCAAATACTTTCTCAAAAATAAACAAAGTAAGCATGTCATGTCAAGGAAAACAGTTGACAGTATTTGTTAGCAATGATTAAGTGAGGATTTTAAGCCAAAATCAGAATTTTAGAAAATTTATATCTGTATCATGAACAATATTTAAGTTTTTCTGATGAGATTGTTCTGATGGCAATAATCTAATGTGATTTTTTAGAATTCTTTTTAAGATTTATTTATTTATTCATACAGAACTGGGGTACAGGCCAGAGATGCGGAGGGTGGAAGGGCCAGAGATGCGGAGGGTGGGAGAGCCACCAGAGACAGAGTGGGGAGCAGAACAGGCAGACTGACAAAGTACACTGCTGAGGGGAGCAGCAGGCGGGTCAGGAGAGGTCTGCCATGCCATGTGGTCACCTCTGGGGCAGGCGGGGATAGAACTCATGCGGAAGTGGCTTAAGCTTCTTAGTGCTGTGCTTTAACCCGCTGCGCCACTAGGGAGGGCCTAAAATGTTTTTTTAATGGAATGCATCACCATTTGGAAGATCATTATAACTCAGTAACCCAGTATTTCTGAGACCTCTGCATTCTATTAAAACTTTATCTCTGCCCAAAGTAATGCATTCCTTGTGCAAGAAAGAACAGTGGACTTTAAGATAACAATATATGGAAAGTTCATTATATTTCAGGTTCCAATTTGCAACTGACCTTTAAGAAACTTCTCAAGTTATGATACAGTATCAAAGAAAAATATCCACAATTATCTAGAAAAACTATTAAAATACCTCTTCCTTTTCTAATTGTGTATCTTTGTAATATCTGCTTTTCTTCATATATTTAAATCAAACAACATATTATAGCCAGAAGCAGGTGAGCCAGAAGCAACTTAGATTTAGTTGTCTTCCATTAAGCTTGACAATGAAGAAATATACAAGTGTATAAAACACGGGTTCCTTTCTCATGAATTTTCTTCTCTTTTGGAAAAAATGTAGTTATTTTTCATTAAGATATACCACTTAACATTTACGGGGTTTATTATTGTTTTACAGTGAATTAATAATTAATCTCTTTTAAATGTATCAGTTTTCATTTCATCAGTAGGTAAAACTCAGTCTGTCAGGATCTTCAGTAGTACTTCTAATAGTATAAAGATGTTCTGAGACTAAAATGTTTGAGAAGTTTCGTGCATTGACTATTTGGCCATTGATGGTCTGTTAATGTCTGTCAGGAGGTGTCTGCCCCGAGATGACTTGATCTAGAGCCTTGTTCTTTTCTGTTTCATTGTTCTTGATTCAGTCATTGGCTCCCTTCAAAATATTTATAGAATGCTTACTTTATTGTGGATAGAATACAAACATGCACCAGAATGTTGCCTGTTTAACCACAACAGATGTTCTTCTTCCTGCACCACACACACATGGAAAGCCCGAAGGGGAATATAATCTAAACTGCTTTTCACTCAGAGAATAAAGTGTTTAATGACCTCAGAAAGAACGTTCCCCACAAAGTTCATTACTGAACAGCTCCATCATTAGAGTTCCCTCTCATCTGATTAAAATGTAAAATTTATTTAAAAATGAGGCATATAACTAAAAATGTGTTCTGAAAAAAGTAAATCTTTTGTGTCAGAAAAGGTGCTCGTGGGCCTGCCCATCTCTGACAGTTGCTGTTCCTTCAGTGTCAGAAAAAATTGATGCAGAAAAGCAGGCTAAGAAAACAAAGACAGCCATGAGAAGTGAGACTGTATTCTCTGAATGCCTAAGGGCATGCTTTCATTTTTCAAATCAGATACATATAAAAAGGTTTTTGTTTTTAAAAGCAAGCTACTAGTATTTTATGGACCTTCCACATGTGCAACGTTGGCTAATTTTTCATGTCACATAAACTGTTGAGCTAGCCAGGAATATTTCTCTCAGAAAATACAATTAGAAGTCATGTGATTCTGCCCTCAAGTTCTATTTGAATCACTGTCCGATGAAACTGCTTTTTCAAGTTGCTTTGGGGATTGATAAATAGAAGATATAGAAAGATACAGGGTCATTAAAGAGAAACTCTTTCACAACAAGCAGAACTACTAACAATGGCATGCAAATATTCCGTTCCTAGAAGTCAGGAGTTCTCCCATCACTGAGAGTACTCAAGTAGAGCTTGGATAGCTTCCTATCGGCAAGTGTTCTTATTTGATCTGAGGTTGGACAAGATGATTTAGAAGACAGGTTATCTCTGAGTTCTATAATTGGCAATATCTAGTTTGTGAGAAATCTGATCACTGAGATGACTAGTTTGAACCAGAGAGTGATTCATTTAATCATCAAATATTTATTAAGTACCTCCTGTGTGTTCAGCACTGTTCTAGACATTGAAGATACAATAAAGAGCAAGACTGACAAGGTCTCCCAGAGCACATGTGTTGTGGGGTAGACAGGCAAACACTAAGAACTAATAAATGAACAAGACCATTTTGTATTGGAATAAGTGTCCTGAAAGACAAAAATCAGGTTGATGGGGACAGGTAAGGATCAAGAGCTGTTTTATATTTGCTTTTAAGGAAACACCTATTTGAGGAGTTAAAGTTTTGAATTGAGTCCTGAATGTGAGGTCCGAATGAAATGGAGGCATCTGTCCTGAGGTGGCTGGGAAAAAGAGTTCAAAGCAGGGAGAACCATGAAAGACCTGGTAGAAGTGAACCTGGCATGTTCCAGAAGTAAGCAGAAGCTCAGTAAGAGGCCCTGAGGAATGTGCTATGGGGTGGAGTCAGGGACAGGTAGGGCCATATCTCAGAGTTTCTCCCACAAACTTAGCTATTACTCTGAAACTGCACAGTGGGAAGGCACTGAAGGGTTTTCAGGAAGACGCCTGCTCTTTGATTCACAACTGAAATATGGCTATGTGTGCTTTCTGGAGGATGCATTGTGGGGGGTAAAAATGTGAGCAAAGAGGTAGATAGGAGGGAACTCATGTGGTTTCACAGAAGCCAAGAGAAGAAAAGCTTTTCAAGAAGGAAGGAGTGGGTAGCAGTATTGAATACAGGAAAATTATTGTGGGTTTAAACAAAAGGAAGGTTATGGATAGTCTTGATGATCAAATGTTTATAGGTGGTAGTTTTGCAAACCTGTTTGGAATAAGTCTAGGAGAAACTGGAAAATGTATGGAAACTATTTTTCTAAAATGTTGGAAGTGAATACACAGAAATAGGATGTATCTTGAGGGGAATAAATAATTAACAAAGTTCTAGCAAGTTCTGTGTGCTAATGAAAGGGACAGATTCTGGGGATGCTGGACAAAGAGTGGGTAACTGAGGAGAGAGATACTTGAAAGGATTACATTTTTATTGAGATTCACAATTTTATTTTCTTTAATGTTTGTCAGGATGTTCTTGCGATAAGTTGAGCCATGTGAAATTAACAATATTCTATACTTTTGACCTACAAAAACTGCATTGTCATATATTGATAATTTACCTAATAAAATCAGGATTTTCTACCCTAGACACAAATTTTTCTCCTAAGCCTTTATAATTTATGTGCTTTTTAAATTTGGAAGCAATCTCAAACTTACCTAAAAATTGTAATTATAGAAAAAGCATTTTCCCTACAAACCTACAAACACTGCAGATACAGTATCCTATGTCTTCCTAATATTGAAATGGGTATTTCCTATAAATATGAGTATTCTCCTTTAAAATCACAGTACAATCAAATGTGTCTGATTGCAAAATTAATCCAGCATCTCACTTTGCATTTAGATTTCATATCTCTAGTTTCCTTCCTTTTTTAATAGATCCTTGCTATTCTTCAATTGTCATGACCTTTACACCTTGAAGAAAGAAGGCCAAATATTTTGTAGCCCTTGATTGGGTTTCTATAATCCAAGATTCGGGTTTTGAATCTTAGGTAGTGTGCTAGCCAGTTTTCAACTGGCCCCACCTCCTGTCATTCATAACCTTATGCAGCCTCCTTCACATTGTACAGAGCTGATCTTTTGACCAAGAGCCTATAGCAGAAGTGCTAGCTTATAAACGTGATCTCTTGGATCACATGCTCTATGGAAACAAGCTTCATATTGTGAGCAGCCCCAGGAAAGGCCCAAATGGCCTGGAACTGAATCCTCTAACAGCCAATGAGAGATTGAGCCTGCCAACCACATAGGTGAGCTTGGAAGTGGGTTTTTCTTTTCTTTTCTTTCTTTTTTTTTTTTTTTTGTTAAAGATTTATTTCTCCATACAGAGCTGTGGTACAGGCCAGAGGTGCAGGGGCGGTGAGAGGCTTCACCAGAGACAGAGTGGGGAACAGAACAGGCAGATCGACGAAGTACACTGCTGAGGGGAGCAGCGGGCCGGTCAGGAGAGGTCTGCCACGCCATGTGGTCACCTCTGGGGCAGGGAGGGAATCGAACTCATGCGGAAGTGGCTTTAGTTTCTCAATGTTGTGCTTTAACCCACTGCGTCACCAGGGAGGGCCGGAAGTGGGTTTTTCAATCCCAGTTAACCCTTGAAATCAAAATCATGGCTTGATTTTGACCTCCTGAGAGGCCTTGAATGAGAACTACCCAACTAAGCCATTCCTAGACTCCTGATCCCCAGGCACTGTGACGTAGGAAATACTTGTTGGAATGTCACAGAATGAAATGATGGTGGGTTCTTGCCATTGCAGCTTTCAGATGGAACGTAATTTTACTTGGTCCGATTACTAATGATCTTCCAATTTCTTGATTAGAATAGTATTTTCTGGGCTTTTGTATTATGAAGTTGCCTTATCATGTTTGGTTTGTTTTTATTTTCATGGCTGGTAGCTTAGCAAATCTATTTGGAATGAGTTTAGGAAAACATGGGAAGTGTATACAGGAAATGGGAGTATTAGCCATTTTTTGTTGGAGGTACCTTGAAACAATATGAATATCCCCTCCTCAAACTTCCAGTTTTTTCATTTATTTTTCTCAGTGTGTGATCTTAGTTTTCTGTTTTATTCAGTAAGATATAATCTGTTGTTGTCATTATTTATTTTGACACTCAAATTGTTCCAGAATTCACCAGAGTTCCTTTAACCTGGCTTTTATGTTCTTTGGACATGTCCTCATCATCCTCTGAACAACTTCCTTGATTTTTAGCACAAGATGTTCTGAGCTCATCATGTTCTCTGCCTGTCCCAGCCCTGAAATCAGTCTTTTCTCGAAAGATCCCTAATTTTTTTTAATCAGAAAATATTGTTAAAGCCAAGGCATACTAGGTGTGCCTTTTGCCAACAGTTTCACTGCTCTCAGGACCACTCAAAAAAATACACATTTACACATACATGTAAATATGGATTTAACTTTGTAAATTCATACTGATAATTGTAGGTATCCTGAGTTTATCCTTTTTTCCTTTTCATATTAGTTAACATCCTTCTCCAACATTGAGAGACATGAATATGACACCATTATTCATATAGTTATTTGATTAATCCTCTCATATATCACCAGCCTGCTGTCCACTGCATTCACCCACATGAGTGCCTTTCATTCAGGCTTCTACCCCACTGCAGAGACATTCACGCTCATGAATTTTATGAAAGCATTACTTGTCTCATGGAGCCCCAGAAAAGCCCTCCCTGTGGTTTACCCACTTAGGCTCCAGGGTACCATATAGCCATCCCCACAACCTGCTCAACAAGACTTTTAACTTCTCACACTGGATCTGTCCCCTGTTGGGATTCTCTCCTGACCCTGCTTGGATGCCAACACCCCTTTCGCTGTCACAGGCTTCCTTTTATTGCTTCATTCCATTAGTGGCTTTATGGCTGACTTGATTAGGAGGGAAGGGGAAGAGCAAAGCTTTGTGTCTTTATAGTGGATGTCAGCACTGAAGGGAACATTGTTTCCCAACAGATGAATTGTTGAGTTTCTTCTGCAATTTCTTGTACCAAATATCTGGGAAGGCTATTGGAAGACAAATTCCAAAGCAAACCAAAGACAAACAATTAAAAACAAAGAGCAACCAAGTCATCTGGGAATTAGTTAAATAAATTATGGACAAGCATTGTGGTTTCACTTTGTACTTTTGGTTACTCTTTAAGTATTTTTATATTAATAATAGTAACAAATTTGGAATGTATTTTTGTTCTAATTTTTTATATTAAAATGTAATTAGTAGTAAATAAAAATGTGATTTTTAAAAACAAGCATAGTAGCATCATTCTTGTTTAAGAGAGATGCAAAATGCAGAATTCAAGACCTTATTACTAAAGATTCTGATCCAGTTCTCCAACCCAATATCTAGAATTCTATGCTTTTCTAAAAGTCTCCTTTTGAATGTAATTAAATAGCACCCCTGCTCCACCAACCCTTCCATGGGAGTTCCCTTCAGCAACTGCAGATACCCAGTGAGCGGCCTCATCACAAATGAATACTGACAGAGATGAAGCCACGGGAATCTATTTGAAAACTCAGGATAGTTAGGTTTTGTTGGAAGCTCATGACCTACTTATATCTCTTTTCAAAAGAGAGCTTTCTCTGACTCTTATTGTTAAGAAAGTGAGGGAAGACTCTGACAAGATGCATGTTAAGTATGCCTTCAGATTATCAAGATCATCAAAAACTAAAGTCTACAGTCATCACCAAGAGGAACCTTAGGGTACATGATGACTAAGTCAGGTGTATACTGGAGGGAATCCTGGTACAGAAAAAGAGCAGTAGGTCAAAACTAAAGAAGAACTGTAGATAGTAATGGGTTAATATCAATTGATTAATTGCACCATATATACCATACTATAGATAATTTAATAATAAGGGAGTCTGGGTATGGAGTATATGGGTACTCTCTGTACAATAACTCTATAAATCCAAAGTAGTTCTAAATTGAAATTGTTATTAGAAAAAGATACAGGTTATAGAAAAAGGTGAAAATATCTGAATGATCATGAAGAATGTAAGTAGGGGGCCATCACCTCTGTGTGGGAGGTAAGACACCATGGCTGTTACTGAAACCCACTGGCCTGAGTTTCCAGAGTGACAGGCTGCTACTGCTGCTGCTGTTCCAGGAAACTCAAGGCCAGAAGGGACAGATTGCTCCCAAGGTCACTGTAATTGTCTGATAGATGACCAGTTGCCCCAAGAGAGAGTCTGGGCCTACGTGTCGGCCACGAGGAAGGATGACTTTGAGAGATGCAGTTCGAGTCTCTGCCCTTTGAGAACAGCTGCTATGTGCTTCATGTGCAGTCTGCCTTTCTTGGCAGGGCCGGCCAGTGCTGTGCAGGATAGCCAGTCCCTGTTGCCTGCGGCTCAGAGCCAAGCCTTCTCTCCAACAGCAACAGCTGAAGTGTTCTCAGGTTATAGCCCACGAAACTACACCGCCAAATACTGTTGGCCGCTCTCCCAGTGTTTGTAATAATAAACACAGCTGCATTTCTTTTTTTAACCGAGAGAATATACCTTACAAATGGGAGGGAAGCCTTACTAGTTTATAAACTGCAACTAAACTGGAAGCATTTTACCTATTTCAGGTCACCAAATCATCCTGACTCATCTCTATAAAACCAAGTTCTTTTAAAATCGCAAATGTTATTTCCATCATACAGTCCTCAGAGAGCATGCAAAAAACAGCATCAGACTGCCAGTAAAGATATTAATGGTAATGGCCAAAAGATAAGGAGCGCCACCATCCATGAGCTTGTGTGGACTGTCCCTTCTGCTCCTGAACATACATGTGCACAGCTGCTGGAAGTGTCACCCTCTTGCTAGAATCATCTCAGATCACAATCATTTGCTCAGATCACAGTACCTGCTGCTAGGTAAAAGCGGGAGAGAGCTGGAACTGCCTGTGTTTTGCTCATTGGCTGGCTGTGTTGGTCAGAGTTTGGTTGCAAACTTTAAATAGGTTAAACAGAAAGTGATTTATTTTAGGGTTTTAAGTGGCTTTTAGAATTACTGGAGGGCCAAAGAAATAGACTAGACTAGGTTTCCAGGAATGACTCCCAAGCCACATGACAAACCATCATCAGGAAGCTCTCACAGCAGTTGCTGGCTGCAAAACCAGCCACCTCAGCTATAATCAGTACCCAATTCAAGAACTCCCTGCTTTTGCCATCATCAGTAAAATGGGCTGCCCTACCTCTGGGTCCTCTACATGACTCAGTTCCAAGTCAAGGCATCCTGTGAATCTAGTGGTCAGTGCAACATAAGTCACATTTGAAAACCAAATTTGCAAGGGAGTCTGGATATTTGCTTTTCAGGCTGAGCACACTAACGGGGAGTTCAAGTGGGCGCTGAGAAATCTGTGTTACCTGTCACAGTCTGCCCTCTGGCTACCCAGTTATCCACTCATTTTTGTGTCGCTACATGTAGAACCCACACACTCCCCACAAGTTACTGCATTCTACTCAAATCCACGATGTCTGGATTTCATATTTCATGTCTTTATCATGTCCTGAAGAGGCTTCTTGTAATCTAGTGGTGTGTAATATAAGCAAAAGCATACGTGTCTGCTCCCAGTATGCAATGGTGGCAAAAGAAAAACTCTCGTTTGGAAGGGGAGAGAACTGTGTTAGCAGTGCCACTTTTACTAACAGTGCTGAGCCTCCATTAGGCTAGAATGGAGAAGCACCCTATGTGGACAGTAGAGTCTGGTCTCTGCATCTCCATCCAGGATCTCCTTGTCTAGGAAGCTCCAGGACCCAAATCTAACTGGTGGGCTAGTCACTGCAGGGGCTGTATTACAGCTATTTTCTTAATATCAACTGTACTTCTACTGCTTATAGACACACTCTGACTAGCCAAATGTGTGAACCGAAAATTTAAGGCTCTATCACCTGGATGAAAAACATACTTAATAGGTATGCCTGGTTGGTTCTGGGAACAACAGCATTGACAAGACCATTTCAAAATCTTTGAATCCCTCATACAAAACAGCAACTAAGTAGCAAAACCAAATAATTATATTCTTTTACCTGAAAACCAGGTATCCATATAAATCCCAAAATACAAGCAGGCGGTAGAGAGGTAAACAACCACCGGCCACAGGACCTGCCTGACCTACTGTTTGTACAAGAGCAAGAAGCAGGGAGGGAACAAGGAGGCATTTGACAGACCCAAGAACAGGAGAACTCTAGAAGAGGAGTCCAGGGCGGTGGGGAGCAGCGGGGAGAGGGTCATTAGAATTCACCGCAGGCTGATTTGACCACAGCAGCTGGAACTGGGAAGTTCTGTACCAGTTTTGTACCAGCTGAGTAAAAGGGGTTCTTGGTGGGTTCTGAAAATAGCTGAACTATCTGGGCCATATAAACTCTTAAAACCAAATCACCATAGCTCCCTGCCAGAACAAGAAATCCATCTGGGAGAAATTGCTGACAGTGGAATCAAAATTGAACAGGACAGTGACAGTAAATATGAAAGAGAAAGTGCCACTCAGAGGGGAGAGGGGAACCTCAGACAAGTAGTCATGACTTTGAACACTCACAGTCAACCAAGGGGTGAGTTCTGTGAAGGTAGTCAAGAATTTTTGGCTACACCTCTTTCTAATAGTACAAGAAAGTTAATTTTGCATAATGAACAATGACAAAGGATCAAGGTTCAATCTGATATGAAGTTACTAGAACCACAAAAGAACACAGATAAAATAGCATCCCTACAGACCATGAGAAAATGCCAGAAGGGGTCAGTCAGTGAGGTCAGAATTGAAACATACATTTCAAAGTGAACTTAAACTACAAGAACGTTAAAATTTTAAAAGAAATTAAGGAAAACATAAAAAAGGTTTAAGAAACTATGCCAAATGTGGCAGGAGGCAAAGAAGAATTTAACACGAATAATAAGAATGTAACTCAGCAAGAATGTTTAAATTCATGCATTTGCATTTGTGCTAATTTTTAAAAAGTCTGATCCATTTTAGAAAGATAACAGGAAAGCATCTGGGAACTAGGCAATTAAAGGGTAAACACGAGATGAAGGAAAGCTTTTTTAAAAACACTGTTTTATAATTAATCTGTGTGAAATAATTATCATGAGATAGTTCCCAGTGAATTGATGGCTGTAGGCATTGAACATCAATAGCTATTAATGTGAAAAAGCATGAGCACAAGGGACTATGATGATGATACATGGGTGCACTGGTGTCACAAATTCTGTGGGGACTACACCCGAGAAAAGAAAGCAAACACTGTAAAACAATGAACGATGATGTAAAGTTTATGCAAATAAGTAAAAAAAAAAAAAGGCACTTCGGCCCTCCTGCCCTCTCCATGGAACAGCACAGCGCCACCTGTCACCTTGCTGAAGCAGTCGAAGCAAATGCTCACCCAGCCTCGGTGCCTCCCGTTGCTGACACGCCGCACAGTATTTTTGAACTGCCTCATGAATGTGCAAAATCTAGGCTGAGAGAAACGCCAGTCTGGTTCCTTCAACAAATAAGTTGTGAGGGGGCGGGGGCGGGGGAGAAAGAATCTATAGATAAAAAGGCACACTAGGCTTTTGAAAATGGTCAAGATTCAAGTATAGTTTAGTCGCTGGACATTTGAATGAAAAATCTTTTAAATAGACAGGAATGATTACTGTAGAAGTGAGGGCAACTGGGGCGGGTGAGGCAGGCACACAGCAGGGGCTTTGTGGCCGCTGCCAAAGGTCTGTTTCGTTCAAAAAATAGAATTCAGTAGTCTTAAACTTTACAAATGCATACATTTGAGGTATATTATGGTCACTGTGTTCTTTGATTTATAAATAATATTTCTGTATTGCTACTGTTCCTTAAGCATGAAATGCTCAGCGTGGGGAGCCCTCAGTGGCTCTCTGGTTAGTCTTTCACATGGTTCCCTGACACACTGAATGCAGATGAGTACTTGAGAAGTTACCCAAGAAGAATTTTGTTGTTTTCGTGCTCTCTCCCCCAAAGAAATGCTACCTTTTTCTCTCCTGTCAAAATCATTAAAGATATGTTCTGCTCCCAGAACTTGAGATTCCTTATTGCTGTACCTTTGAAGGATCTTAACGTACCCCCTCACCCCCTGATTTTTAAAGTTGTACATTTCATGTTCCATCATCACAAATTATATTCTTCTTTTCCTTCTCATCACTCCATTTGCTGCTACTAATGATAGCTTGTTTAGGGACTGGGACTATTGTTAACTTCACTTTAATGAATTTTGACCTGCCTGTGAAATTTCTGATCTCCTTTTTAGTGTCTTTACTGGAGAGCAGTCCAGTCACCCTTGTTTTAATAGCAGATGTTGAAAGGACTTGGAAATGTTTGTTCACTATGTCCTGTTTGTTAGCTCTCAGTGAAATAATAAAATGAAAACAATTGGACCTTTTTGGGAATCATGTATTAAATTAATAGAACTTTGTATGGGTAAAAGACTTCTTGTCTTTTAGTAGAAGCATAAAGGAGATGCATTCATTCATTCTTTACCTTGATGCTTAGGATGTCACTGGCAGCTAATAAGATGGCTTTATTTCCCAGTACATGAGTAGTGCTTGCTCAAATCTACCATCTTTACTCTGTGGTAGATTCTACCAAAGATGTACAAGTACCCTAGGAGGTAAATGCAACAAGTAATATTGAGTGCTCACCCATAATTCCAATTTTGAAATTGGCATGATGGGCTATATGAAAGTGAGTGCAGATAGAACCTGTTGTCTAGGATCCCAAATATAGGTGGGTGTTTGCCTTTTGTTTTATTAAAGAAGGTTGAAGATTCACATATTTCTCTCAGTTTCAGCCCATTGAGTATATTTATTACTCTCACTGGGCCCCTGTTTTCTCACCTCCTAATGAGCATTTTTTAAAAAAATGCCATTCCTCCTACCTCATCCTGTTTGTTGAACAATTTTGATAGCTTTGTCCCTCCCTAGAAAGCACCTCAGTTCCCCATCAGCCCCCTTGTTCACCCTATGGATTATGTAAGAAAAGGTACATAGGAGGAGCCAGGTACCTGATTGGAAACACCAGCTCTCGTATCATCCAGAGGAATGTAAAGCACATTGAATTCAGGTTCTGCATTTAGTAACCCAAGGTAGAATCATATTCTTAAACAGATGTTGTTCATTCACTGGGTGAATAATTATTGAGCACTTATATATGCTAGGAGTTCATGTGGGCAGTGGAGATAAAGAAGTACTGGAGATGGAGTTCCCACTCTAACACATATTTTAACACATAAATAAGATTGGATAATGTTAAATACGTGTTTGGCAGAAACATATTAAAGTAATGAGCTTAGAAAGACATGCAAATACCCAGAATTTCTGAAGAAAAAATAAAAGGTTCTAGAACAGTGTGTCCAGTAAGACTTCTATGAGGATAGAAATGTTCCATATTTACATTGTCCAGTAGAGAAGCCAGTAACTGAACTTGGCTGCCAGGCATTAGACATGTCACTAGTGCTAATAAGGAATTAACTTTACATTTAATTTAAAAATACATTAAATAGACTCTAGTTACCCTACTGGGCAAGTGCTGCTTGAGAGCTACATTTGGGACTTAGATGCCTGTTCTTGTGTACAGAATGTGAGTAACATGCAGTATTACTGTAGTTTTTAACATGAAGAGGCAAACACAATCTCACTGTATTATCTTGATAGAAAAGATGCATGACTCAGCTCCAGCATTTGAAGTTTGAATTAGGTTACCTTGTTGGAAAGATACAAGTAACCTAATTAAGAAGTCTAAAGAAAAGTAATGGACAATCAAAAAAAACCAACCCAAAAACTGTTAGAGTGGGCTCTTCAAAGTGATGCTACAGGCTGTCAATTTTAAAGGCTAGAAAGAAAGAAAATCATTCCATAGTGATGTGTACTGAACACCCTCTGCCGATTAGGTGATAAGGGCCATTACTTCCTAATAGAAATTACAGTGGCCAGCAGAAAGACAGAATAATAATTAAGGGTTATGGCATTTGCTGAAGTTTTGCTCCACTGAGACCAGAGCACATGATCAATTCTAGAGGAGCAAATGAGAGAAATGACCTGATGATCATTATTTGCAAATGAGGGGGTTGGTCAAAGTCTTTGTAAGGTCCTCTTCAGTTATAATGTTCTTTTGATTCTGTGACTCATTGTGACCACCTAAGAATCTTTTGGTGATGTGAAAACATTAGAGGAAAAAAATAGCATCTCTGGTGTCAAAAGAAGGGATCATGGAGGGGGCTGGTGCAGAGTGGGCTGAAGGCTGGGCCAAGTGTGTGAAGAAGGTCTACAGGTGCAAGTGTTCAGTTACAAAATAAGTAAATTATGGGTGTTAATGTACATCACAGTAACTACAGTTAATAAGACTATTGTGCATTTGAAAGTGGCTGAGATATTTTGAAAGTTCTCTTGATAAGAAAAACATTTTTATAACTGGTGATGGTAACAGTTGTTAGATTTATTGTGGTGGTTATTTTGCAACACACACAAATGTCAAATCTTTGTTATATACCTTGAAGCTAGTATAATGTTATATGTCAATTATACCTCAGTAAAATAATTTAATTTAAAAAATGATCATGGAGGACCCTCCCTGGTGGTGCAGCAGGTTGAAGCACAGCACTAAGAAGCTAAAGCCACTTCAGCATGAGTTTGATCCCCGCCCTGGAGCTGACCACAGACCTCTCCTGACCCTCCCGCTGCTTCCCTCAGCAGTGTACTTCGTCAATTGGCCTGTTCTGCTCCTCACTCTGTCTCTGGTGAATTCTCTCACCACCCCTGCACCTGTGGCCTGTATCCCAATTCTGCATGCATGAATAAATAAATCTTTTTAAAAAAAGTGATCATGGGAATGGAAATATTATTTTGTGACTAAAACCATTGCTGAATTTTCTGCCAAATGGGACTTGATGTGTGCCAAAATGTTAATCACAAAAAAGGTATAAAATTTTAACATATGGACAAGTATCACATATGTGAAATTGGAATTATACAAATATTGTCTAGTTTTTTCTATCAGTACCCACAAAATATCTGACATTACTAAGTTCAAAAAACATTGCAATCTGGCCAGTTATTTTCTTGTCAAACCAATATGTTTATATACTGGGTACTCAGTCTGTATAAGTCAGAAAAAAAAAAAAAAACCTCATCAGAAATTGAACTTTAAAAGGGACTCAAGCATTAGTTCTGCATCCAAGTGTAAGGTATGGTAATTATCAGACCTGGTTGTTTTATGCCTGAGTGAGTAATACCATATTTAAGAAAGAGCATGAAAGGGCACCAGTAAGAATTTTCTTTAAAAGGATGTGGTGTGTCTAATGAATTTCTGTTTCTCTTCTGTGAATGGCAACTACCGTTAAGGTTAAGCTGCACCAGCCCTCAGCGTTTGAGTGCACCAAGTTATGTGGGTGATGCGTCCATAAATGAACTGGCAAATGCATTATTCTAAATTTCTCCTTGAGGAGAATACAGAATTCTCCTTGATGATGGAACTAGGTTTTGTAGATAAAAAGAAATGAGCCTGCAAATTTATAATTATAATATTTTATCTCCAAAAATACTACTAACATTTCAATGAGGAGCAATAGGGCTATCCCTTTGGGGCCTGTAAGGAAGAGCTGAAAAAGAACATTCCCTCTGTTCAGGCTGAGGAGAAAATATGGAATCATTTTTTTTCCACCCCAAAAGTGCAATAAGAAACCAGCTCTCTCTACTGGAGTGAGCAAAAAGTATTTTCACAGTTTCCACTTCATTTAGTGTTTAAATACTGGCCTTTTCACCCAAGAACAGATGCCATCTCAACTAATAAAAAGACTGCTATGTAGCATTGAAGTGTTATTAGATTTACTTTCATCTCTTCCCAGTGCCCTCAGAGACAGGATGCCCACCTGCAGCCCCTGCAAGGATCTTGGGTGTTTTTCCATTTCTTTCCCACCTTGGAAATGCATAGGCCAGTGGGAATACTGTTTATGTCTATCTAAAACAATACATATATAATGATGTATGTATATATAACACATACAAGATGCTGTCCAATAGTTCAGGAAAAGAACAATGATAATTCAAATGGGCACATCTCAAGACTATCTCTATTAAGACTAGTCAGGTACAACAGTGTAAAGGGGGAAATAGTTGATTAAGGGGTTTAATCTGTGACTGAACAATCAGTTGAGGTGATTCTCTACCTTCAGATTAGCTGGGAGATTTTTGAATAGAGAGATTCTTGGGTGCTTTTCAAATCCTCCCAGAAAGAAGGAAGCTGCCGTTTATAGATCCATAATCCCTCATCTAGTGCTTCAGATTTTTGGGGGGTATTAGCTCAATGAGATGCTACGTTCACCTTATAATAACATCCCCAGTGTAATGTAATTATGATCTGCTGCCATGTCAGATAATTACTCACATTAACACTCACATGAAGTAGGGTGAGTATTGTCAGTTCAGGTTAGGATATATCACCAGTGGGTCAGGTATTCCTGGCAAATTAATATTTGGTTATTAAAGGGTTTCAGGAGGGCAGGCAAGAAAATATGCAGTCGCAATTGTTAACAGGTAACCTTTACTGAACATGTCCAGTTTGCCAGTCACTCACTATGCTAATGAGTACTTTGTACATTAACACCACATGTGGATGGGTCTACCATGTGCCAAGGAAAGAAACCAAAAGGTCTCTACAGCCCTGACCCATGTTTATTCCTGGTGTGTGAGGTAGGTCAGTGGGCGCACAGACAGGGGTGTGCCCAGGGCTGTGGGACAAACAAGGAGTGCCTGCCCAGCCCTTCCAACAGGGAAGGCTCTCTGGGTAGATTTTATTTCACTGTGTCCTCTGGCAGAAAAGGAAGCAAATCAAGAGGAAACAGCAAAGAGGTCATTACCACCATTGGTACTACGAAGCCCCCAAGGTCAAAGACTTTCAGATGTTTTGAAGACCACAGCTCACTGTGGGCCTTCATTTTCTTTAATGTAGCCCTGTCTTCTCTTTTACAGAACACCCATTTCAGCTTTCTCACAAGACAACATCTATGAAGTTCAGCCTCCAAGAATTGACAGAAAATCTACAGAGATTTTCCAAGCCCACATCCAGGCCAGTCAAGGTATCATACAGCCTCTTGGGAAAGAAGACACTGCCATATACCGAGAATACATCAGGAACCGCTACCTATGAAGAGAGCCAGTCCCAGGAGGGAAGACGTTTTGAGAAATCCCCACTGGCGTTCCTTGTCATCTCTCTTCTTCCATCTCACATAGCTCATTTGCCAGCAGCCCTTTACAGCTGAAGGTATTTCCTCTTTGCATTATCAGTGAATTACAAGTTACAGGTAATAAATGCCTACGTATTTTGATATTATTACCTTTGTTTTCTTTTAAATATGCTTTGTTTTGAAATATGACCAACATAGTATAGTATCACACTAAGGAGTTGGGAGTTGAGCACCTGCTGTGTGCCAGGTGCCATGGTAGGACCTGGGAGTATCACAGGAAGCAAAAGTGACCAAAAAATTACTCTCATGCACAATGAAGGCAGTGTATTTTTCTTATTAGATAACACTTTAAAAATGTATTCTGATGGTTTTTTATTAATTTTTTGTTAAAAAAATAAATGTATTACTTTGAAAGCCCTTGTTTGTAGGAAATAAACCCTGAAATATTTATGGATTAGAGACAAAGTGTCATTCAGCAAAGTGCTTTCTAATAGTTCAGGGGGAAAAATAAAACAAAATATTAATAACTGATAAAATCTGGAAAAGAACAAGCAGGAGCCTTCTGAACTATTATAATTTTTCTAAAAATATGGAATTCTATTTAAACTAAATATTCTAAATGTATCACTGTATAACTTTTGTGTCAGGCAATTGTTACGTGATTTGACATTTGGCGTCCACTCAGCGTTGACCCCTCATGTGTATAGTTTGTTCTTTATATAATCAGATGTAACATGGATAGCTTCCTGCATTTCCTGGCAGTTGAATACAAATGATTCCATCTCATTTTGTTTCTGCCTCTTTTTTTTTTTTAAACAATTCTCCATCCTTTTGAATAGAGAAAGAAACAAAGCCAATCTATAGGGAGAAGGAAAAGTGAACAAACTAACTGACCTTTAAGATATCACCAACCCTGAGATTCCAGGATGCTATGTAAGGTTCTATATTGCAGATAAAAGTGGACCCCTGATAAAGATCCATTTTAGTGGGTGCCATTATAAAGTCTGGTTTAGAGGGTCACAAAATGGTAGACAAGAGAAAGGCTGTATCGGTCCCATTTAAGTACCGACCTAGCTTGATGCCAAAGATAGGGGCACACTTCAGTCTTCCTACGTTAAAGAATAACTCTGAATTACTAAGGGAGGGTTGAGTTATAAAGCAAACTCCTAATTTTTTAAATTTATTTTTAACATGGCTCCTTAGACATTCATCTCCTTATGATATGAAGGAGCTATTCATGAAGATCTGAGTTTCAGGTCCTCTTTCTTAGCCTCCAGCTGCAAAGTAAGGATAATAATGCCTGCCTGGTTGGCATGTTGTGATGTTTAAGGGTAATGTATGTAAAATATGTAGCCACGTCCCTGGCACACAGATGATGCTGAGGAAATGGATAGTTGCTGTTGACACAATGGTAATAGTTGGTGTCAGTAAATGATACTTTTACTACAAACACCTTAGTGTTCTCCATTTCAGGCAGCCAAAACCATGTTAATGTGACCTTGACATAAGATAGTACCTGAGCTGTTAATTTTTCTCATACTTTAGATTACTTCAGCTTACGCTTTTTAAGAAAGTGTTTGGAAATTGATTACATAGCACATCTAACAGTTAACCCATGGAACCTGTTTTGAACCAGACAGTCCTCTTGTCTAACTGCTGCATTGAGTCTTTTAGATGAAACCTCAACAGCCTGACTGAGCTATTTGGTGACCATATGAAATGAACACATCTTTTGATCATCACAGCAGATTCTGCCTTCCCCACCCCCACCCCTGCCCTTGCACTGTCTGAAGACTTTTGCTCACCAATCAAAACAGATAAATGGATTGAAGAACCAATCCAAAATTTTTACCATAATCTAACTTCAGACCACCTCCCTGCATGATCCTTTAAAATTCCCATAGGCACGGACGCTGGTGGAACCCACCTTGAGACTGCCCCTGGGCTGTGGACCCAGCTCAAAAGACTTCTATTCTCAAATGAACACCTTTGAATTATGTGAACACCTTCTGAATACTTCTCAGCCAACAAGCATCTAGGAGAGGTCAGTGACTGCAAAGAACACTTAAACAAAGTCAACGTAACTACGAACACGAACGCACTAAAAACCTTTTACATGACAGTGTAGAGGTCGCTCTTATTTTCCGACTCGGGAGGAGAATGGTAGTGGTTAAGAGCATGAGCTGTGGCCCCGTCACTTCCCAGTAGCCATGGAACTCTGAGCAGACACTCAGCGTCTCTAAGCCTCAGATTTCTCACCTGGTAACCAGAGTCGTTGAAAAATAGGGTCATGTCGTCATGCCAGCAGCCAGGCGCAGAGCAGGCAGAGATCCGGGGCAGGCTGACAGGCTTCCCATGCTCGGTGAATCTTTTCGCGCCCTCTTTGGGCTCTCACTGGATCATCTTGTGGTCCCGCATCACTGTAGTCACTCGTCCTCTCATGCCCTTGCACCACAGTCGTCCTCCGCTGCCCTGTTTTCTGTGCCATGCCGCCCTTTAAGCCTCAGTCTCTCGGTTCAGGTGTATCCATTCAAGCATGCCCCGAGCTCACACTCCCAAACACTTCCTGCATCCAAGGCCACAGGTGATAGCTACAGTGATGTAAAAGCCTGACCATTTCCCTTATCCTATAAATACCAATAAAGCTTGGGTGTGGCATCCATTACATAGAATATAGTCACTAAATGTTAGCTTAGTAAGATCACTGACAACTTGTGATTCCCACCACATGCTTACCTACCACCTGGTCATCACCTCGAGCCATCACATTCTCACCATGCCCTAGTCCCCCCAAAAGAAGCAGCCTTCTCACTTCAGGGAGGAATTGAACATAAGTTTTTTAAATCAGGCAATCTAAATGAACCTTGAAACAGTAGTAGATCATAAACTGAAATATTAAAAAAATAATGTTGACTGGGCCCTCCCTGGAGGCCAATGGGTTAGGACTCAGCACTGCAAGCTCTCCTCAGCCGCTCAGTGCTACTTTGATCCCCCGCCCCGGAGGTGATCCACATGGCGCAGCACATCTCACCTGTTTTGCCCACTGCTCCCCTCAGCAGTGTACTTCCTCAGTTGGCCTGTTCGGAGCCCCACTCTGTCTCTGGTGAATCCTCCCGCTGCCTCTGCACCTCTGGCCTGTACCCCAGTCCTGAATGCATAAACAAATCTTTAAAAAAAAAATAATAACATTTCCCGGCCCTCCCTGGTGGCGCAGCGGGTCAAAGCACAGCACTGAGAAGCTAAAGCCACTTCCGCATGAGTTCGATTCTCACCTGCCCAGAGGAGACCACCTGGTGTGGCAGACCTCTCCTGACCCGCCCGCTGCTCCCCTCAGCAGTGTACTTTGTCTATATGCCTGTTCTGCTCCCCGCTCTGTCTCTGGTGAAGCCTCTCACTATCCCAAGCCTCTGGCCTGTACCCCAGTTCTGTATGCATAAATAAATCTTTAAAAAAAATAAATAACATTGATAATCCTAGGAAATAAATTTTTTATTGACCGTGTTATCATACCTAAAAGCAAACTGAACCATTCACATTAAAATAACATGGTGAACCTCCAAGGGCTATCTGTGAAGGGGGACCCGATGGGGGTGCTTTCTTAAAGCTACTTTATATAAATCTAGACACCATGATTGAGGAAGCCATTTCATGTTTCAAAACTAGAGATGCTTTTCCAGCCTCCATGCTGCTGGACATGTGGTGAAAGAATGGAAGCCTTCACTGCAAATATGGGATGGCATAAAAAGATCTTGCAGTCATGAGGCAAAATTCATACAACTGTGATTTTCCTGTCCTCAGAAGAATTTAATTTCGAGTTCTGTGGATCCAAATTGAAATCAGTTTATGTGAAATCCATTTCTCTGTAGAAAAATGACTCCTCTCAGAATTTAAATATAGTTTGTTCTTCACTTATATGTGATAAATCAGATGCCACTTGAAAATGAAATTCTAACTTGCTGTATTTCTGTAAATGGAGAGTGCAAAAGTCATCCTGTATCAAAGAATATGTTTCACAGTAAAGCTTTTTTACTCAACCTGATGAATTTTTTTCCTTTCTAGAGTTTTCCAGATGCTTAGTCAGTAGTGTTTTCTCCTTTGGAAAACAATGCATTTCACAGTTGTCCTCATACTGCCTTGGGGGGTAGATGTTTAGAATAAAATTGGTTAAAGTAGCTAGAAAAATGGAGACCGACCTAATGCCCTGAACATGTTTTTCTTGAAATCACATGTTGCTCTTTTAAAATCTGTTTGAAAGCTTTATTCCCTTTTTCTGACTTACCAACCCTTTTTATTTTGTTGAGATAAATTTGCTTCTCAGAGTACAGAATCTCTCCTGCCTGAGAAACGATTGTGCTAACTGATGAGAGTATATTGGTTAGATGAATCCTTTACTGAAAGAAGAGTCAGCTATTTTTTTTCCTTATTGAGACCTAGTTCCCTCCCTTTGGGAGCAGTGATGGATCATTTTGGAAACTACACATGCTCTGATGTGTTCCCACCATAGGTTAGGTTTCTCTCTGCACGCATGAGCAGCTTTCTTTAATTTTAATAGACTCTTGAGTCCCCTTTTCATTCCCTGAAGCTGGAGGGCCATTTACTAATAAAGAACAGCTAGCTATCATTCACTCTTGTTACCCACACACAAAATATCTTCATGGATTTGTTTCTTCAGTACATTCATCTGAGTGGACTCCAGAGTAATTGCCATCCAGTTGGTCAATCAAAATAGTAGTCTGAATGGAGCCTCAGAAGCTGAAGGAGACTTTTGTCACAAAAAAATTATAAAACTGAATCACTTGTATTAGATTATGGGGAGAGAAAAGGAGTGGGAAATAAAATTTGCTAAACTAGCTGGGAACCAAGATGCTGGCCCAAAGCAAGAGAAACAGGATCACAAATACTGGTGCCTCAAGTTAGTTGCAGAAACTAGAATGGAAACTAGTGCTTCCATTCTGCATTTTCTTTCCTACTAAAAATGAAAACCAACCCAATTCTATTCATCATTTTCCTTTAACATGGACGATGAAATTTAAAAACAAAGTTTTCTGCCCTTCCTTGATCCTTATTCTCACCTTCTTCTCATACTCACCCACACCCCCATCATCTTACTTCAGAGGTGGTTAGGTTGATGCTAAGTCTACCTCCCGGTCCCAAGTTTACAGAACATCTTAGACAAACCCAGCCCAGAGAGCCTGCCTGTGTAGACAAAGCATCATCACTTCACCTCTGGCTACAGTAACTGGAGAGGAGTTGGTGATTTCTATGGCAAGGGAGTACATGCTTAAATTTGTGTGTAGGAGTCTGACTTTGTTAGAAGAACGCTTTTCTGGGAAGATGTGGGGAAGGGAAGTGTGTGTGTGTGTGTGTGTGGGGTGACAGCTGAGTTTTCATGAGCACCTGCTGTTTTGTCCAGCACATTCCTTCTTCTATTCAGCACCCTCCTCCACAGCACTCATCAATATCCCTCCCTCAGCCCCACCCGTAGGGCTGAAGAGGGAGATGAACTTCTATTCTTCCTGCTGCTGCTTTTTTGAAATGTGTTACATGTCAATAGCATGCTGGAGCCAATGGGTGCTGCCTAGTTGTATGACTTAAGGGTGCAGAAGACTCTTCTTACCTTGAGGAGTTTGCAGCATGGAGGGAAACATAGGTGTGTAACAATCTCATACAAAATGATTTCTCATCATCATACTCTGCACAAAGTCCTGGGGCCCCGAGGAGGAAGTAAGTAACTACAGTGTGAGGGGGATTTTTACCAACGTGGTTTTTAAGAGAATAAGTAGTAACTTGACACAAAGGCAATGGAGGGGATATTCAAAAAGATGATGGAAATGAGGGATGCAGCCAGTTGGAGGAGTGGAAAAGTGAGGCATGACTGACATTAGTCATTGCTTTAGGCCTGATAGTGGCGGAAGCAGGGGAGATGATGAGAAGGGAAAGATGGGAAATAAGATGAGAGATAGGACAGAGGAGATTGTGAAGGGCCTTCAGGGATAGGCCTCCCCAAGATGTTAAGGACAGGTCTCCCTGGCTCCCTGGGGTGTGTCATTTTGGCATGTGGATTATTTTGCATTTAGAATGACTCTTTCACCTGTGCTTGAGTTTCTAACACTATGCACCAGTCATTTTCAAAGTACTGATGCAATGAATTAGGCAAATTTTTCAAATGTTGACATTAGTTTATAGCCAACCAGTTTGTTAGAAAAATGTGCAGGCCCTGGGAAACAGCCAAGCTCACAGTGGAGGATACAAGTTTTCCAAAATTCTACTGTTTGCTTGAAAGCACACATTTTATCCTTGGCAACAAGTTGTATGAGTTCTAACAGGCTCACCTTGTTCATTTTCAAGATGAAAGACCAAGTTGAATAACTACAGTTTCTCTGACAGTGCTTCTTTCAAGTAAAAATGGTTGCTGTGCTGTTTGGCTTAACAAAATTCAGTGCCAGTAAAAGCCATTGTCTCTGAAAAACCATTGTGGGGGGAGATACCACATGTTGGTGAATCACATGTGATAAAAGCCTTCATGAATATCTTTTCCCTGATTATGGAGTCATCTTTAATTCAATTCAATAAAACATTTAATTTTGTATCTTCAGAGAGAGTAATTGACAGGTCAGCTTGTTCACAGAAAATATTTAGATAGTGGAAGCATATGACCTTTCTAATCATCATTTCAGGTCAATTGATCTTGTGTGAAAAAAAAAATCTATTTTATTTTTTCCCCTCATGAAATCTTTGGGATAATAGA
>NW_004567102.1:52278952-52281419 GCF_000260355.1 Condylura cristata
ATTCCTACTTTGCATACTTAATAGGGTGAATTTTTCTTTTTTCGACAAAAGCAACTTGTAACAGGTTGGCAGTCACAGCGGAAGAGGTTCTTCTGGATCTGGATCACAACGGCTGTGAGTGACAGGACTCAGTGATCACAGCCTCTTAGCTCTGCTGCCACCTGACTGGTGTAGTTTGGAGACTTCCCCAGTCCCCACGGTCACCAGCAAGCTCAGCTCGGTGACCACAGGCTACACAAGCCCTGGCTGCAGGAGGCCCCGGCAGCTCTTCCTGGTGATCGTGGGGCCCCTCTCCAGGCTCATTTCCTGACAGCCCTGGGTATGTCTCCCGGTGGGTCTTCTGGCCTCAGATGGCACATCCATTCCAGTGTTCTCACCCACCTCAGCCTCTGAATTCCTTCCCCAGACAACTGTCAGGGCAATTCAAGCATTTTTGCTTTGCTCAGTGGAAACCATCATTTCCCCTGGGCCTCTAGGGCCACCTGGCAGCAACTCTGTCACCTACAGTGTCCTTGCTCGGTATTAAACCCTGCAAAGTGAGAAAGCATCCCCACGCATCTTCTTACATTTCTGACTTCAGTATATGGGAAGTGGCCCAATTAGTTTAACCTGGAGCCCCTTGAGTGAACGTCAGCCTTAGGAATAAGCTGCAAATCTCAACACTTCTAGAAATGCGTATTCCAGGGATCTTGCTGCTTGAATTCCCTTCCTCCTTTGCACTGTGACTTGTTGGTCCTACAAGTGCATCTTTAGGTGTTGATCCTCCCTCTCCCCCACCTCCACACACAATATTCATCCACCCATGTCACGTTTCCCCACTCACCTTCAATTGAATGCTCCCAAAACTATCAGCTTTGGCTGCTTAACTAACACAAGTGCATCCATTTACTCTTTAGCTTATACTCACCTCCAGCTAGTTCATTCAACAAATACTTAATTTCTATGCATCTGCTATGTAGCATTATGGACCAGGTCTCCTTAACTGAGTGTCAGTTACCAAAAACAAAAAGCAACTCTTGTACCTTGTGGCAAAGTCAGACCATTATAGGATTAGACCAGAAGATATCCTGTGTTTGAGGCTTTTTGCTAGAGATGGAGAATACATTGGCAAGCAAAACAGCTTCTTTCCTTGAGGAATTTCTGGTAGGGGAGACCAGAGGAGGACTCTGAAGATCTACAGTGGTGTCATGAGGTGTGATAAGTGGCTGGCCTCGAGAGTGGGCACCCAGAAGGGCACCCAGGTCAGTAGAACTTTGCTGGCTAGGCGACCTCAGGCTCAAAACAAAACAAGACTTTGTGTGGGCACAGGACCCAGAGGGTAAGCAGGAGTCTCTTCTGATGTGCTAATGAATTCTAATCAGTGTAGATGATTCATTTAAGACCACCACATATTCATATAGCAGGGCCTGTGGTGTGGGACAGAGCTTGAGGGAGCTTCGTGGGATCGGGTACCATGGTTGCAGGTAAAAGGTGAAAAGAGGAGCACAGTCCAGGCCCTCCAAAGACGGACCCAAGGAGGAACTGTTCTATTCACTCAGCAGAACCACACTGGCGCCAGTGGCAGGAACCCGGCAATCTCTGTGCTATGTCGTGTTGAGGTTTGTGGCAAAGATTGTTGGACTGTTTCACATTGTTTTCATCATTCAACACCTTCACAAACGTCGCCAAACATTTTGATATTAGAAAGAATGCTGTGATCACACACAGAGAAAGAGAGAGCTGAGAATAACTGCAATGTGTAGTCTAAACTGCAGAGATGCAAAAGTGTGGTAATTCTGCATCTAGCATTGGTAATAAACAACAACCCAGGGGCCCTCCCTGGTGGAGCAATGGATTAGAAAAGTGCAGCAGCCACGGCAGCACGAGTTCCATTCCTGCCAGGGAGCTGACCCACGTGGCTAGCAGACCTCTCGTGACCCACCCGCTGCTCCCCTCAGCAGTGTACTTCAATGATCTGCCTTGTTCTGCTCCCCACTCTGTCTCTGGTGAATCTTCTCGCCGCCCCTGCACCTCTGGCCAGTACCCCAGTTCTGTATGAATAAATAAATCTTAAAAAAACAAAAGAACAAAAAGCCCAGCCTGAGTCCACTCCTAGCCTCTTCCTTTTATTCCTGAGTGAATAAAAGCTAGCCCAATAAGAGGATTTAGGCAAGTTTCCCCTTTGTATATGACCATATGACCCTGCAATATCTCTACACATTCCTTTTTTTTTTTTTTAAGATTTATTTATTTATGCATACAGAACAGGGGTGCAGGCTAGAGGTGCAGGGGCAGCGAGAGGGTTCACCAGAGACAGAGTAAAGAGCAGAACAGGCAGATCAACTAAGTACACTGCCGAGGGGAGCAGTGGGCAGGCCAGGAGTGGTCTGCAGGGCCATGTGGGTCACCTCCCAGGCTGGGATTGAACTCATGCTGAAGTGGCTTACGCTTCTTGGTGCTTTGCTTTAACCCGCTGAGCCACCGGGGG
>NW_004567102.1:52281519-52290836 GCF_000260355.1 Condylura cristata
AAAAAAAAAAAAAAAAAAAAAAAAAAAAAAAAAAAAAAAAGTTTTGGGGGGGGGGGGGGGGGGGAAGGGAAAGGGGGGGGGGGGGAGGGGGAAGAGGGGCCTCTTTACACATTCTTTATGGAAAACGGACTTTGCTCCCATTTTTTGAGCTAAGGGCAAAGGAGGCTGTCACTGTTTTGTGGTACATCAGGCAACAGATTATTGAGCAAGCACAACTTATGGCCACAGCTTCCTGGCAGGCTGGCCCACCAGAGGGGGGAGGGGCCCCACTGAGGGGTAGGCGCGCTGTGTGGGCAACGGGGGTCTCCTCTTCCCAGGTGTGGTGCTTGGCGGGAAGCTCACCGGCTGGCATGCTGTGTGACTTCATGCTTGAAAGTTGACCTCACAATGGCTGAGGCCCCCCAGGTGCGCTTCCCCAGCAGCTCACAGTCTAGTCTGAAATGAGGAGCTGCTAGAGTGACTCTCGAATGCTGGGAAGCTGTGAGCAGGATGGGCTTTCTGAGAGAATGAAAGGCAGTTTAGAGTCATAAAGGGCCTTAGGAAGAAGCACTTCCCTCTCCAAATGCTGCTGAAGGACTATGTTAGTCTTCCCACCAGGTCCAGCCTGGTGCTAATTCACTCTCCTCAGATCAACCCTGAACAGCATCAACAACTCGTCTGGCTGTGCCCTGCGAGGGGCCCTCCCTGCAGGGAGGGCAGACAAGTCCGTAGACGAGTTTGATTGCCAATGCTTTGATACGGCTCTGAAATTCAAATGTTTGAGACCATATGTCAGTTTAGAAACTTATTCCTCTGGGATTCAGCTTTATCATCAAAAAAGAAGGTACAGACGGTCACTAACATTAGTTCGTAAGGACTAAAGGCATTAATGCCCGGGAAGCACTTATAAGATAGCCAGTGGTGATACTGTGTCACAACAGTGAAGTGGTAGTAGTAATCGTAAGTGTAGACGGGGGTTCAAACCAATTCTTTCAGAAGCAGGAATGGTTATGTAATTTGCAACATGAAAGCGCAGTGCCATTCACTAAAAATGATATTAAGGTTTTCAAGGTAGCACACAATTCCAGCTATGAGACTTTTCTAAACACAGCCTGTGCCCTGTACAGGTCACACACCCATGAGGCTAGCTCTGATCCAGACCTCCTTTAAGGAAAAATCTATAATGCATTAACTAGCACCACGTTGTGCCAGTTTACTTCTCCTGCATCACAGCTACCACCTGCGAAGTTTGGAATCTCAGCAGTGTGCTGCTTTCCTGCAAAATATTTAGCTGTTTATCAAACCCAGTCACTACAAGACAGGACCATACTGTGTCAGGTTTAGTTGCACTAAGTAACAAGTACCCCTGACCTTTTAGACGGCCGCTTCTTTGCAAAGGTGGTAAAAGAGACCTCGGATGCTATTAGCATCTAAGCCATGTACCAAGCTTAGATGTCGAGTTTAAATCTCCAGATCTTTCATTTCAAAACCATATTGTTTACCCATGTTCAGAAAAAGCATGGCCAATGTCAACTCTGTCTACTTATTTTTCTGTTGTTACCCTCTTTGAAGCAGTTGGACAATGTCTAATTTTAGATGAAACATTTCTGTAAATATTTTGTATTTTATAAATCCAATCATTTCAACATCCTCTGGGAAGGGAAAAGCTCACACATCTAGCTCATGGGAATCGTGTGATGCTTCACATAGATTCTAGCTGGAATCTTAGGACTCTGATCCAGAGAAATCCCGGGTTCAGAGACAACAGTACTAGTTTGGAAGTGAATGTGTCGAGTTTGTAGTTTAATTTGGGACAAAGCCAAGGGGAATACTTTATCTGGTCCAAACCATTAACAAGAGGAAAAAAAAAAAAAAAAAGCAAAACAACCAGAGCAGAAAGTAACACGAAAGTTGGTGTTTGATTTTGACATCAAAATGTTCCCTGGGCACTCAAGACTTCATGCAATGACTCCCCAATGCTGGCTTCATTGAGAAAGAAAATTTCAAGTGTCTCACAACACTGAATCAAATGAGGTAATATTCCCGTTGGGAAAACCTTTCAAGTTAAAATGTCATTGCTTTTCCTGCTTCTTGTAATTAAAGTCTGGAGCCTCATTCTGGGGAAGATGATGCGTTTTGATGTTTTCCAATGAATGATGTAGAGTGTGAAATCACCAGCGTGGAGGGTGATGACCTTCACATGTTTCTTCTGCCGCTTCTGGAACCTGAGCTGCCAGTTGCTTCTCTCCTAGGAGCACACTTTTATCTGTTAGATCAGGAATAAGGGGCTCTCCGGAACAGGTAGTGGGGAAGTAAAATATGTAAAATTATTGCAGGTGGGTGTGGGAGAGGAGAAAGGGAAAAGAGGCCAAGGAGAGGGGCCGGGTGCAGAGCCCATGTGCTTAAGAGCTTGGCCTGCCCCCCCCACCACCACTTAGCGCTGGACATGACCGTGGACACTGGAATCATACGTGCAGTGAAATCCTGCTCCCCATCCAAGTGGGGCTGAAGACTTCAATGTCCAAACCCTGGCTCAGTGCAAGCTTCTTCCAATCTATATTGTCAGGTACAGCATAGATGCAGAGTGAAACTTACACACAACTGACATATAAGGAACTGCCAGAACCAGTGTTGGCCCATTGCTTTAGCATTGTGCTAGTGTGTTGGTGCTCTGAACATTCAATTTTTTTAAAAAGATTTATTTATTTATGCATACAGAATTAGGGTACAGGCCAAAGGAGCAGGGGTTGTGAGAGAATTCACCAGAGACAGAGTGGGGAGCAGAACAGGCAGATCAACGAAGTACACTGCTGAGGGGAGCAGCGGGCGGGTCAGGAGAGATCTGCCTCCTCATGTGGATCTCCTCGGAAGTGGCTTAAGCTTCTTAGTGCTGCGCTTTAAGCCGCTGCGCCAACAAGGAGGGCCCCAACATTCCATTTTTAATTGAGTTTGGGGGTCCCCTCTGATGCCCTAATTGTTCTCCAAACAGACTGATGAATCGACCTAGGACACCTGGGCATGGAGGGCACCCTCTTGGCTCCCAATGATTATTCAGGTTGTTAAGTGGGCTTGGGGCTAGGGTCCCCTGCTCCTGACTGACCACCGGTAACCATTTCCTAGCTTCTGCGTTCAGTAGGTCCTGGAGGAGCCGGTGGGAAGGGGTGCATGACTCGTGGCAGTTCTAGAAATGCAGCTGGAGAAGCAGGTGCCTGTGGCTGGCTGCGAGGCCGAGCTCCGCCTGCTGTCAGCGTGTGCGTGGCAGCAAACCCAAGCCAGAGAAGCGGCTGTTCCTTGGTGTCTCCCGCAGCAACTCCAGCCGCTGAGAGCTCATCTCCTGGAAAGCTCTGCTTTAGCAATTGAGACTTCACTTCCAGGAAAACTTTTCACTAAAGAAGATGGCTTTGTCACTGAGATTGACTGTATTTGCTATTCAATTTATGGTCTAAGGTTTATTCTTCAATGCCAACGCTCCCTTCAAGTCCTTCTTTCCCCAAATGGCTGTCAGTAAATGATTCAATTTCCCCCTGTGTCTCAACTACCAATCTATGCCCCCTCTGTGAGCTTTGGATTTATTTATGTCACAGAGGTGTCTTTCCTTCCCTCCTGTTTAGCAGTTTGTTTGTTGCCATTAGCACATTTTTGGTTTTCCTTTTGTATCTGTCCAACAGCAGTCAGTGCCAGGAGGAGGAAGAGCTCAGGAAAACACCCCAGGCACCAGCCTAATTGCACAACCCAAGATCCATGTGACTCTTCTTGTGAGAACAGAGAGGGGATCACATACCCCTCACTGCCGACAGGATGTCTTTGTTTGCACCTGAGCTTGTCCTGGGGGACATTCACCTGGTCAGTTTCTGTCCTAGTTGGCACAAAGCAGCCTGAGCACTTGGGAAGTTATGGTGAAATACTGATGGCTCAGCTTCAGGACTCTGATAAGGCAGGCTGAGCCTGGACACCGCACTTATCAGAATTCTCCAGGGAAACCTCGGCTGAGAACTGGGGAGCAAGACCAAGGTAGGACTGGATGCCTTGCTGTCCTTGAAACTCCTCCTGGTGTTGAGTAGGATAGAAGTCCCCGAAGGGGAGGGACGCTAAGTGGGTTCATCCTTCGATCCAGTGGATTCCAGCCCCAAGGGAGGAGTGCTGGAGATGGCCTTACTCCAAACTGCAGAATCTCTAACACAGAGATTGATGCTGGTTGGAGCCCAGGATATTCAGCGGGAAAAAAAAAAATCATGATCACACAGCTACTACAGGCTCTCAGTCAATTGCTTGAAAAAGAAAAAAGTTTGACTCCAGTAGTTTTAAATCATGGCTTTTGGAATAAAAGGCTTGTCTCTGTGGGTGGCTAGAAAAAGGGAAGAAAAAGCCAGTTGTTTTTCCTTAGTTACTTGCAATGTGATTTTCCAAGAAATTGTTCCACATTTTTGTCAGAAAGCCTCACGTTTGGCCTCTTTATTGCTCTGAATATCAGTCAGTGGAAGGCTGGAGATATGGGCATACTCCTTAAAACAGAAAAGAGAGACCCACCCAGGACTGTGAGCTTTCTAGACCTCTCTCTGACCCAAATATCAAAAACCTCATCTTCGGGCAGGAATCCACTGGATCGAAGGGATGCACCCACATAGAGCCCCACCCCTTGGGGGACAAGCCTCAGTATCTACTTTCCCTCACCACCTCTGCTCTGAACATTTGTGCTCCAAGTTCAAATGTTGAAATCCTGATCTCTAATGCGATGGTATTCAGAAGCAGGGAGTTGAGGAGGTAATTAATTGATCATGAGGGAATTACTGGTCATGATGGCATAAGTGCTCAATTAAGCAGGCATGAGAGAGATGATCTGTCTGCCACGTTAGGATACAGCAAGAAAGTGGCCATTCAGCCACGAGGAAGACAGCTCTCACCAAACACTAAGTGACAGGGACTCAGACTTCTCAGTCCAGCTCTCCAGGACTGCAAGAAATAAATCTATTTGCCTAAGCAGTCCCGGCAGACTAAGATATGTTCGAGAGGCCTCCCCCAGGCCATCGATCCGCAGTTGCCTGCTGGGTGGGAGCTTGCGGCCCTGGGTTTGAGCGGTGACAAAGAGCAACTGTTTGCATACATGTGGACATGAAGGTTGGGGTGTCCAGAAGTGTGGAAGATGAATTCAAGGATGGGGCCACAAGAACAAGGGGTGTGTCAGTAGGTCCTCACTGTCCCACCACGTTCCAGCAGAGCGTAAGTTTCCAAAGGGATGGAACATACTTTACTCGGCAGTTTCCTAGCTTGATTTCCAGCTTCTAGAGTGAGGGCCCTTGGAGCACGGCCACTGTGGTACCCCTGCGGGTCAGAGTACAATGCTTCCATCCTTACAGTGCCACATGCACAAGGCACACCCCCAATCTGTCTTCACATGTCAAGTCTTTCTGCATTTTTATTGTGCATTCTGAAGAACATAAACAGAACATTTTTATTTCAGAGTGCGTCTATTCATTCCTACCACGTTTTCCACCTCTTGACTTGGAAAAGCACTGCACTCTCTTCGTCCTATGAAATGTGGTCACGTTATGAGCAGTGTGCCAGGGATCAACCCCCACAGCAGCTTCTGAACAGTTAGGAGGATATTGAAAAGTAAATACCTTTTTAGTTAGTGGAAAAACACTTCTATAAGCACCTGCTTCCCAATGCGCAGTCATTCTTCCTATGGGTTCTACTAGGCATGTATTTCACAGTATTTGCAGAAATTTGTCTTGTTCCCCTCTTCTCTAGTAGAATAAGAGCACCTCAATACTACATCTTTTTTTCTCCATAAATTTCCAGCACTCAGACCTGTGTTTTATACAGCAATAACTACTTTTAAGTTATGGTATTTTAAAAAATATACACTTGGCCTTTGTCCCCTGTTCCTGGCACAGATCTCCTAAAACCCTCAGGATTTGTTTTGACTGCTAGTGAGCAGTCTCATTCTCCATAGTGTCCTGATGTGGAAATCCAACTGTGTGATTAGAGCACTGGAATTTCAGACCCTTCCCCAGCACCTGTGGAGGGGAGAAGGGCTGCAGACTAAGTTCCATCATCAGTGGCCAGTGATTTAATCAGCAGTGTGTAGGGAATGATGTTTCAGAATTTCGAAAGGACGATGCTGGGGAGCTTCTGTGTTTGTGGACATGTCCATATGCTAGGAGGGTGGCACACCCAGAGAGGGATGGAAACTGTCCCCCAGCCCCCCACTGCAGTCTTACCCCCCTGTATCACTGCCATTTGACTGCACATAGGTTGAATCCTTTACAATAAACTAGTTAAGTAACGTGTCCTTAAGATGATCTGGATGGAACATATAAGCAAAAACAGTCTCTCAATAAACTTGCAGTCATCCAAGAAAAGCCTGGTGAACAAGTTCCCTTGTTCATTAAAACAGCTGCCTGTAATCTGGAGTGGACTGCCCAGTCTTTGGTCTCTCCCTGCTTATATTTGGGAGCAAGCAGATCCAGATTACACCTGGGTGGTGGCCCAATAAACTTAAGCTCGAAAGCCCTGTAACTTCATCTTTGAAAAATACATAGTGTTTGTATAAATTCATTATTGTAAGTTTTCATTTCTCTGGCATAAATGACAAGGAGTAGTAGTATCACTGAATACTTGCTTAGAGTGTGTTTACCTTTCTATAAACTATCTGTTTCCAGAGTCCCTGGACCGCTTTGCTTTCCACAAGCAAAGCTTGAGAGTTCCAGTTGCTCCACATCATCATTCATGTTGGACACTGTTGGTATTTTTATTAGGCACTCTAATGCATGTATAATAGTATCTCACTATAGCTTTAATCTGCATTTACCTAATAATGACTAATGATGGGTGAAGAGATAAGCAAACTGCTTTATGATAGAACTGCTTTATGATGGAATATTGCTCAGCAATATATAAGGAATGACTTTCTAATGCATGTGGCAATTTGCATACATCTTAAATGTACAGTTGACCCTTGAACAACAGAAGGTTAAGAACATCATCCCCTTCACAATGGCAAATACAAATACAACTTTTGACTACCTCAAAAACTTAACCTATAATAGCCTCCTATTGACAAAAAAACTTACAGATAGTATACAGTTGGTTAACACATATTTTGTATGTTCTATGCATTACGTGATGTATTCTTACAATAAAATAAGCTACTTTATTGGGAAAAAATTAGAAAATCATATTCATTCATTACACCATTTCTTTTCTAGAGTGATAGAATTATATGTGATTTATTTTCTTCTCTGTGCTTTTTTGAGTTTTCACATTTCTATGAGCACATGCTTCTCTGCCAAATATGAAGATTATTTCTAAAAAATAAATTTATGAGTTAACTACATTCTCACCCATATCCCACAACAAATGTTCTTGTTCCTTATTAACTTTTGAGCTTTCAGTACTGATGAAGTGGTTTAGTACTGATGAAGAAGTAGCAGAAATAAGATCCACATGTGCTGATTTTAAATTCTCAGCAGCCAGCAAGAGCACACACATGTAGAACCTGCTTTAACAGAGGCCCACAGAGAGCAAATAAGGCAGCTTCATCTGCAAGTATTTCAGGAGCAGAGGTCTGTCTTAAGATTGCATTCTGGGAACATCTGGGGGCTTTAAACACAACTGATGCGGGGCCCCAACAGTAAGACCCAGAATGCTTCGACTGTGCAGGCCAGGGCAAGGACACCTGCCCAAAAGTGGGAGCCTCACCTGCCACCCAACATCCTCATCATCCGGCCACTTCCCTGGGAGACTCCCGTGTCTACATCAAATACATCGGTAAGTATTTGATTGCAAAGGTAGTCTCCAATTTCTAACTAGAAACGAGAGACTGGAAGATAAAGGGTTTAGGCCATGTAGTCAATTGAGTAGCATTTACAAAAAGTTCATGTTGACCCAGAGCCTCTTCAGAAATAGGGTCTTTGCAGATACCATGATGTTAAGATGGGGTCATACTAGATAAAGATGTGCCTTTAAGTCAACGACTGGGATCTTTACAAGGACAGGGAGGGCCAGAGACACACAGGGAAGAAGGCTGTGTAAGGGTGGAGGCAGAGACTGGGATGTAAGCTACAGGCCAAGAAATGTCAAGTGTCGCTAGCTGTCTCCAGCAGCCAGGAGATAGGCATGGAATGGATTCTCTTTCAGAGCCAACTCTGCTAACACATTGATTTGGATCTCTGGCCTCCTGAACTATGAGAAAATAAGCCTACTGTTTTTGGCCATCCCATGTGTGGTAATGGAATACAGCAGCCTTAGGAAATAATTCAGGCTGCCTCAGAACTGCTCCCCAGAAGCAGAGACTGAAGCTCCATTACTCTCCGTAGGAGGTCAGCGCTCTCCTCAGAGCAGGGCTTTTCTGGACTTCAAAGTTCTCTCCTGTGAGACCAGTTCTCTTTGTACATATAGGAAAATGCATCTTAGGTAATAAATGTCAATTTTCTGACAACTATGTATAGTGCAGGAGCTATTTGGCTACAAGGTGGGAAAAATCTACACTATACATTTTGTTCCATTGCTTTTCCCAGCCCAACCAGGAGACTTCTTATTAGAGTCACTCACCTAGTAACTAATGAGAATTGCCAGCCTTTGAAAAGCAATTACTTCTAAGTAAAATAGGCACTTCTCTGAAAAAGAAAAAAAACTGTACATGCTGTAAACAAGAGTCTATGTGAGTAGGAGTTTGCTCTCTCTCCTTGAGTACTGAGAAACTTCATCAAGACGATCTTTCACAGATAATGGGTGAATGGATGGGGTCTTAAGTGGTCACTTCCTTTGTCCTCCAGCTTTCCAATGGGCAGAACCAAGTATGCAAATCAAGGTCCATTCCTTTGAATAAATCATTACTGCATGGCCTCTATTCTAGGGGCTTGGGGTGCAGAGAGACGGCTGCTCTCAGAAAAACCTTAGCTCACAGGGAGACAGATAAACAAGCAATAATGGATAGCAACTCAGAGCCCAAGTGTCAGGCAGAGGTATTTATGAGCTGAAGACATGGCATGGAATGACCTGCCAATTCAACACAGAAAACTGAACACGAATTTCTCTGCTCCCTCCTGAAGCTGCTATGTGAGAGTAAAGGCATAAAAATAAATATACATTGACCCTCCCTGGTGGTGCAATGCGTAAGGACGCAGCACTGCAAGATAGCCACAGCTGCTTCAGTGTGAGTTCGTCCCTGGCCCCAGAGGTGATCCACCTGGCGTGGCAGACCTCTCCCAATCTGCCCGCTGCTCCCCTCGGCAGTGTACTTGGTCAATCTGCCTGTTCTGCTCCCCACTCTGTCTCTGGTGAATCTTCTCATCGCCCCTACACCTCTGGCCTATACCCCAGTCCTGTATGCATAA
>NW_004567102.1:52290936-52329357 GCF_000260355.1 Condylura cristata
AAAAAAAATAGATATGCATTAACGCCAGAGGATAAAGAGAACACCAGATGAGAAATATCATGGATGTGACAGGATGGGAAATAGGGCCCAGAGAATGCTCCCCACTCTGTCTCTGGTGAATCTTCTCATCGCCCCTACACCTCTGGCCTATACCCCAGTCCTGTATGCATAAATAAATAAATCTTAGAAAATAAAAAATAAATACATAAAAATTAAAAAAAAAATAGATATGCATTAACGCCAGAGGATAAAGAGAACACCAGATGAGAAATATCATGGATGTGACAGGATGGGAAATAGGGCCCAGAGAAAGCTGACTGCCAAGTGTTTGCAAAGGGTGAAGAACTGAAGACACCTGAAGCACAGAGGTGGTTGTAGGCATGATGTGGCAAAAAACAAGTGGTTTGACCAAAATTCTGCTACAGAGAGATTAGGTCTCAGGACACACGCCCACCTGAAATATCTGTCAACTCTCCTCCGAGGAGAATTACTGTTGGAGAGCAGGCCCAAGAGGCAGCAGTGGGGTAGAGTGGGGCAAAGGCTGCTCTCAGACCCTACAGGCCTCCAGGCCTCCAGGCCTCCTCCTTGGCCTGCGCTCCCAGGCAGGCACAGGTGCATTGCCCTCAGGCAAGACGCTAGTAGGTCCTCTCTGAAGAAAATACATGGCCCAAGATAGGACATGCAAATAATGACAGATGGGGTTTCTGAAAAAGGAAAAAAGAAATCCAAGCCCTCCCCAAGCACCCTGCACACCCCCACCCCCCATCTCCACCACAGACAAGCCCCTTCTTCAAACGACCACATTTGTATTTGGTGATGGCCCACATGTCCTTGGGTATTTCAGATATGTTGAACATGAAAACTAGAACTAAGAATAAGTAAACAGCAAAAAGAACATTCAGCAGAACGAGAAAATAAGAAAACTAAAACAAAACAAAAATCTTGTCGTTTATAGCCTTAGAGAGAGACTGAATTCCCAAAGCAAGAACTTACTATTCAAAGAAATGTTAGTTCATCGCAAGAATGAAGGAGTAGTAACAACCTCCAGGTCGAAGACAGACAAAGTGGATAAAGAACATGTGATTTATACTAGAGACAATGAGATTTTGTGTAGCCCTAAGAAAGAAGGAAATCCTGCCATAGGCCACAACATGAATTATCCCTGAGGACATTATGCCAAGCCTGTTGTAATCTGACAAATACCGCAGGAGTCCACTTTCATGAGGCATGGAAAGCTGCCCAGTGGGCAGAAGAAGAAAGTAGAATGGTGGTTGCCAGAGCCTGTAGGGTGGGGGAGTTGGGAGGGGCTGTTTGTGATAAGACATTTTCATCTTTCCAAAGTCAAAGCTTAGATAAAAAGTTCACAGACATAACACTCCCTTCTGCACCTCTTCTCCTTCCCACCCATTCCCTGTCGGTAACCAGTTTTAACTAGTTTCTACTTATCCTTCATATATTGCTTTTTGCGCGCACACGCGCGCGCACACACACACACACACACACACACACCCTTCAATCCCCTTGGGAATCAAAGCATTTTTAGTGAGCAAATAAATAGAACACTTTCTGAGATGTACCCTGTGGGCAAGAGAGGTTGAAGACAGGGCTATGATCCTCAAAGACAAGGAAAGTATGCAAGGCTTCACATGACAGAATAGTCAATCTGAGTGCAAATTTACTCACCTCTTCTGTCCATCCCTGATACCCCCCTGGTGGTCAGGTGCCCCTCTACTGCTTCAGTACCTCCAGAGAAGCAACTCAGTAGTAAAGATCATGCACCCTGAAGCCAGCCCTCCATACTCACTGACTATAAGGTATTGGGCGTGTCAGCTGTGAGCCTTAAGTCTATAAAAATGTTTAATCTAGTTTATACAATATTGTATAAGAATACAGAGACTAAGAATGTATTTGCTGTTTATCCAAAATTCAAGTGTAACTGAGCGTCCTGTATTTGGGCTTGCTGATTGTGGCAGCCTGCTTGAGAACAGGAAGGGATATAGGCTATAAGTGGTAGTACCACTGTAGAGGCTGCTAAGTCTGTTCAACTTTTAGTTGAGTTTTCCTAAGGCAGAGCTTTCAAAAAGATAAAATTCCCATGCCAGTATAAAATAAACATATCAAATATTTTAGATGACTCATTACTAATAAGAAGACCAGTAAGATATTAAAGCTGGTTCAAGTGAGAATTTGAAGAACACACTTGTGTTTGTGTGTGTGTGGTGGGAGGGGCATGTGTGTGATTGTACACACCTGCATGCACTCAGGAATGCTAAAATGAATTTCAAATGGGCACAAAACTGGTAGATTTCTAATATGGCAAAGAAATATAAGTTTATTGGCATCTTTCTACAGGGTAGCAAACATTTGTAACTCTGCTGAACAACAGCCATTTGAAACACTGACAGTGTTTCATTTAACTTTTTTATTAACAGTTTTATTTAACTTCTGCTCTGAAGGGTTGTAGGACCCGATTGTTAGAGAGACAAAAGACTCACTAGACAGGCTCAGCACACCACCAAAAGATCCAGAGATCTCTTTGTTCATTTCCAAATCCTGGACAATTTTCTCATTGGTCTTTACTGTTATTTTCCTCCCAGAATTCCACACAGGAGAATAAACTCAACTTAGAAATTGTACCTTCTGGTTTAAAGTACTGCCTCTGAAGTTAGCAGAGATAGAGAAATGCATAATGTAAGAAACAGACATAATCTTCAACAAAACTTAGGGTGCCTCCAGTTTCTGCTGAGGTATTTATGAAAGTGTCTGTGAACTTAGGAAGTTCCCAAGGAGATTGTTTATTTAATCATGCAGAAATCTCAATTCATTTTCTAACAGCAACTTCTTTTTAATATCAAAAATGATCAGTTAACAAAGAACAAATATTATCTGGAGAGAACTACCTGTAACTCTGTGAACTCAAAAGAGCTTTTATTGTCTGAATTCAAGAACAAAAACAAACATTCATTAGCAGAAAAACCCTGGGGAAAATAGTTTAAAATAAAAGTTTTTACTCAACCAGAAAAGGAAGTAGTTCAATTAATTACATGGTGATTGCTAGAGACATGTTTTGTGAAGAATCCCCAAGTTGAACTAAAAAAAACAAAAAAACAAACAAAAAAACACTCTTAATTGAAATAAAATAAAATAATATACATGCATGTTCACATTTTACAAATTTCAGGGGTTCCTCTTTGAGAATCAACAAGCACATATACTACATTAAGTGTCCAAATCGATCCTTCATAATTTTTTCCTCTTCTCCAACTTTATATTAGAGGAACAACATTTAAAAAAAATTTTTTCTTCTTTTTTAAAATTATGACAAAAGAGCCATGAGATAAAGCCTATTTATTTCCATGTGTTCTCATTAAACAGTGTTGTCATTGGGGCAGTTATTCATTCTAGAACTTTCTATTCATTCTAGTCCTTTCACCATCAGCAGGTCACCCAGCGTTGACTGTCGCTGAGGCAGGCACTTCCACTGTCCCCATTAAACAGTAGTTCCCCACACCTCCAGCCCCTGCTCACCTATGTTCTATTTCCTACTTGAGGTATAATATCGAAGTGGAAGCAAACAATATTTGCCCTTGGGTATCTGACATCTTTTGTTTGTAAGAAAACAGACATAATCTTCAACAAAACTTGGGGTGCCTCCAGTTTCTGCTGAGATATTTGTGAAAGTGTCTGTGAATGTGGGAAGTTCCTAAGGAGACTGTTGATTTAATCATGCAGAAATTTTAGCATTATGTCTTCAAGTTTCCTCTACATTGTAGCATCAGGAGTCACTTTGTATAAGCAAGCCAATAACCCAAAAAGATAGCCCGAGAGAGAAAGAACCTCCCCTTCCACCACTACCCGCCACCTTACCTCATCCATGCAACTTTCCACCTGTCTTCCAATGACCAGCCCTGAGGCTCACCATTCCCCTTCAGGGTGTGCGGTGTGCTTCGATGGCCTATGTGTCATCTTCATCCCACCTCATCAAACAGATGCAAAGAGAGGTTCTTCCTTTTTGCATCTAAGTTCCACATATTCCCACATACCTTGAGGTCCAGGAAAGAGCCATGGACCTGCTGGGACCCTGGACAACTCAGGGAACTTCTATGACATCAGTTATCAGTGAAGGGAGAAGCCATGATCAGGCAGAGCTGTTTTGCATACGGAAGGACGTATGGAAAGGTCTTACCAACTGTGAAATATTATACAAATATCAAATCAGGCCTGTGGGGCATGTGAGTAAACACAGCTGTCCTCCTACAAGCTGTTTTTACACAGCCCTTCCTCTTTAGGCCACAACTAGAAGACAATAAGACAACTAGGGTGGATGTGGTGTCTGTTTAGAGCAGGCATATTTCCTATTGCAGCCTCATTAAGAACCACATTACATTAAGAACCACAACCCTGGCGACTAAGCTAATATAGTAACTAATATTTTAAAACTACTATCTTGCTCATTGCTCTGTGAGACCAACAGTCAACTCTGGGTGACCTGCTAATAGCGAAAGGATTAGAAAGAATAGAAAGGACTAGAATGAATAACTGCCCCCAGAAAAGCAGAATCACATTTTGCCAATAGGTTCAATCTTCCCACCACTCTGTCCACAGTTGCTAATGAGTGGTGAAATTGACTGCTCTCACCTCTTCTCACAGCAAGGGCTTGCCTCTAGGGAAGTGCTAATGAGCCCTGACACTGAACTCAGCAGGGGGCTGAGGAGAAGTAAGAGTCCTGAATAATCTACACACTGTCTCAGAATATCCCAGAACCATCTATCCAACAGGAATGGCTATTCTACTCCAGTTTCTTCTGCTTAGTCAGAAGACTCCAAATTCTGCCTTTTTTTTTTTTTTTTTTTTTTTTTTTTTTTTTTTTGGCACACAGGTGTCTCCTTGTATCAGTCCTCACACCTTCAACAAGCTCAGAGCAGAGACTCAATTTATTTGGCCTCTGACCCTTCGGGAAGCAGAGAGCCTTGTTCCCAAGAGCCCATGCCTGATTTGTGTCTTCTTTACCATTCTTCAGTTTCCTCAGCACATCAGGTCATGGCCACACTAGGAACATGAAGGGAAGTACACAGGATGAAGAGAATGTTAAAAACTTAAATTCAAACTAGAAAGGTTGGAAGAACCCATAGAAGAGGTCAGAACTGCAACTTCACTGAGCTGGCGTATGTATGCTGGAAAGCGTGAGGACGCTCCTCAAGAAGGACGAAAGGCTGGGACGGACTTGACCAGAGGGTGGTGGGTGGGGTGGAGGTGAGGTTACAGCTGTCCACTTCTTCCTTGCCTGATTTATAACAAGCATGAATAAATTTTTTATTAAAAAAATCCATAAAGTTAGAGTAGATAGTCTAGAGTTTTCTTGTCGTACACTATTTCCTATGCTGTAAAACTCTCCACTTTACAGTGGAGGTGAATCACTTGCAGTATCCTGAGAGCTCAAACCACACATGTGGGTGGTTTGGCCCTTTCTTGGTAAAAGGTAGAATGGATTTCCAAAGAAAATTGAGGCCACGGTTATCTAAGAAGAGGGTGCTAGAGATGGAAGCCTGATGGACTTAAACAGTAAGCAAGGAGTTGTGTGACCCACGGTCAGTTACCATTGGCCTAGCCTCTCAGCCTAGAGGCACCGTGAGGACACTGAGTTCACAGACAAAATAACCCAGGAAATTATTGTTGTAGTTAAGTTGCTGTAAGCCACTTTGATAAGTTTTCCATTATTCAGGCTTCATACAATTACACAGATAGAAGTAAAAGTCTGCAACACAATATTCATAACAAAATGTTATAATTAGGGAAGAAAATCATGAATATTGAATGAAGCATCCTTCCCACCCAAGAAGACAACAAATGCAAACAGAATAAAACCAAACCTACACTGATATTTTTGTTGTATGACTCTTAAGTGTCCTGGGTCAAATGACAACTCTTGGAGTTGACTAGCAACATCAGATACATGCGATTTCAATCAGCCTTGTATCCCAGAAGTGCCAAAGGAGTCCTGTCATAGACACGACATCAAGAAGCTAAAGCATGAGAAAAGAAAACAGTGAGACTCCAAGGGCTGAGCAGATACTGACCCCATGTCACAAGTTAATACTTAATGAGCTAATAGTAACAAGCATGAATAGTAACAAGCATAACAACCTTTTCATTGAAAAATTCAACGAAGTAAAAGTGAGTTGATAATCTAGGGTTTTCTTATGCACTATTTCAATCGCACAATTTCTTATGCACTATTTCTTATGCACAATTACAAGGGATGGTCTTCCTGAAGGTAAATATAAAGACCATGAAGAAGCATCAGAGACCTCTCTTTCTGGACATTTAGATGCTTCCTTCTTTCATTGTGTTAATAGAGATCATGCTTTGCCTGCATGGATTGACAGCACTGGGCATAAAGGACTATTCTCATTTTGGTCTCTACTTTCTCCCCTTCTGGTTCCCCAGCATTCACTTCCCATTTGTGGTCAGTGACTGCATGGGCCTTGGCTCCCTATTCGGGGCAAAGCATGTTGTGTTTCCTTTATCGTCCTCAACAAGGAAGGGATACGAGGATGTGATATATTCAAATTTATCGTTCCTTTTCCAACTTTTCTCCAAAATACATTTTTGTCCCTTGTAACCTGCTTGGCCTGACATCACATGTTGAATGAGTCAGAGCTGTCTCACTTAAATGCAGCTAACACTAAAATTGTGTTATCGATTTCTGATGCTCTCTTTACTTTTCCTTTTTGTTGGTTTGTAAAGTTGGTTCAACTAATATCACTCTAAATATGTAATGCTGGTATTGGCCCTGTCTCTTTCCTTACTTGCCTTGTTTACCATCACTTATTGGAGTCATTTACGTCAAAATATTTTTTTAAGATTCCAATAATGGATTTTTCCATGCTAAAATAATTCTAAATGTTAACCAGTCTCCTTTTGGTCACAGTTGAGCACATTCGTGCTGATGTGGTATATTCCCTCTGACATATGGAGGGTAATAGAAAGCCAGGCGTTTGGGCATCAGAAGACCTGGGAGAAATCTTGGCTTCATTATTTACAAGATAGTAGCCTTTACAATCTTAGGCAAGTTGTTCAGCTTCTGTGGGCCTTAGAATACCCACTTATAAATGATCTTTTCACATTTATCTAAATGGTTTTTGTGAAGCTCAAATAAGACCATGCAGGTGGTATTTGTTAATATTGTTCCTGCTATTCTTTGATCTAATTCAACTCTCATGAATTGTTAATAAAAAATAAACCAGATAAAGGCAGAATGGCCTTCTGGAACAATGGGCAGGACCTGGGTGTGTAAAGGGTTCTGCCTCCTTTACTCTAATGGCTAACATTATATCATTTTTTAAGACCACACTAAAGTATCACCTTCTTGAAGGTATAACCTTGAATTCACCAGGTTAACATGGACTTGCCTTCCTTCATCATCCATGAACTTTATCTACCAGAAAACCCTGGAAATTAAAGCTAGGAGGTTAGCACCTTGTTTGAAAATGTAGTTGGGGGCAGTAAGTGAGTCTATTACACCATTTTTTTCCAACTAAAATAAAATAATAAGACAGCATAAAGAGAATATGAGTAACATTTACACATCTATATATGTTATAGTACATTTCTGATTAACTTCCATTGAAGAGAAAAATCTTCAAGCTCTCCTTGCTGGGTTGTTTCAGTGAATTACTTAAAGGAAAATTTACTTTCCTACAGATAGTTTGCCCAGTCAAAGGGATTCATTTTCCTATCTGCTTCATCACCCAAATGTTCAAAACCTGAACTATATCTGAAACTGTATCTTGGCACTGTTGGCTCCTGACTTCCAGTCATTAATTCAAAATAGTTTGGAGAGTTGAGGACTTAGCTACCTAAAGTATCTCAAGATGAAGCTCCCTCCTCTTGCATTCAAGGTCATTTAGTCTTTGCTCTGTCTGCCACAACTTCATGTGCATCCTTAGCTGTTAGCCCCTATAACAAACATCTCCACTTCCCTCCTTCCAAAGGGACACTCCCAGTTTTCTGCTCTCACCTCAAAATCACAATGAAAAAGTCCACTTTCTTCTTTGTCATTCATAATATGTCCCCACTACATCTCATTGCTTTAAATAGGGGCAGTTCAATGTGTAGATACTAGATCTGGAATTTCATGTAAGAGGAATTGAAGTTCTGGAAAACGATCTCTGTAATCAAAGTAATCACCCCATCAGTGCCTATTTCTCCAGCAGGATGTGATCTTGTTGAGGGTGAAGGTATTTTCTTTTGCACCATTTTGTTGACACCACTAAGCACTGACCTTGACCTGTGGGAGTGCCTCAGTCCATATTGATGGAGGGGATGAGTGCTTGCTGAGAGACCACTTTCATGCCGTGGTCTACATGACAATTGCAGTGAAATAAAATAAACTTTCTTGAATATCTTCTTTCCAATTATAATTTCAGCTACTAAGTCAGAAAGCTGTAAAAAGAGGTAAGGAGGACAGGGAGAAAAGAAGACAAGGGAAGTAGAGAACAGCTCCACTTAGTTCCAATGAATAAGTAGTAGGAGTAGAAGGAGCTACCAGTCTGGCCACGGAGTCTTCAGAGTGCGGTCTAGGAGTTTGAGCAAGGCTTGGTGGATTTCAGGGAAAACTTCAAGTCTTCTACTGTCTGCTGGGACCGTGAGGACTGCTTGTGATTTGAACCTTCCTTCAGGTTGACCTAGCCATATTGGATTTGTACATGTGATTGGAAGTCCAGTGTTAGTGATCTGCATGGACTCAATTGCCATTTGTGCGCCTACCCCTCTCCAAGGTTCAGTCTTAGTGGCTTGCAAGAGCATTAACCCAAATGTTCACTCTGAGATTGGATACACCCTCAGCTTGGGTACTCTTCAAGGCTGCCAGTGGCAAGTCATGCATATTTATAACCTCTCTGCCTAGCATGAATGCACTCGGGGGGCAGGAACAGGCTGTTTTTATGAGAACTAAGCATAGTGCACTCATTTTTCTCTTACATATGAAAAGCAGCAAAAAGTTCAGTCAACTTTGTGTGACAGGTCAGAAACAGTGACATTCATCAGTTGGGGCAGGCTGGGTGAGGGTGGGGGTGATGTGCAGGGAGAAAGGCAGATTCCAAAACTTTACAGAGAAACCATTTGTCTTCATTCTTGAAAATCCTCCAGTTAATCACAGCAAGGTTGTGATATTTTCACAGCAGAATTAGTACACGGAGTCATGTCAGTGAAAGGTCCTAGAGAGAGAAAAAAAAAAATGACCCATAGGGTATTTATTGCCCCAAGATCATGTCAAAATATTGGACCTACTTATTTTGAGATAAAACAACTGGCTTCAGTTTTTATCTTTAATTGCTAAACTTCATTTTCTTTTAAAAGATATATTTATCCACACAAAACTGGGGTAGAGGCCAGAGGTGCAGGCTGGTGAGAGGATTCACCAGAGGCAGAGTGGGGAACAGAACAGGCAGATCCACGAAGTACACTGCTGAGGAGAGCAGCGGGCGGTCAGGAGAGGTCTGCCGCGCCATGTGGTCACCTCCAGGGCAGGCGGGAATTGAACTCATGCGGAAGTGGCTTTAGCTTCTCCATGCTGTGCTTTAACCTGCTGCGCCACCATGGAGGGCCGAGAAGGCTTGATTTTATAAGAAAATGCCAAACTGTCTTCCAAAGTGGTTGCAATATTTTGGGTCTCCACCAGCAATGAACTAAAATTCCTGCTGTTCTCCGTCTTCTTCAGCATTTGGTATATTGTCAAGGTTTTGGGTGTTAGCCATTCTGGAAAGTACGGTGCTATTTCATGATTGTTTTAATCTGCAGTTCCAGCGAGAATCTTTTCATATGCTTATTTGCCATCTGTATTTCTTTTTTGGTGAGGTGTCCAGATCGTCTGCTCATTGATTCTTTCTTTTTAAAATATTGATGTTTTAACTGTATGAACTAACTGGCAAAATTGACTTGAAAAAACTTGTTGCCTTTTCTACAGATAGGGACTATAAGGAACTCAACAAAGAATTGCTTTAGAATAGGGCACTAGATACAGACCTGGTCTATAGAGATATAGAGTTTTTGTTTTATTTTGGTTTTTGGTAGTTCTAGCTTACCCAAAACTAGTTTTTATTTCTACCCCGGAGACAATAAATATTTTCTTTCTTTTTATTGTCATTTTAAAATGTCAGTTACTTTAACTGATATTTACATTAACAAACATTAACAAACAAATACATTTTATGAAAGAAAAGGCTAACTCAATCCATTTTGAGCACCAAAAGAAGTTTTTACCTGCAATTGTAGAAAAGTCGTTCATTTTTCAGAGATGCTCCCAGATATTGCTGAGATGTGTGGGATCAGCAATCCTGTGAGACACAGCTGGGTCACTTTAAAAACCACTTGATGTTCCTGACATAGAGGCTGACTGGGAGTGCAGAGCCTTGCTCCCTTTTGGCCTTCAGGAAAAGTGTTTTGGATTTTTAAACTTTTTTTTTGTGGTCTGTGTCTGAATGTACGCTTGCCTCAGGCATCACCTGGGATGTACAAGTTGACACTTGGATAAGTATTTCCAACTATCTCTCTCTCTCTCTCTCTCTCTCTCTCTTTTTAAGATTTACTTATTTATTCATACAGAACTGGGGTACAGGCCAGAGATGTGATGGGTGAGAGGATTCACCAGAGACAGAGTGGGGAGCAGAACAAGCAGATCGATGAAGTATACTGCTGAGAGGAGCAGTGGGAGGGTCAGGAGAGGTCTGCCACGCCATGTAGATCTCCAGGGCAGGCTGGAATCGAGCTCATGCAGAAGTGGCTTAAGCTTCTTAGTGCTGTGCTTTAACCCGCTGCACCACCAGGGAAGGCCCTATTTCCAACTACCTTCCAGAAACATTGTTTTGACTCACAAGCCTAACAGAATGATAAATAGTTCCTGCTTGCTCAACAATCCTGAGTATTTTAACAGTTTAAAATTCTTGTCCATTTGACATATGAACAAATAGTATCTTGCTTTAAGTTTCACTTTTAATAACTGTATTGAACAATTTCCTTTCTTCCTCTTCATGTTTTGAAAGTGGTAGATTTCCTGAGAGAATTATGTAAGACTATTGCTTAGAAGAGGTGCTGGGATGGTATCTTCTGTGACTTCCTGCAAGGAGAAAGCAGGCCACAGCAGGACTGGGGTGGAGTGTGCCTCACTGGGGTGAACTACCTGCTGGAGAAAGCATCTTCCATACTGGGGTACCAAGGACTAGGTACCTCCCATCACAAGGGCATGCAGGGTGGATCTGCTGTTTGGAGGCACTATATAATCTGTGCCCCACAAAAGGAAAAGTTAGACTTTGGGCATATCTTTTTATTTTTTTAGAGTTTAGATAATTTTATTTGTTTAGGTAATGGGACTTTTCATGAGTTTCAGATTATTTCAGGTAAAACTCAAATTCAAGAGAACAATGATTGTGTTCTCAAAGTCTTCATGAAGCTACCCTTTCTACTCCTCTTGCTGTCCTTGCTTATGGTTACCCTTATCCTTCATGTGGGACTCTGCTGTATTTTTATTATTTATATGTGTGTGTGTGTATATAAAATATGTAATTTTTTGTTTTTTGCACCCATCTTCATTTTGTGCATTTTTTCATCTCATTTGTAATCTCATGGGCTTCCTACCACCAGTTTACCCATGCAGACTTCGGACATATCTGATTTAGAGATTCCAGCATCAGATAATAAGCGTACTTATCAAGTGAATCTCCATAGAAAGGGGAGGTGCCATGTGCCCTGCCCCACCCAGACAGGTGGGTTCAGCAGTGAGGGGAAGCTGGAGACACAGGAGAGACATGGGACTGGGAGATATTGGAGAGACACAGGAAAAGACATGTGAAGAAAGGAGGGCACGCTTACTTCTCAGCTTTGTACTTGCACGAAAGACTTGACAGACTTGGAAGAGACACATCAAGTTGAGACATGCAGAGACAGTTGAAAAAGATGTGGGTGAGGGACAGAGAGGGAAGCCGATGATGACAGCCTTTATCTTCATTTGTTCTATGAGTTTGTTCCTTTTGTCCAAGACTTGCCTGGCCCAATTTGCCCCACACACATACAAACTACTTTTTTTTTCTTCTTCTTATTTCAATTCTTCCCCCTTGCTCCAATCCTGGAGAGAATAAGGTAAGGGAGAGGGATAAGAAGTAGCCAATCAGGTATGTAAATGGTGAAGAAACCAGCTCTGCATCTTTTACTACAGCAAGTTTCTGAGCTGGAGTTAAGTCTGCAATTGTCAAGGGAAGAAGCTTTGAATGCGATGAGAACTCAAGTTTTGATCTTAGATAGTTAGCCTTTTATAATCTCAAAATGTTCAGGAAAAAAAAAAAAAACAACTATGGGAAGCTGAGATTTCACCCAGAGATGGGGGCAAATGGTCTCACTGTCAGTTTGGAATGGTGGTGGAAGGAAGGAAAAAAGTTGGTCTCTGATAATACCCTGTAGAATCCATGCATCAGCAGATATCCAAGACCAAGGTACTGGCTGGGCCACGCTCCCTCTGAAACCTCTTGGGAGGATCACTCCTTGCTCTTCCAGCCCTCAGTATTCCCAAGGTCCTGGACAAGGAGAGCATAACTCCATCCTCTGTCTCTATCTTCATATTGAGTCTTTCCTTTGTGTCTGTATGTCTCTGTCTCTCCATGGCATTCCCCCAGGGTGTCTGTGCCCAATTTACCTTGTCTTAAGATGACCTAAGTCCAATTGGATTAAAGCCAACCCTAATAACCTCATCTTAATTGGATTAAATTTTCAAAACCCTTACTTAAAACATCAAGTCAAATGTATAGACCTACCCTAACTCAAAGCTGGAGGTTTAGGGCATATCTTCTTGTGAGGAGGTATCTTTCAGCCTCCAGTGGCCCAGCTCATCAGTAATGGTGCAAGTGCATGTCTGATCACACATGGCTGGTTGTGATGGGCTCACCGCTTTTGCCTCCTCTCCTTGTCTTTCTCCAGCTGTTTCTGCTCCCCTCAGAGAGGAATGAGGCCAAGGAACTCTTGGAGCAAACTTCAGCATCACGTCAATGGCAGTGATGCTATTTAATGCACTTGGGTTGTCATGGCAGGTATTTTCTACTTATCTCCTGGAAATACCCAAAGTTAGTCAGGTAATCAGAACAGAAATGTAAGTTCAGAGTCAGGGTCAAACTTCACCGTTTCATTTCACAGATTTAGGTCTTCTTGTATTTTTTCCATTTCCAAGTTACTTAGTTCAGAATTTTGTATTTGTTTTCTGAATCATTAAATGCTATACAAAACAATCTAAAAATAGTCACTGTTTTTTCTCCCCAGGTACCCCCCACTTGGGGACAATCCCTGGCCACCTAACTCAGGGGTACATCCTCTAGAATGGTCCAGTGAAGGAAGCTATCACTATGTGATAGTGCCATGATCAATACCAGAGGAGTGTTTACACAATGGGGCAGGTAAATTAAAGGTATAGGGATGTTAAAAGTTGAGCCTCAGCACCTCTCTCCTGGCCACAGAGGACCCCAGGGCAACAGCAGCCTCTGAATACATGTGCTAACAGTGAGCCAAAACGTGTTACTTCCTGCCAAACATCAAAGGTTGAGGAAGTCACAGAAAATGTATCATTGAGGACAAATCGGGGTGCAGAGACTAAAATCAACAATCATCTAATTTTGTAATTTTATCATTAAAATGCATCATAAATTGTTTCTGATGGGGGGGTATTGCAGATGATGAGTACAGAACCCAGACACTGCAGTGAAAAGGGCATAGAAAGGGAATTGCTTTGCTGAACTTAGGAAAAGTACTTTTCTGCAGACAAGCACAGTATCATGCAGACTTCCCCACCATCTGCACAAATTTCCAAGTTCAACTGCAGTTTCAACAGTTCTCATCCCTTCTCACGTGCCCGCCATCCATCCTCCTGCTCTTCACGAGTCCACTCATGCTCAGGTTTCAGTCCTATTCTATTTCTGTATGACCCTAGACACATTTCTTTGTGCCTTCTTTTTTTTTTTTCCCATCTGTAACATGGTTCCATGGTTATAAGGATCTTGTAGGGATTTGTGAGTAGTAAATCAACTGATACTGATCTAATATCGATCAATTAATGTCTTTTATTCCTTAGTAAGCTCTCAATATTAAACTCATTTGTCGTGGTTTTGTTTTTAATTAGAGCAAACACAAACTAAAAACAAAGTTTCATTCTCTCTGCTGAAAATATGAAGAGACTTCTCTCCCCTCATCTTTCTGATTCAAACTTTTCTCTCTGTATCCTTTTCAAAGGTACATAAATATTTGAATAACTTCAATAAGATTCTTGCCAGAATTGCGACTCAGGGCTTTCCCTCCAGACCCTGGAAGCCATCTTTTTGAAATATTAGCATCCATATCACCTCTATTTCCTAGGTCTTATGGGAGGGGTAGGAGTCTAAATTCAGTGGACTTGGTTCCAATTTGCATAACTCCCTCCTGTCAGAAAAGAGAAATTTATTCTTCTCTGGAAACAGCCAACACAGGAAAGATGGTCTCCACAGCTACCAGGGTATAGAATTATGTGCCAAAAGATTCTACCAGCCCTCTCACTTAAGGACTGCTGAGGATCAGTGGGTGGGGTTCTTGGGTCCCCCCTGAGAATAATTTCTGCAGAGTCCCCATTCAGCTGCACACAGCAACTTTGTTAATGAAAAAGACATTTACAGAGACACAAACAGGCAATGCCTGCATTTTAAAAGGGCAGGTTTACCAGGGAAAAGAGATGCCTGATAGACACAGGTGGGCAGTGTTAGGGCGAGAGCTGTCTCTTGGCGGAGCAGGGATGTTCTTGCACAGTGCTCTTGGATGAAATAACTCTGTGGAGTTTACAGCCTTTGTATCAGATTAGGTAGGTTTTCTGCAACTGATAATCCTGTCTGCCCCCACCTCGGATTCCTGGAAACTTCCATAGCTGATTTAATGACTCGTTAATCATCCCTAACCCTACCACTGGTTTCTTGCCTTGTGAAAATTTCTAAGTTTTCTTCTCTTAGCTTCCATGAAATTCTATACAAAACATGAAAATATGCATGTAATGAGTTTTGTCTGCTTGGTGACATAGGGGTTGAAATTCTTTTCTATCTTTATAGTTATTATTGTAACAGAGTGGTCCCTAGGAAAAGGGGAAGTTCCAGGTTCCCTGCCCCACCCAGAAGGAGGGTGGAGCTGAGCAGAAAAAAGGGAGAGAAGAGAAGGAATGGTGAGAGGGGAGAAGAGAAGGAGGAAGCTGGATGGAGAACAAGGAGACATGAAGAAGCCACATGGAGCAGCAAGCATGTGACGAAGAAACCAGGCTTGTTTCCTGACCCTGGACTGGTTAAGGCAGATGTGGGTGAGAGACCTGTAGGGAGGTGACTATGGCAGTGTTTATATTGATTTTGATTTTACTCTTTTCCTCCCAGATTGTCTGGCCATTTCTGACCCTTTTCCATGGGTCCTGGCCAGAAGGTGCTTGTGGCAGGCTTTCAGGCCTTGCTTTGGACCAACCCCTTTTGGGTGGACTTTTGACACAGGGGATGGGTAACTTCAGGTGTTTGATTTAAAGTTATATTCTTTGTGTTCCATATTGTATACTTGTTACAGGACACCAAATCTGTTTCAGGACAGGGGGAGAGGGAAACCCATGAAGACCCAAACTTGCCTGTTCTAAGTGGGTTCTGCCATCTGCCGCAACAAGACAAAACATATAAAACTTTAATGAAAAGGGACTTTAATACAGTAAATATACAATATGGAACACAAAGAATATAACTTCTAAATCAAACACCTGAAGTTACCCATCCCCTCGTGGGCAAAAGTCCACTCAAAAGGGATTGGTCCAAAGCAAGGCCTGAAAGCCCACCACTAGACTAAAGTAACTTCTGGCCAGGACCCATGGAAAAGGGTCAGAAATGGCCAGACAAGTCTGGGAGGAAAAGAGTAAAATCAAAATCAATATAAACACTGCCATAGTCACCTCCCTACAGGTCTCTCACCCACATCTGCCTTAACCAGTCCAGGGTCAGGAAACAAGCACGGTCTCTTCCTCACATGCTTGCTGCTCCATGTGGCTTCCTCAGGTCTCTTCTCCATCCTGCCTCATTCTCTCCTCTTCTCTCCTTTTTCTCTGCTCAGCTCCACCCTCCTTCTGGGTGGGGCAGGGAACCTGGAACTTCCCTTTTTCCTAGGGACCACCCTGTTACAAACTCATTGTATTAAAGTCCCTTTTCATTAAAGTTTTATTATGTTTTGTCTTGCCGCGGCAGATGGTAGACTCACTCAGAGCAGGCAGGTTTGGGGCTTCAGGGGTGTCCCTCTCTCCTTGTCCTGTAACAGATTTGGTATCCTGTAACACCATGACTGCCTGTGATTCTGTAGGGGAGGTAAACTTTTTCCTGTACTCTCTCTGTTTTCCGTTGGGCCTTTATGAATTTGACTAGCAAAAGACAGATTAACAAGAGAGAGCAAACAGAAGTTTATTAAAACACATGCTTCCCACCTCCACAGGGAGGAACTGCAATGAGTAACTGACAGGCTTTTACGGCATCTTAGCAAAAGAACAGTAAAGCTGTAGAGAAATGGCAAGACAGGAAAAGGCCGTAGGCTCTATGGGTGGCAAACTGAAAGGGTAAATCTGTATGTGTCTGGGTCAGGGATGAGCAGAACTAATGTAAGATTAGGAATATTTAGTTCTGTTCAGTAACTTCCTCTAATGCCACCTCTGGATAATTCACGTTAGTCTTATTTGTATTTTACAGATCAGAAAACAATGGCTGCAAGATTCTGAGTTACTGCCCAAGTCCTGAAGTCTGTGAGTGCAGGGTAGCAGCACCAGTGTGACATGCTACCGTCGCCCACACGTGGGAGTGTTACAGGGCACCCCAATGTGATTGGGTTGCCAGTCTGTGGGTCCTCACCTGTGCACTTACAATTCAATCGTATTCTGGACACACTCAAAAAGGTTAAATAATGGATTTATTTAGAAGAAGAAAGGTAAAAGAATAACCCAGGGAAAGAGGGAGAGAAATACAAGTTAAGCTAGATATTCCTACCAGTTCTGCTGACTTGGACTCTACCAGCACGCTGAAAACCGATTGAGAGCCAAAACGATCAGCCGGGAACCATAGGCCAAGAGACCCCCAGAGTCCACATGTCCGATTTTATCCCAACCTGGCTGCTCAGCTCTGCCCTTACGTCCCAGGGAGCTTCTCCTTGGTATTGATGGGATTAGTAGTTCCAGTATCTGGGGTGGGGGTGGAGCCCATGAAACCTGTACCTGTTACAGGAGCTCAGTGTCTGCCTCAAGGAGATTCTCCCCCTGAGGACTGCTTACTGCTAGCTCCAGAAAAGGACTGACTGGGGTTTGGGGTATCATTCTTAACTTTCAGTCATTTAGGATGTTGTTGGGCAATGTTGATCAATGATGATGTTGGCCATGGTTGCCCTCTCTGGCTCTGGCTACATAGTTGGGGCAGAAGGAGTATGGGGCAGCCTTTCCTGTCACTTCTCCAACCTCCAACATGGCCCCTAATAGCGACAGGATAGAATCAGGCCTGCCAGCACCTGGCTGACACGGGTTAAGAACATGAGCACCTTGTTACCAGTGACTCAGAACTGACAGTATCTCAAAGCTCTGTAGATCTGCCCAGGGAAATACTCTCCTTGTGTATCTTCTGCTGACAAGGTAGGCGAGGCATCAGCTAGAGCATAGGAGGGTGGAGAGGGCCATCTGCTGCCAGCACACCCTCCTCTACCCTGCCCCAAGGAGGAGATCGTGCAGTGAATGTGGGTGAGAGAAGGCTGCCCCTTTCCCCCCTGCCAATTGTCTAAAGTCCTGCTAACATAGGTCAAGTTATTTTGTGTAAGAAAAGGTAAAAGCACTGGGAGCTTTGGGGGCAGAGGGTACGCAGTCTTTCTCTCATTCTTAGTGACTAAGATAGGTTAAGAATTAGCTGGTGTAAGTAAAGAGCTTATTCAACTCTCGGGACATGTCTCTGGCTCTGAAGGGCTCTGAAGGCTTTTTGAGAAAGCCCTGAAGAATTCTCACTAGAAAACCTGACATTTTACATGTGACCAAGGCTCAACGTTCATTAGGTATGAATAGACCTCATCTTTTTGAATGGAATCATTTTCAGAAGCCCTGCTCCATTTCCAGTAAAACCCTGAGGGGCTGAATGCTTATTATTCCCATGATAGCATTTGAACAAGTACTGCTGGCCCCGGGCCAGTCACTCATGCAACGTGCTCCAAGCACTCATGCAGGGGAAATGATGGCAATACACAGGCAGGTGAAATTTCACCCTACAGGGGAACTCAGCCCAAGGGTGCTCTTTGTCTCGGAAGTCTTTGTGAAAACTTGTATAAGAAATATCAGGCTGCCACTATGGAAAGCTGTGTGGAGGTTTCTCAAACTGCTAAAAATGGAGCTTCTATATGATCCAACAGTTCACTCCTAGGTATCTACCCAAAGGACACAGAAACATACAAAACCCTATGTTTATTGCTGCACTATGTATAATAGGAAAGATGTGGGATCAACCAAGTGCCCAAAAATAGAGGACCAAAGCAAGAAGATGTGGTACATATATACAATGGAATGTTACTCAGAAATCAAAAAAGAAAAACTCGTGACATTTGTGGCAACATGGATGGAGCTGAAAGGGATCATGCTTAGTGAAATAAGCCAGAAAGAAAAAGAAAAATACTGGCTGGTTTCAATCTTTGTAGAAGTGTAAGGGATCAAAAGGGAAAATATGTATAGAGTAATTATAATAAAGTAAAAACAAACATCAACTAACAACTATAAACCAGCGGGAGGAGAGAGGAACAGAGTCAAAATTGGGATGGAAAGAGCACAGGGGACTATGAAGATGGCACATGGGTGAAGTTGTGGTGGGAAGTCCATGGGGATTACAACTGAGATGAAAAAATGTACAAAATGTGTATGTGTGTGTGTGTGTAATTAAAAAAAGAAATATCAGGTTGCTCTAAAATAAAAAAAATAGATTAAATTGAAAGCAGCTGAAATTCCTCCCTTTGAGATTAACCCCTGGAAGAACATCCTTCCAAACTTTTCTCCACTGTCTTATTTTCTTGGGCTGTCTAATATAATACTACACTCTGAGTGACTTAAACAATAGAAACTTATCTTCTCAAGATTGTGGAGGCTGGAAGTCCAAGATCAAGGCATGGGCGAGTTTGTTTCTTCTGAAAGCTCTCTCCTGAGCTTGCAGATGTACCTTCTCGCTGGGTCCTTGCCAACATTTCCTCTGTGCAGCGGCCAGACTATATGATTGTGTTCTAAGGGCTCTGCTCATGTTGGACTAATGCCTACCCTAAAGACATCAGCTTTAACTTATTACCTCTGGTTACACTTTGATGTTCTGCAAGTTAGGATGTCAACATATGAAGTTGGGGGGCATGTAATCACATCCATAGCATCTATTAGTCTTTATATAAATATATACGTTTCCCCCAGATGAAGATCATAATGTAATGACTATTGTGTAAACCTTTTAGAAATTTTAAGGTGCTGTCTTTTAAAAAACATTTTGTTGAGGTAATAGAATACAATACCGTATCTGATTCATATTATAGGGTCACTCCTCTGCAGATGTATGAGACCACACCTCACCCACCAACATGGCACCCTAGTCTCTACCGTAGTCTGTTGGGCCCCCTCCCTTCTTACCTCCCCATCATCTTCCCAATAATCTCAACTTTACAGTCAGATTTCTAGGGTTGGTTTTGGTGTGATTTTGTCTGTTACTGTGTTTTGTTTCTCTATATTTCATATATGAGTAAAAGCACCACAGGTTTGTCTTTTTTCTTCTCACTTATTTTGGTTAGCATAATTCTCCTAGCCCCTACCATGTCTCAAAGCAAGATATAAGCTATTTCCATGCCATTGGCTACAAGGCAGACTTTGATTCAAGATTGATGGCCTGAGTAGAGACATGCCTCCTCCTCTCTCCTGAGACCAAGTTAACAACCATAACGCATTACACATTCCTGAGTGTTGGGTAAGTGTCAGTCATTCTTCCAACTTCTTTGTGTGTGTTCAATGACTTCACTCTCACAGCTCTATGAGATGGGCTTGATTATCTCCAGTTTTCAGACAGGGAGAGGTGAAGAGTCACAGTGGTATGAGTGAAGGGTGAAGGGGAGTTCCCTTTCCCCTGGGCGTCTGGAGTGTTTACATGCACGAGGAAGGATTCTGGTGCCCACACCCAGCAGTCTGGGCCTGTCCCACTGCAGGTGCCTGTGTGAGTCCCGCTAACCCTGGGTGCAACACATTCAGGCTATGGCACTGTCACTTCATGCATTTTGATAAGCCTGTGTAAATATTTGTTGAAATAAACATGTTAACATTAATATCCGAAAGGATCCCTTATAGAATCATTTTTATAATTACAAAAATTGAAAAACGTGTCAGGGCTAGGGAGGAAGCCTTCCCAGTTAAGTGAGTTTCATTTCTAGCCACAAGAGAATGCAGCACTTTGTTTTTTTTTCAAGTGGGAGAAAGGAACTAAAGAAAGCCTGAAATCCCCTTGTGCAACTTTTAGAAAACAAAAACAGCCTTGGCATCAGCACAAAATTTCACCTTACTCATTACAAATATTTTCAGGTCCTGGTTTCCAGACCTACAGTGGAAATAATGTGCAACCACATGCTCACTATCCCATCACCTCCCAACTCCACTTACGACACCTTGTTTCCCGACAACCATCAGCTTGGTCCAAATCCAGCCCAGCAAGCACAGCATGCTCCTCCCTGTGTCTCCTTCTGCGAGCCCCGCCCTAAGGCAGGCCAGGAAGGGCTTCCTCTGGCTTACAAGACCGGTTACATTAAGTCCCTACCACAGCAGGAAGCTCTTCCAGACTCACTCTCTCAAGTCCCTCCCCCTCAACTCTCCACCCAGGGAGACCCAGGAGCCTGGATCCTTGCATGAAGGAGCCAACCATTCTTCCTCCTCATGCTTCTCTGAGCGCAGACACACAGGTGCCATTCATGTGTCACTGGCCCCGATGACTCACACCACCGGAAACACGACTGGATGCTCCCTGCTCCTGACAGGCAGGGCTGCCAGCGCCACACCCACATGCCGGAAAGATGCCCTGTCATGATGACTGATGAGCTTTGTCAATGGTGAGCTTTGTCACTGGCCTTGGCCTTGGCTTCTGTTTTCCCTTTCAGTGTTCTGAGCATTCTGAATCAATGGAACGCCTCTCAAAGGAGCATTACACATAGGCACCTCCCATATCTTAATGCTAACTTAATGTTTTGGTCTTCTGTCTGTGTACACACACCCAAATTACAGTTTTAGTACATAGGTTACAACTTGGAAAGAGCCCAGTGAAGAAACAACAGCCAAATGGAAAAAGGTCTGGGATGAGAGGGTGCTGAGCACTGCAGCTCGATTCCCCAGGGGGTGCAGCTGATGCTTAGCTAATGCTTAAAAGTTGATGTTTGAAAGGCCAAAATCGTGTTGCCTTCTTTTGTCCATATTTCCTTACTATGTGGAATCGGAACAAATCAACTTGAGGAGAAAATCAAATAGCTATGTGTTCCTGTGACTCCTCCCTCCTATTTTCTTATAGCAACCCAGGCTGGATAAATTGATCTCAGTCATAATTGTGAAAAGACAATCCTGATCACATCACTAGCAATTTCCTATCTTATAAAAAATAAAATTCCCAGATTCAGAGTCATTTGTCCTTTCACATAAATACCAAAAATTGTTAAGAGAACAACAAAATGTGCATAGTCCTTATTAGCATGGTTTCTCCATGTCCCCTGAAGAGGACGCACTGTACAGGAGACAACTAGGGACTATAAACAGGCAATTCTACAGAAATACTCTTAAACAAATAATTGCTAAAAGGACAGCACTTGAATGAAAGTTTTTTTTTTGTTTGTTTTTTAAGAGAAGGAACTCACATAGCAGCTTGTCTATTGCCATGGGCTATGTGCTTGTTCTGGGCGGTTGAAGGGGGAAGAAGAGTCACACGTCCCTCTGTTGTCATCCAGTTCAAACCCACTTACAGCATGAGGAAATCACCGAAAGGGGGCCAGAAATATCACTCTGGTCCTCAAGAACCTCTGGCTAGAAGGATCCTGAAGACAGGAGTCTTCTTTTCATCTGAGTCTCTGTTTCTCCTGACTTGTGCTTATGTCTTATTAAGACTGACTTACCCTCATGGCAAAACCAACAAATATAATTTCAATAAAGTTTTACAAAATGTACCATCTGCAATTATGATTTCCAAAGACTCTTGCGGTCCTAAGTACAAGGGTCCTATGAAAGCCCTTGAGGAACAGGTGGGGGTCAGACCCCCACTCCGACCTTTCAAGAGTGACCCCGGAGCATGGTCATGTCATACTTTTCCTGGAATCAAGGTATAATGGCCTGTTGGTATTTCTGACTTTTTCTGTCATCTCCACCTACCCAAAGAAAATGCTAAATTAATTCACTGAGAATTAACCCAAAGGTGAAATGTGAGAACATATGTTAAGGTATCATTTACACATCATGGGACGTTATTTTTATCCATTGGGGAAATTCACAGGCTTAGAGGGGTGAAGTGACAAGTTCAAAGTCATCCTTTTTAAAAAGGTAGCACTGGGGTTTGAATTTGGGTTGTATGCCACTAACTGTGAAATTGGTATGTGTGAAAGACCGACAGGATGAGTATGAGGGGCTATCTATTGAGGTTAGGCCTTTTCTAGAAAATAGGCAGATAAACCACTGTTCCAGAGAACTTAAACCCCAGCAGGGTTATAACTTCTGTTCGATTTCTCTCAGCAAAGGGTTGCCACTTTTGATTGGCATAGCCTCATCCTGTTTTCCAGGTCGTGTACCAGGCTCCACCACCTTCTTTCACTGAAAGAGGGCTTTTCACTGATCTGGCCTTGCCCATCAATACTGGTCAGTGTATCCCAGTAGCTCCCAGAGTTAGCTATTGAGCCATCTTTTCTATAAGCCTGACTCTAAGCAACAGCTAGTCAGCAACACCACCCTTCCATTACCCCATAGTCTTGTGAATTTAAAGCAACATAACACCAAAGAATCAGGCAGCATCAGAGTTAGGTCCCAGGAAAAGTAGACGTGTAATCTTTGGGAGGTTGTGTAATGACATTGAAACATCTTCTGGATGAGCAAAGAGGCCAGACAGTGTAGTGAGAACCCAGAGAGAGAAGAGTGTAGTGATGGCCTCAGTCCTCTAGAGGATTAGGGATGTCAGAATATGTGAGGTGTGGTCTGGGAGCCAGAGTTCCTAGGGGCCAGTTAGCCCACTCTCTTCTCTGAGAACTTCTCAGGGTATTTGCCAAGGTCTCCTGTCTATTCCTGATTACCGCTGGCTGTCATGAGCACCAGACTTCCTTTGGAACAGCAGGATGAGGCTGGAGGGAAGACCCCATGGGGCCATCGATTCCTCATCATTATGGGTCATGGCGCTTGTTAACTATGAGAGCCTAAGACCCATTAACGATAATGCAGTCAAAATGGAAACTCAAAATGGCTCAAGCCCAAGACATGAGCAAAATCTGTGAATTAAGAGGTTGAGTCATCCTTTTTAAGCCTAGGAAAAATACATCAATTTATAGATTGTCACCTCAGTACCTGACAGAGAGTTTGGATAAAGATACTGATATTTGTTAAATACAAGTCTGTCTATAAGGCATAATTGTTTACATTCAAAAAAGGTCTATTAAATCTCAACTATACGTTAGGTACTATCATAAACAATATTTTATTCAGTTCTCATAGTTCTATAAAGCAGGTGATATTTGGTGGAAACTGAAGTTAAGAGAGCCCAAGAAATTCACTCAAGCTTTCCCAGTTACAATGTTCTCAAGATTTGAAAACAAACCTTTCTTCGTCAAACAACCAACATGTTCATTCTCTTGGACCTTGTGGCTTCAGCATATATTAATGTATTTTCATTTATTACTATTTCATTAAGCATTTTTAATAAATAAATTACTTTTAAAATATAACTATAGTACAGTTATCATACAAATAACATTAATAATTCACAGAGCACATGTTTCATTTTCCCTGAATGGCTTACTATGCCCTTTTAAATTAACTTGTTTAAATCAGCATCAAAACAAGAGCCACAAAAGTCATTTGACTAATAGGTCCTTTTCTTCCTTGGGTTTAAAAAAAATAATTTAAAAAATCTAGACCTACAGAAAAGGCAAAATTTTAGTATAATGAGCGCCTGTGTATCTTTTAACCAAAGCCACCAGAGCTGGTATGTGTCTTAAAGGCCATCTCATCTCTAATTGTTTCCTTTATCTTTCAAAAAAGCAGTCTTGTTTCTGGATTAAACTAGATCATTTGATCTGTAGAATTTCCCATGTGCTTAATATTTCTGATAAAGTTATTCTTAGGTATAATTTCACATGTTCTCCTATGACCTGTATTCCAGAACACTTCCACTTAGAGAGAGTTTGATGACAAATAGGACATACTTCATTCATTAAACCTTGACCATTTGGCCAAACTGATGTATAAGTAACAGGTGTCCCCATTTTTTTCTCCCTTTTCCCACTAAGTGAAGGAGGTGGCTCTTTACTGGAGTGACTTGCACTCAGGTCTCATGAGCCCCACCCCAGATAGACCTTCCAGGTCAAAGAGGTTGGCCATGGTAGTCCTGTCAAAGCTGGTGCTCTTGTCTCTCCCCAAGCCCCCATCTGTATGTCAGGTAGACCTATTATCTCTTTGGGTCTAGCAGTCACTGGTAGAAGGAGACAAGAGGTTAATTCTTTGTGTGCCTGTGAATTTATGCTCATTCTGGATACAAGGCTCAGAACTAACAGAAGAACCCAATAATACTATATGGGTAGGAGCTTTGGAAAAAGGAAGAAAAAGTGAAAAGTGGGTGATGTCACTAAGGTGGTAAAGACATTTTTGCCCTTCCCTCTTGGACATAATCACCCCCTGCTCAACGGGATTCTCTTTGTCCAATGGGATTTCCCCCAAGTCCCTGAGGTAAAGACGTCCTCCATCCTTTCCCTTTCTTCAGTTGCCTTCTGATTTTTCCCACTGAGGCAGGCCACTTCAATGGTCTCTATTTCTAGTGGGGCCCAACCAACTTGCCTCAACCATGTCCATTCTATGATGGTCTCAAACCACTGGTATCCTCTTTCCTATATGAAAAACTAACTTTCTAACTAGTATCCCAGTCTTCTCTGAAGCTCCAACTTTTGGACAGGATCATGTTAATTCATCACTCTTGGTGAGCAATAATGGCAATAATCAGTTTTTCCCTTTTATTGTCTTTCTGATAATACATGTATCTAGGATATTTTCCCCCTTATTTTCATTCTCTGTCATCAAAACTCATTTTACTGTTCTCCTTCCAGGTACTTAAAATCTCAGAGTGAGTGAGTTACTGTGACATCTGTGCTTCCCCCCAGCTTGCTGTGCCTTCTAGATTAGTATCCACAGTAGATTTAATTAGCACAATATTTACCTCTGCCTCTTGCTCATTAATAAAGATATCACGGCAGAGCAAATTCCCGTGACAGCTCTCCTGAGCCATATCCAGGTGTATGATTATGAGAAGAAGGCCATTTGATTATTTGTGTGATAATTGACATAATAATGTGTTCATAACCATTTCCCCAGAAGCTCAGCAGCTTCCTCAGAAGTAATTATCATACAATTATTCATTATTTTCAAAATTATATATTTTAAATCAATAAAACATGCATGAGCCCTTTCAAAAATATTCCATTTACAGCTCTACCCTGTTCACATCTCTTGGATCCACAGACACTAAAATGGAAGAATATAAAAATAAAACAAAGGGTACAGAGCTGGAGGGAAAGAAGAACGAGTCAGCCTTCTGCAGGGCACTAGTGTTTCTGGCTGTGGGCTGAACTTGTTTTGTTTGCTGTGCCTTGAAAGGTTTTGTTTGCTGTGCCATGTTTGCTTACCTACTAATTTTATTAGCCAAACCAATGGGAAGTCATATTTGAGTAGGCAAATTTCATAAGCCAATTCAGAAAAGTATAGGCAACACTTACAGGGAACTCTTCAGTTGTTCACTCCAGGGCCCCTGGGGGGTTGGACAATGCAAAGATAACTTCATGTGAAATATTACGGTAGGGCACTGACTGTGGCCGCTATCCATTATCAGCGTGTCCAGTGTGAAGGACAAAAACTGCCTTGCCTGGAAATATTCAAGAGACATCAGTGAAAGGGTGAAAGTGACACAGAATATTCTTGGGGGTGAGCCATGGAGCATAGTGGTAGTGGCTTACAATTAGAAACGATGGTTAGTCTTGTAGATGCAGAAGAGATTTTTTTGAACTCTCAAATCTTTAGGTTCAGCTGATCAGGAACTGAGGTCCAGGCCTGTGCCTTTGGTTTTTTGTTTGTTTTTTCCTTTACTGATGTGACATTGGTTTACAACACTGTGTATGACTTAGGGGAATAAGTTGTCAGCTCCTCAGATGTATGTCCCCACCCACCCCCACCATCTGTTAGTTCTCTGCATAGTTAAGTGTATTTGGAAAATTTCACTATGGGTACTTCTTCTGCACTGACACACCTTTGGAGAAACACCAATAGCATCTCATGGTTTTCAAAACATTAAAAAAAATTAATTATTTTGTAGAAGAACTGGAATGTAGGCCAGAGGTACCCAAGTGAGAGGATTCACAAAAATAGTGGGACCAGAGAAGGTGGATTTACTGAAATACACTGCTAAGGGGAGCAGCAGTGAGACAGGAGAGGTCTGCTACACCATATGTGGGTCACCTCCCTGGCTCAGGATTAAACTCAGGTGGCAGTGGTGGTAGCACTGAGATTTAACCCCTAGGCTACCAGGGAGACCCACAAAAACACTTTTCTATTTACACAAACCCAGGATCACTTTTCTTAACTTATCACTCCATCAGATAATTCCTTCTGATCAGACATTTCCTTCTCTCATCTTTGGAGACACGACAATCTTCACTTTTCTTCTGACTATAATGACAGCTGTTTCTCACTCTCTTTTGCTGGATCCTCTTCATCAGCATTATCTATTTGCAGTCCTTACAAGTTATTTCTCTCCTTAGGTGTCCTCTTCCAGTGTTATACCATCAAATGCCCTCTCTGATGACAGATTCCCCATTTCTATTCTCCAGCTCCAGCCTATCTCCAGAAATCTGGACCCTTATATACATATATCTATCAATAGAGTCCTGGATAACATCTGTCCTTGAACATTTGAGAGGCATTACAAATCTAAAATGTCTAAAACAAAATAGAATTTTTGAGCCCTCAAACCTATTACTTCCTTAAGCATCCCCGTTTTACTCAACCAGCTGTTCCAGCAAAAGTCTGATCTATGCTTTGATATTCTTCCCCCAAATATCCCATCTATCAACAAGACTCATTGACATAATCTCAGCACATAGTCTCGAAGTACCATTTCTCCCTCTCTCTCTCCTCTTACTCAATATCAGCTCCTCATCATTTTTTGCCTGGACTAATACAGCAGCCTCTCACCTGGGCTTCTTGTTTCCAACTGGTTTTCACTTTCCTTAGAATGGCCAGAAGAATAGTTTTTTGTTTTTTTCTTTTTGTTATTTTTTTTAAATACTATACTAGTTTATTTTTACATCATTTTGTGCCTTTTTACATCTCAGTTGTAATCCTTGAGGGCTTCCCATCACCAAATCACCTTGTGTGCCATCACCATAGTCCAGTACACCTCCCTCCCACCACTGTTTTTTTATCCCATCCCCCACCCCACCCCCGTAAAATGTCTCTGGTATATAGTTGTTCATTATTATTATTATTTTCTCCCTTGGTCCTTTATACTCTTGCTATTAATGAAACCATCTGGTATTTTTCCTTTTCTTTCTGGCTTATTTCACTAAGCATGATCTTTTCCAGCTCCATCCATGTTGCTGCAAAAGACATGTGTCTATTATTTTTTTTGGTTGCTGAGTAATATTCCATTGTGTATATGTACCACATCTTTTTAATCCAGTCATCCAATTTTGGGCATTTGGGTTGTTTCCATGTCTTTCCAATTGTAAATAAAACAGCAATAAACAGGGGGGTGCAGGTGTCTTTTTGAATCAGTGTTTTTGTGTCTTTTGGGCAGATACCTAGGAGTGGGATTGCTGGGTTATATGGAAGCTCCATTTTTAGCAGTTTTGAGGAACCTCCAGTTTTCCACAGTGGTTGTACTAGTTTGCATTCCCATCAGCAGTGCAGGAGAGTTCCTTTTTCTCCACATCCTCGCCAACATTTGCTGTTGCTAGTCATTTGAAGATGTGCCATTCTCACTGGGGTGAGGTGGTATCTCATTGTGGTTTTCATTTGCATCTCCCTTATTATGAGTGATGTTGAACATTTATTCATATACTTGTTAGCCATCTGCATTTCCTCTTTGGAGAAGTTTCTTTTTAGCTCTGACCAGAAGAATCTTTGAAAAGCAAAAATCAAATCATGATATGCTTCCCTTCTTAAATCATTCTCATGGGTCCAATCCCTGTTAGAATAAAATCCTAACCCACTCGCAGGGTTTATAAAGAGCTACAGGACCTGCCACTTCCTTTCATCCACCACATCCAGTCATGTCATTCTTTTTGGGTTTCTGTGAACATTTTAAGTTTGCTCCTGTAACACAGCCTTTGCAGTATATATGCCTTCTGCTGATTGACATGCCCTCTCACCTCTGCAAGTCAGGTTCTTTCCTGTCATTCATAGCTCACCTTTCAGCATCACTTCTTCAGAGATACCTGAGCTGACCGTCCCAGGTTAATTATCTGGTATCTCTCTGTCACAGCCTCCTGGTAATTCACCTGCATACTATTTACATTTTTTCTTATACATTTATGACATTAGGATGAGAGCAGGGCCTTATGCTCCTTTGAAATATCCCTGGCCCAAGAAACCATCGAATGAATGAATCAATTAACTTAACTGAGTTGACTTGGCAATGAAGGAGGTTTACTCTACCTGTCTACTGATAAAAAAAAAATGTATCCACTTGGACGAGGTGACTTACTCAAGGTCCTCCCCTAAACCAGTGTCAGAGAAAATCTGAATCTTCCTCCAGCCCCGCTTCCACTCATGTCGAGGTTGCTCCACATGGAGAATTCCACCCTGAAAACCTGTGCTCTCCTACTAAGAAAGGGGTACAATGGACGATTGTGGAGGACTGTGGCGGTCTTGGTGGTGGGTGTGGTGTGGCAACATGCATCCGAAGAGGTGTGATCTACTGTCTCTGCATCACCTACAGCATTGTAAATCAATGTGACCTTGGTTCAAAAAAGGAAAAGGAAAGGAAAGAAATTCAATGTCCTACATACCAACACAAAATAAGATGGTGTGCAGACTGCAAGTCTCAATGCAGGGAGAAGCGAGCCTTCCCTGAGTCCTAAGGTCTGGGAGATTTCAGCTGACCATTCGATACAGAATGAAGGGGACATGGTGGAGCAGGATAGTGTTCAAATCGGAGGCTGTGTGTGTGCAGCGAGAATGCGTGTGCACACACACTCCTCATCGGCAGCTCCTTTGTGCTGACACTGAACAAAGGGCCCCAGGGATGAGTCATAGTCCACCTGGCTGCATTCCTTGAACTGAACCACCAGCAGGTCCTTCAGCAGCCATCATTCACCTGGGAAACGCGCCCGACCATCTGCAGGAACACACTGTGATCAGAAATTGAATTATCAATTTGTCTTCAAGTTGGGCAGGAGGGTTTCAGTTTCTGTCATTGAAAGGGGGTCGCCTGGCCATTCCTTTTCCAGTTGAAACAGTGGAAGTACACACATTAACAAGGCAGTATTTAACTGGCCCGGGTGTTTCAGAAAATATGTAGGCAATTGTTCCTATAGCAACAAAAAGAGGGCAGTTCAAGTCTGCTGCTCCTGCTGGATCACAGAATGCAGCAGGTGGGTTCTTCCTCTCCAGACTAAAGCTCTCCTTGAAAAGGAAAATGATCATGTTGTTAAGCATACCTTAACCTCCACTTAGCCTCCAGATCTGCCAGTTCAGAAAACAGCCAGGGTCCTACAGGCTGCATTTCCAAGGACTTCCAGGGAACAGAAGAGGCTTAAAACCTGCAAACCTCCTGCTGGCTTCTTTTAAGCCTGAGCTTTATTCTGGGCGCTTTGGGCCTAGCTCTGTTTTGCTTGCCAGCTCATTTCAAGAGTTAGCACCTGGGCTTGAAACCCTGGCCACCATCCTCCATTTTCCTTGGTTTCCATGCTTGAGCCCCTGAGATTGTCACGGGTGGCTGTGAGGATTAGCAAGCCTCTGTTGCTCTGGGGAGTCCGCCCTAAGCGGAAAGAACTGGCTAAGAAACAGGGGAAGTCAACTAGGAGTTTTACCAGCTGTGTAACAATGAATAAATCCCTTAATCTCTGTTTCAGCTTCCTCATTTCTAAAACAGGATTTGTGTGTTTTAGGATTACCACAAGGATTCTGTGTAAAAGTAGAGAAAGCACCTACCACAGTGCCTGGGCCACTGGGGCCTCCATAAAAGCTGGTTCTCTCCCCTTCCATTCTCCATTCCTAAGACTTTCAGGACAGACTTTCTAGAAAGCCTAGGAATAAAAAAGAATATTGGGAGTGGGGTGGGGTGGGGGGCTATGTGTTGGGAATCTAACCAGAAAAAAATGTATGTTAGAAATCATCCTGTTGGTTTTGAAAATGTTGCAGGGTAGCACTTTCTGGGTGGATCGACATTTCCTTTAGTCTGGTATTGATTTGCGTTTCAGCAAAGTTATGCAAACAAGGTTGGAAATCCTATGGGATAGACAGTACTGAAGCAGGCTGAAGGAATGAACCGGCAAGGGGCAATCTCTGCCGCTCCTCCTGACCGAGTCACCACATACCACCTTCTCATGAAGGAGAAAAGTCTTTCTCAGCTCTGTCCGCTAGACATAGAGTGCAGCCCACAAATTTGAGTCACATATGTGATTCTAAATTTTCTACTAGCCAAATTAAAAATATATATTTATTTTTTTAATTAATGAATTTGAGGTAATATTGTTTACATCACTATGTATGAGCCAGAAAATTAGTTCACACCTCCTCAGATGTGTGTTACCAGGCCCACCGAGTGCCCTTTCCCTTTATGCTCTACCATGTGACCCACTCTAGCAGCCTCCCCCTCTAGCAGCCTCAGTTCTGCAGTAAAAATGTTTAGATTTTGGGTTCTCCCTGGTGGCACAACAGGTTAAAGCACTGCATTATGAAGCTCTCTGAAGCCACTGCAATACGAGTTCAATCCCTGGCCAGGGAGCTGACACACATGGCGTGGCAGACCTCTCCTGACCCACCTGCTGCTCCCCTCAGCAGTGGATTTCAGTACATCTGCCTGTTCTGCTCCCCACTCTGTCTCTGGTGAATCCTCTCATCCACCACACCTCTGGTCTGTACCCCAGTTCTGTATGTATAAATAAATAATTCTTTTAAAAATAAGTTTAGATTTTAAGAACTAGGTATAATTAATCTTAATAATGTATTTTATTTGATGCAAGATCCTAAAATATAATCATTCAACATGAATTCCTTTTTTACTTCCCTCACTTTTCAACTTCAAAACCTAGTGTGTACTTACAGGCCACCTCAATTCAGACGGGCCACATTTAGAGCATTGTCAAGTGCTCTGTACCTGTGAGGAATGGTGACTGTCATCTAAGGGCAGGTCTAGACCCAAGGTCCCATGAGAAGCAGAGCAAAGGAAGAGGAACCAGCAATTTCAGACCAAGAGAAGATGGTGACTGGAAACAACAAGGAGAACAATGGAAACTGTGTTGAGGGATCTTGGAGAACTGTCTACAGCATTTGGTGAGTGGCTGCCGAATTTGCAAATGAAATCTTGTTGCCAAGAAAGCAGGCCTCAGTCCTTATCTTACACAACCCAGCAGCAGCATTACATGCAGGTGGCCATTTCTGTCCTCCTGGAGATATATCTTCCACTTGACTTCAAGCACATCTCAGGCTCTCACTTTTCTCCATTTCCCTGGCTCCTCCTCGTCAGTCTCCCTTGATTTCTCTTTCTCATTTCTCTGCTTTTTAATTCAAAAAGACTCCAGAGTGTCAGTTTATACCCCATTCTCCTGTTTTTACTCACCCCCTGGTAGTCCCTTTGGGCCCAGAGTCTTAACTACCATATACAAGCTGGTGATTCTGAGACATGTATCCCCAGCCCAGATCCCCACCCTGAATTCTAGACTTGTTGATCTCAAATAACCCTCTCCAGTTCCATGGCACTTGCTTCAAAATACAACCGAGTGTCCCCTGGTCCACTGCACCAGCCCAGTGCAAAGACTCATCTCTTGCCTATATCGTGTTGATGGTCTGCTAACACACCTTTCTGCTTTGGAAAAACAGGAAGCAAAGCTCAAGGCAGGGAATAAGTTCCCCTTCTTTATGGGCAGCTAGATAACCATAATAACAGCTGACCTTTATGAAACACTTAAAATGTGCCAAGCACCGTGCTACACTTGACATGTATTTCCTCATTTGGGGAAGCTACACAAATAAGACAAAACAACACTTGCCAACAGTGTCTTGTTCTTGGTATGTTTGTTTCAAAAAAATGCAGTGTGAGGTTGTGAAGACTTCCTTTACTTTTGCACAAATGCAGTGATGGGTCAGCCAGACCCTGCTCTCCATGTACAGAGCACATGGAGTAACTGTGTCGAGAGAGGAAAGAGAGATAGAGCAAATCACTTAGGTCCTCTTCTGGGACTCAAAGGGTGGGAACCACTGAAACTCTGGAGCAGAGAAGAGGGAGAGGTACTGCCTATAAAAGCTTCTTTCAGAGCTCTCCCTGGTGGCACGGCGGGTTAAAGCGCAGCACTGTGAAACTAGCAGCAGCCGCTTCAGTGCCAATTCAATCCCCACCCCAGAGGTGACCCACATGCCATAGAGGACTTCTGTCATGCCCCCTGCTCCCCTCAGCAGTGTACTTTGTAGATCTGCCTGCTCTGCTCCCCAGTCTGTCTCTGGTGAATCCTCTCACTGCCCCTGCAACTCTGGCCTGTACCCAGTTTCTGTATGCATCAATCAATCAATCTTACCAAAAAAAAATCTTCTTTCCGTCTGCATATGGGGAGTGGGAGGAATGAGTGGTCAAGAGTTAGCCAGGGTGAGAAGTGGTCAGTTCTCTTTTGAAAACAGAACCCAAAGGAAATACTGAAGGATTCTCTCACTCCCTGTGAAAACAGAGAGAAATTCTCTCTAGAGGATGATGTTTCTCCCTATAGTGCCATCCAAAATTTTCCAGAATAAGAGAAATTTTCTTCACTTCAATATATTATTCCTAACAGAATGAACAACAATCTCATATCAAGATGTAGGGCTATTGGCCAAATTCACTCATGAACCAAGTCTCTCAGAATATTAAGTCTGCACCTGACTGAAATACCCCATTTCCACCAGGCTCCTGCTGGTCTGCACAGCAGGTGTTTAAGAGGGAAACCTAGCTAAGAATAGAATTCTGAAGCAAACTGTCCAGATCTAAACATGAATAATTACTGTGTGTGTATGTACCCTCAGACAAAGAACCTCCAACCTCAGCTTAAGATATGGATATTAGTCTATTTTTCATAGTATGATGTGCTTGAAGACATTGGTAAGGATCCCAAGTTTGCTGTCCAGAACATTCTCAGGAAAGGTTCCAGGCGGAACATCAGGGTCTAGAATTCTCATACACAGGCCTCATCCCCACTCCCGGTCATCTCCAAATGAGGCAGGTGCTCAACAGCGCCACTAGGGGCAACCTAGTCCCTTCCAGCACAGCAGAGAAGCCCTAAATCTGGTGTTCTCTCTCCTTAGGAACGAAGGTCATGGGCACCTTTCCGCTTTTGTGAGAGAAAATTCAAAAAGGCAATACGACTGTGTTGAATTAGGAATCTCTGCATATGTAGAATTGTAATATGTAACTTTTCCCAAGGAATGGGTTGCTTCCCCCCCCCCCCCCGAACTGCTCATGTGTGACAGTCTCTGTGGTTAAGTGAACCAAAGAGCAAAATATGGTGTGGACTCTTCGTAGGGATTGACTGGTGATGTGTGGGATGCTGAAAAATATTTTCAAACCTAATAGCTAGTAATAAATGTGTGTGATAATAGCTAAAATATCAACACTGTTCTACTAACATCTGTTTTTTTGTCATATGATAGCTCCCTTTTATTTGTGTTATTTTTGTATTACTTATGATTCAGGATAATTTCCCCTTCACAGGGTAAACATGTGCCTGAAAAAATTAACTTGAAAAATGTCTACTACTGATTTGGCGCTGTAGAACAGAAGTACATGCTGAACAGAAGTCACCTTAAAATTGACTTAGGTTCTTGCCTACAGTTTAGATAACCAACCATAATGTAAACCTTGCTTTATTATTAGGAGTGAATGGGGACGCCTGTGCTCTAAAAATATATGAGAAGGAGTGGGAGGGGTGGAGGTTTTCCATATGACTGGTTCTGGCATGACTTCTAAATCAACTGCAACCTTCTAGGACACAGTAATGCAAAGTGTCTTCTCCACCACTGTTGTATAATCTCACTACATATGTGTGTGCAAGCACGCGTTTACACAAACACAGAGACACTGGGAACACTGACCTTCATGGCATGTGTGCACACACACACCTCTCCATGGCACAGATGAACAATAGATGTACCCCCCATGCATAGATTCAATGAAGACACGCCCACAAAACCACGTGAACACCTCAGAAATGTGTGTGCCACCCACATGCCAACAAATAGCACATCAGCATCCATGTAAAACAATATAACACATAGCAGTCCCACACTTACTGCAAATTTTACTTTTCTCTTGGTCATTACAGGTCCCCATATCAATATAGAAACAGCTACTTGGACAGAGAAAGGGCTTCTTAGACCATTTCTACTTGCTTTTGAATCAACTTATGGTGTCTCCAGTAATCTAATGACTAATGCAAATATCCCAAATCAGTGCAGTGGAACTATATCAATATCTGATTCCCAGGACAGTTTTAGAGCCTTTTAAACTAAAATCAAGTCAGCCCATGACTACCAATGGGACAATGTGTACTTTTTATAAAAAACAATATAGTGGGCCCTCCCTGGTGGAGCAACGAGTTAAAGAGCAGCATTACTAAACTAGCTGCAGCTACTGCGGCAGGAGTTTGATCCCCCACCAGGAAGGTGACCCACATGACATCGCAGACCTCTCCTGACCCGCCCGCTGCTCCCCTCAGCAGTGTACTTCGTCGATCTGCCTGCTCTGCTCTCCACTGTCTCTGATGAATCCTCGCACCACCCCTGTACCTCTGGCCTGTACCCCAGTTTTTGATGCATAAGTAAATCAATCTCTAACAAAAAACATATTACTAAGTGCTGCTATGATGCAATTTGTTTGAATTGGAATGTGAGAGCAGATATGAGTAAAATTTGGGGTGAGCAATTTCTTCTTTTAAAGATTTATTTATGCATAAAGAACTAGGGTACAGCCCAGAAGTACAGGGGCAGTGAGGATTCACCAGAGACAGAGTGGGGAGCAGAACAGGCAGATCAATGAAGTACACTGCTGAGGGGAGCAGCGGCAGATGAGGAGAGGTCTGCCACGCCATGTGGATCACCTCACCATGTGGGTCACCTCCCAGACGGGGGATCAAACTTGCACTGAAGCAGCTGTGGCTAGCTTTCCGTGCTGCGTTCCAACCCACTGTGTCACCAGGGAGGACCCAGGGTGAGTTATTTCAATGAAAAATTGTGCAACTGAAAAAAAAAAAAACATCATTCTTTATACAGGACTTGTATTTGAGTCCTAAGGATAGCCCTATATGTTCCATGATTTCAAAAGATACAAAAATGTATTATTTAGGATGTGGTTCAGCTGTCAAGTGACAGAAAACTCAAAATAGTAGTGACTTAAAAAGACAAGAGGAAAAGTAATTCTTTTTCATAAAGATAGTGTCCAAGACTTGTTTTGAGGGTCCATGAAGGACCCAAGATGCTGTCTTATTGCTCCTACGTCTTTATCATACGGCTTCCATTTCAGCATCCAAGATGGCTGCTCCACATCTCGCCGTCATGTACACATTGCTGCCAGCAAGATGTAGGAAAAAGAAGTGTATGCCCTCTTCAAGGACACTTTTTGGATGGTATAATACAACATACTTACTTACGTCTCTTTAACTAGAAGTTACATGACCAAACTTATCTGCAAGAGAGGTCTAGAAATATGCCATGTATTCTACGTAGTTATAGGTCAGCTAAAATCAGGGATTCATTGCTGTAGACTAATGGGAAAATGGATATTGGAAGATAGTAACTGGCTTCTGCCCCACATGTACAAGGATAAAAAAGACTATACCTAGAGGTACCCACTGTTAACATTTTAACATATAGTGTATGTATATATAACTTCTTTTACACAATTGAAGCCATACTGTACATTTTTCTCATCTTGTGAATGTCTTTATGACTCTGTGTAAATATCTATCTTGCTTTAAAATTTCAAAAGAAAAATCCAATCCACCTCCGCTTAATAAAATTGGCATGTTATACAAGTCACTCAAATCAATTATTTTTGCTTGCTGAAAGCATTAATTATTTTGGGAGCAGAGCAGGGAGGTGAATCTGCATCAGTAAAATGCTGGGTGGGTTTGAGAATCTACAAGAGGGCAGGGCCCCTGGCAGAAAGAACACATGGGCATGTGCAGAGGTAACTCAGAATCCTGGGAGAGCCTCCCCTCTGTGTACGCAGGAAAGCATAGAGCGAGGAGGGGAGAAATTGATTCTGGCTTCCTCCTCTCCAGCCAAACCCTCAAGTGCTGCAAGCTGGATAATTCAACTCAAGATATTTTGGGAAAATTATTTTATGGATTCTGCTGTTTATGATACTTAGGGCTTTATTCCCTTAGCAACCTCTCTGAGGTTTTAGAATCCTGCTCAAAAAGATCAGGGGATTACATTTCAGATAAGCACCCAGCGTGGTGACTTACCTTTGCATCAACTCAGAAATATCAGTTCCCACTTGCTCTCATTTAATACAGCTACTTTATTTCTTTGGTGCCCCAAAGATGTATAGTGAAAAAGGATCAGCTTTCTATTCTCCATTCTCTGCCTTCCTTCTAAAGTATCCATTGAAACCAACTCTTAGTTCACTTAGCATAATAGAGAAATGAAACAAAGGGTCAGATAAAGCTGAACTAATAACAAACTCTAGAAATTTGATGGTAGAATGAGGCTATCAGTATGGGGGTGGGGGAAGGGCAAGAACAAAATGGAAAGGGAACAAAAAGGCCCATGGTTAGTGCACTGTGAGTGTTTTCACGATGAATGTGGTGTGGCCAGAGCACTGAATGGGGAGATCCTATACTTCTAAAACACAGACTATGTTGTAAGTCAGTGTTACCTCGACTTTAAAAAAAAATCAACTTTTAGAATCTTCTATGTGTCCTTACCTCTTCTTGCACCAAATTCAAATTTCTTCTTAACGTGTAGCGCCCTCCAATATCTGTTTTCTGCCCCTAACTGCCCCTTATTCTCCTGGTCACAAAAACTTGGTACTGAAGGCAAGGACAATCCAGCTCCCCTTACTTTTCTTAAGGAACTGAGACTTTGAGAGCCAAATAGGATCACTGTCTTTACGGTTGTATCATAGTGAATGCTATTTGACTCCCATGAATCTGTTTCTTTGTGCGTTAAGGGAGAATTTAACAAATGCACCCACAGGTACACAGGTGGGTTAAGTGAGATCATAAAGTAAAGTGTCTTACCCTTTGGGCACAGGGACTAGATGAATGTGACTTTCCTGTTCCTACCCCTTTCTCCCATACCTGTCTCCCTCTGTTTAGAAAGTCCTTGAGACTCAGAATTTGCAGAAGGGCTGTGTTCCAATTAGATTCCCCTTGTTCAAGGCTGGCCTGTATTTTGCACCTGCTGGACTAGGCTGTTCCATTGCCCACGACCTAGTGGTCTCCCTTGTAGCTGAGTCCTTAATCTCTGAGCTCCCTGGGGACATCTGTCAGAATTTACAAGATCTTGCAGAAATCTCCCAGTCTGTGCTGTCCTTCTGAGCCATTAGTACTATTCACAAAGGTGAATAGTACAGGCCTTGGCAGAGAGGCAGCCTGGCCTAGCTCAGAGAAGCCCACAACAGGCCTTAGGGTCTCACCCCAAACCTTTTGTCTCCCCAGAAATGTCTGTCCTCTCTCTTTAATAAGTGGCAGACAAACTCTAAAGTCATGTACATGACTTCTCAAGTTAGAAGTCCTAGTATACATTCTTTAAAAGTAACTTTCTAGGGCCCTCCCTGGTGGTGCAATGGGTTAGGACACAGCACTGTAAGCTGCATGCAGCTGACTCAGTGCAAGTTCCATACCAGGTCCCAGAGGTGACCCACATGGCGCGGCAGACCTCTCCTGACCCACCCGCTGCTCCCCTCAGCAGTGTACTTT
>NW_004567102.1:52330532-52401501 GCF_000260355.1 Condylura cristata
AAAAAATGAAAGGCAGCCCTGAGACACCCCTGCCCATGTGGCTCCCTGAGACACAAAAATCTGCCACCAGGGATTGTAAGGGACAAGCTGGGGAGGAGAAGCTTTTCCTGTTCTTTCCTTCAGCCCTAGGACCTGTCACAGCCCTGGCAAACAACAATCTTACGGAAATATGCCACATAAGAGAATGAACCCTTGCCAGTCTCGGGTGATGCCCTGTGTTCCCTTGGCTAATTCCCCTCATCTCTCTGAACTTCAGTTACTTCATCTGCAAAGAAAATAACCCCAAACTCCATGTAATTGTTTCAAAGTATAAAATGAGATAATGAGTATAAACTGATTGCACGAGCATCATAGAACTTTGAAAATGCACAGAATAGAAGATTAGAAGACTGCTTGTATGTTATTTTCAAATATACCAATAGGACCAATGTTATTCTCATATTTGATGATCTTAGTTGTAAAATCATACATTTCTCCATGAAACTCAAAAAAGTCCCACAACAAGAAACAAGAAAGAACCTATAAAAGCAACCTAATCTCTCATCTCAACTAGCAGAACTAGTAGAACTAGTAAATGTTCCAGTAAAAGAAGGGAATATGACAAATTAAAACAGAAATAAATGAAATAGAAGTTAAAAAGAAAGTCCAAAAAATCAACAAAACCAAAAAGTGGTTATTTGAAAAAGTAAACAAAATAGACAAGCCTCTAGTGAGGATCACTAAGAAAAAGAGGGAAAAAACTCAAAAAGGGTAAAGAAATGAAATAAAAGTTACAACAGACATATCAGAAATCCAGAGGATAATAAGAGACTACTATGAACATTTAAGTGCAAACGAGTTCAACAATCTAGGCAAGATGGAAAATTCTTAGAATTATATAGTCACCCAAAGCTGAATAAAGAAGAAATAGAAACCTGAACAAACAAATCACAAGCAATGAAATTGCAATAGGAATCAAAACTCCCCCAAAACAAAAGCTCAGACAGTTTCATAAGTGAGTTCTACCAAATGTTCAAAGATGAACTAATGCCTACCCTGCTCAGGGTCTTTCAAAAACTTGAGATAGAAGGAGTACTTCCAGATATATTCTATAAGGCTAACATCACACTAATAACAAAACCAAGCTAAGACAACATAAGAAAACTATAGGCCAGTCATCCTAGTGAATACAGATGAGAAAAAGCCTCAATAAAATCTTAGCAGACTGAATCCAACAATGCATCAAAAGAATTATACACCATGACCAAGTGGCATTCATTTCAGGAACCCAAGGGTGGTTCAACAATTGAAAACCAATCAACAAGCCAGCACATCAACAAAAAGAAAAATTAAAACTATACAGTCATATCAATAAATGCTGAGGGGGCCCTCCCTTGTGGCATAATGGATTAAAATGCAGTACTGTGAAGCTATCCAAAGCCACTGCAGCACGAGTTTGATCCCCAGCCAGGGAGGTGACCCACATGGCGCAGCAGACCTCTCCTGACCCACTTACTGCTCCCTCGGCAGTATATTTCAGTCAATCTGCCTGTTCTGCTCCCCACTCTGTCTCTGGTGAACCCTCTCACCCCCCACACATCTGGTCAGTACCCCAGCTCTCCTATACATAATAAATAAATCTTTAAGAAAGCAAAAAAGGTACACAAATGTTAATAGGCACATGAAAATATGATCATTGTCACTTATCATCACACACAATGAGATACTTGTGAGCTGTCACTTATCATCACATGCAATGAGATACTTGTGAGCATAGTCCACATTAAAACACACACACAAAACAAAACAGAAACAAGTGCTGGCAAGCATGTGGAGAAACGGGAACACTAGCGACATTGTTACTAGTTGGTAGGAAGATAGACTAGGCTGGCAACTATGGAACATTGTGTGGCAGTTCCTCACAACACTAAAAAGGAGTCTGCCATCGGTCCACCTAAAAATCTACCCAAAGAACACAAAAACACTAATTTGAAATGAAGTCTTCACTCCTCTGTTTGTTACAGCACTATTACAGTAGCTTAGATAAAGAAACAAGCTAAATGTCCTCCCACAAAATGACTGGATCAAAAAGATGTGCTATATTACACAATGAAATACAAGTCAGGGATTAAAAAAAAAATAAACTCATGACATTTGTGGCAACAAAGAACTGGAAGGGATTAGGCTAAGTAAAATAAATCAGAAGGAAAAAGACAAATGTGAGATGGTTTCACTATGTATTTGGAATACAGAGAAATCAAAGGGTCAGACAAAACAAACTTTGAAATCTAACCACAGATCTGAGGCATCCAGGAGAGGAGGGAGATGTCGTGTAGGAGTGACGGGCAGGGGAGCAAAGAGCACAAGGGGCCATGGTGTTGGGCGGTGGGTGCTTTGGTGGTGGGAGAATTATGGTAACCACACCTGAGGGGAGAATCCTATACAGTCAAAAACTTAACATTAAAAAATAAAAATAAATATTCCTGACCATATAAATTTAACACAAAATATATATTTCAACTACCCTGCAGTATTCTGCACTTTGTTGTCATGTAATGATCACAATAGCCTTCTCCTTTACCAACTTTGGGAACTTTAGGTGATGTTTAACCCTTTGGGGGAATACTGCCCTCCTAGCATGAAGCAAAGAAGCCCCTGACATATTTAGACATCCTGAGCAAGCAGATGCCTTGCAGAGTATGATCAACACTGATGTCTGCGGAAAGCCTGGGGACAGAAAAATAATGGGGTATTTTCAATATCACTTTTCTACCTCAGTAGAAAGAACACATACCTTAGTACATGTTCCAAAAAGTTTGTAATTCATCTCACACCTTGAATCTGGACATACAATGTAGATTTTCCAATAGTCCGTTGTGAGTCCTGTCTCTTTCAGTAATAATCTTCCTTAATAACAGCTTCATACATCTCAGTAATCTTCTGCTCTCTGAGTTGTCAACACAAGGAGCTAGAATTACATTTTACAGTAAAAAACAACAACAACAACAACAACAAAACAAACAAAAAACCCCCAAAAAACTGTGGTGCTCACCTCTAAGAAGCAAGTTTGTGAGAGGGGAAGAAAGAGGTGGGGGAGGGAACAGATGTGTGCAGATGTCTAGAGGGAGATAAGAATTCCTGGCATGAGTCTTTCCACTTACTTTTATAAGTTCTAGGCAGCTTGACTGACTGCAGCTCAGATTTTGTCAAACAACATTCATTTGCAAAGATCTGGGCCAAGAGGGCACACCTGGGAAGGGGCTGTGAACTCAGAACCAATAAGGAGGCAGGTATCCTGAATCTATAGTAAAATAGAAGATGCAGAAAATCCAAAGTTTAGAGTCATTGGGTTTATCAGGGTGCAATAAAATGCCAGTCTTCATATTAAATGTGGAAAATTAAAAATATTCAGAGAAAGTTTTGTTAGTGTCAAATCTGAAATTACTACATGGATTGAAGATGGGTTATTGTTAAAATTCCTTTGTTGCAACCACTCCAAATTATAATCTACTAGGAGTTTTACTGCTGCATGCTCAGTGACAAGGAGATTGTGATTGTTTGATGAATATTCTCAATCCTGGCTTTTTATTAGAGTCATTAGACAATTCAATGCCTGCTTCTTACTGCAGATCAAATAGGCTTTAGAAACTTTCCAGGTGATTCTAATGTTCATCCAGGACTGGGAAACACTAGTTTAGTTTGAGATGGGAATTAGATAGCTAAGGAGCCATAGAAAGTGTTGTGGTTTGAGAGGCTGTGATTCATGGTCATAAACTCTGACAAAGAGAATATGCTGAACATGTTAGAATTGGTATTAATGGGTTTAACCTGTGATGACAAGCCAGAAGTCAAATTTTGCATACCTTATAACATAACTAGTACTAGACAGGCTGATAGATGATCAATATATTTAGTTGTATGTTTAGTTGTTTAGTCAAATATCAAAACTTCACAGACTAGAAATCCACACAAGGCAGGTTGAGAACTCCAAGAACCAGGAAAAAGACACTCAGAGTCTGAGGTCATTCCCTCCATCTTTCAGTCGTTTAATCTCTTTAATCTTTGTTCCTCTCTGCACATCTGCTTAATTCTTCCATTGCAACTAGCTTCCTATGATTACTCATTTCATGCAAGAATTAACATGAATGCTTAAACTTATCATGATGTTCAGTTTGAGAGCCCAGTTCTGACTGACCATTATCACAAAGACTCTTAGCTTAACTTTTCAACAAAGGGAATCTGGTCACTAGTCCAGCAAAGAGGATTGGTCTTGTCGAGCTTTGGGTCAGGTTTCAACCTCTTCTTAAAATCTGGGCTGGTAGTGGGAAATGTCATTTGGTTTACAAGTCTATGAGACCAGTGGTAAGGCAGGTTTTAGGAGGAACTGTGGGCAAATTAGTGTACATCTAATACCCATCCATAACCAATGACCACATATCTTACTTTTCCATCTTCTGCTTCCAAGGAAATATGTGGGCACAGGGAGATAACAAGGAGCCTGAACAAATGTGCCCTACTGCTTACAAAATCCAGTCTGCCATCTGAGAGAGGTAACCATAGACAGGGATTCCCCAAAGACAGTCTGCAAACCTTCAATCAGCATTATGTATGTAAATGTACATGTGCTATCTTCTGCTTGAAAGATTGTTTTCCCATTGAAAAGTTCACGAAAGTCTATGTTCAAAACATACACTCTCTATTTGTTAAAATTTTATCCCATACTTTCTGCTGCATTGTGACACACAAAAATGTAACACATTTAGACTTTAACAAGAATTTTCTTCTTGGGTCTTTATATGATAATTTGGGTAATTTACAATTAACATGTTATTACAATGGTTTGACAGTTCACCTGACAGCTCTGAAATAACATTTTTGGCTTTTAGATGACAATCTTTCACTGAAACCTAATATGACTCTTTAGAAACTATGAACTTCAGTGGATTTGGGGGTTCACAAAAAATGGTGGGGTGAGAAATTTATAAACTCTCCAGTTGGAGTAAGTGTGTATAAACACATTTTATGGTTCAACATTGGTTATTGCAACAAAGAATTGAGCAGTTCTTCTCTTCTCTAGTTAAGTTCAGCTGCAATGAGGCAGGATGCAAGAATGGTCTCAAACTTGGTGGCCATATTTGGATGGAAAACGTCAGAGTAAAACCCACCTCCCACTCCAGTTTGTATTCTCCAGTCTCCCTGCTACTAAAGGCAAGATGAAGTCAAGAGAAAGGGAAGGGTACACTGAAAAATGTGGGGAAGCACCAGTAATAAATACCTTTTTTTTTTGTTTTGCTGTTCCAGACATGTGGTCCTTGAAAATCATGGCATATAATGACATCATGACAATGTGCAATGAATTATTTTAGAACATTTCATGGAGTCAACTCTTTTAGCTTTTGCCTAGCAGTCAGGGATTCTGGCTGATAAAGAGAAGAAAACTTATAGTTTACTGACAAAACAAAACACCTTTAAACCAAAAGGATGATTTATCTGCGCTGAAAATAAAACTCCTGCCTACTGAAGTCTGGTGCAGCTGAGTTATCACTATTTTTGTCCTGTAATTTGTTTTATAGGGTACTAATTAACAGGGCAAAGTCTGTTGCCAGGAAAGTAAATTGCATTTTGCTGTTTTCTCTTCTAACAAGACACAGACCTGGTCTTTCATTAAAGAGCAGGTTCCAAGGGCACTATCAGTTACTGAAATTGGGAAACATTTGCTTGGAAAGATCATGGTGAAACCTTCTGTGTGAAGTTCAAGACTAACAGTGGAAAGGGAAAGAATGGAGGAAGAAAAAGAATGGCACAGGTAATTCTGCAAAGGAAGAGAATGTTTTCCTGCAATGTCCCAACTTTTCTCTGCCCCCTACAATTCTAAATTTCTCTTCTGGCACTACTCAACTGGCATGCTATGCCACAAACATCCTTAAAAAAATTCACTCCTCATCCCCGTTCATTCCTGTTTCCTAAACAGTAGTACTACAATTTTAGGATCGCAACTCTGCTGTCAGACATTTCTGCCCCCAACCCACTCCCTCTTCAGTGCTTCTTCTTTGACTTACACCCTTTGCTACCAGGTCGATGAAATGCATCTTTCATCTCTCCCTTCCCAGCTCCTCTGGTCTTCCCTCTTTTTTCTTCACCTCTCTTTCTTATCTCATTCCTGGAGCCTCTGAACTGGAAGTTGAAGCTTTGTGTGGCTTCCCCTTTCTTCCACCTTCGCCCATGAACCCTCTGAGATCTCTTTTGGGGGAGGAGAGACGGCTGTGGGTTTGGGTTGTTGATAGTGTTGGGCAGGCAAAGAGGGCTTGTGTGGAGCTTGCAGCCAAGAGCTCTGCGTCTGACGTCACTGTGCCCTGCCTGTCAATCTCCTATGGGGCGCGCTGCCAGTAGCAGCCTTTCGGCACTGACAGTGTCTCTCACTCTCAGCAGCACCAGCACAGCGACAGGTGCCTGCGTTCATCTCTTCACGAGGCCCTAGCCGCCTCCCGCAGATAGTGGCTCTGTCAGTGCTGGGAGTGCAGCCTGGCGCCTCGCCACAGCGCTCATGATCAGCGACTTCCTGAAGCCCTGACTTCCCAGGTGAGAAGCCCAGCTCCCTAGAGGAAATTTGAGGGTGTTGAGGAGGGTAAGGGATGGAGGATAGTCAGGGGATGAATCCTCTCTGGAGCCTGAGAAGTGGACCCAAGCTTGACTTCAAGATTTCCCTATACCCTAGCTTCTCTCCCCTCAAATCTTGCAGGGATCTGCTAAGATTTTCTTGCTCCGCGGTTGCAGAAACTTCGCTTTCAGCACCACGGACAGCACCCTGCTGGCCGGAAAGCCCTCATCCTGTGGATTAGAGCCCAGACCCGACTTCCTAAAACCGACACCACTAAGCAGGGTGTTTGTGCACATACAAGAACACTTATGGGGTTGATCTGTGTGTGTGAGAAAGTATGTTATCCGTGTAGAATATCTGTGAAAAAACTTAGGGTACCCGGGCGCATTTCAGTCATTTGTTCAACAGGTATTATTTTGGGTTCTTAACCACGGCTTCTTCGCTCTACTCTGAGGTCCTGGGGTGGTGCGGACAGTATGAGCGGGCTCCTGAGCCCAGGGAAGTTCCTTGCTAACTTGAGCACACCTGACGCTTGCTCTCCTCTACACAGGGTGCAGCGTCCCGCCGCAATGAACGCGAGCGCCTCATCTCTCAACGAGTCCCAGGTGGTGGCAGTGGCTGCCGAGGGAGCAGTGGCGGCGGCGGCCACAGCGGCAGGAGCGCAGGATACCAGTGAATGGGGGCCCCCTGCCGCGGCTGCAGCGCTGGGGGGCGGGAGCGGGACTAATGCGTCCCTGGAGCTGTCTTCGCAGTTGCCCTCAGGGCCGCAGGGGCTGCTGCTGTCGGCGGTGAATCCGTGGGACGTGCTATTATGCGTGTCTGGTACTGTGATTGCAGGCGAAAATGCACTGGTTGTGGCGCTCATAGCGTCCACCCCGGCACTGCGCACGCCCATGTTCGTGCTGGTAGGCAGCTTGGCCACCGCCGATCTGTTGGCGGGTTGTGGTCTCATCCTACACTTCGTATTCCAGTACGTGGTGCCCTCGGAAACCGTGAGTCTGCTCACTGTGGGCTTCCTCGTGGCCTCCTTCGCTGCCTCGGTCAGTAGCCTGTTGGCCATCACGGTGGACCGCTACCTGTCTCTCTACAACGCGCTCACCTATTACTCGCGCCGGACCCTGTTGGGTGTGCATCTCCTGCTCGCCGCCACCTGGACGGTGTCCCTAGGGCTTGGGCTTCTTCCGGTGCTCGGCTGGAACTGCCTGGGCGAGCGAGCAGCTTGTAGCGTGGTGAGTCCGCTGACACGAAGCCACGTGGCGCTGCTCTCCGCTGCCTTCTTTGCAGTCTTCGGCATAATGCTGCACCTGTATGTGCGCATCTGCCAGGTGGTCTGGCGCCACGCGCACCAGATCGCGCTGCAGCAGCACTGCCTGGCACCGCCCCACCTTGCGGCCACCAGAAAAGGCGTCGGGACGCTAGCCGTGGTGTTGGGAACTTTCGGCGCTAGCTGGTTGCCTTTCGCCATCTATTGCGTGGTGGGCAGCCAAGAGGACCCTGCTGTCTACACCTATGCCACCCTGCTGCCCGCCACCTACAATTCCATGATCAATCCTATCATCTATGCCTTCCGTAACCAGGAGATTCAACGCGCTCTGTGGCTCCTGTTCTGTGGCTGTTTCCAGTCCAAAGTGCCCTTCCGCTCCAGGTCCCCCAGTGAGGTTTGAAGACTCACTTCTTTCCCTCACCAATGCCACACCCCCAACAAGTCAACTTTTGGTGAGCTTCTAGGTGCCTGTTTTGAAATCTGCAATTATGAATAGTGTGAATGTGACTTTGGAAAAAGAATAAATATAAATGCAACAAACTCACAAAGACAAAGAGGCTTGTTGACACTTTACATATACAGTGTATACATGTGTACATATATATACAAATATTTGTATCTTCTGGAGGTGTTCAGGATTTGAAAGTTCCTGTTCTGTGAAAAAAATTTAACAAAGATGTGGTTGTATACTCAAATTGTACATCACATTTGTCAAGTGAAGAATTTCCAATACTGCTTAATTATAGCACTTTATTTCTAGCTGCTGAAACTGCCAAAACAGTGTTGCCATTTTCAAGGTCAGGGGGAAGGGAGTGAAAGGGGTAATTTTTGTTGTATGTGGTAGAATATTTTGCTGCACATGCATCAGTAAATTACAACATATTTTGTACTCAAATAAACACATTATAAAAATATAACCTGGGGCAGTTGTCTGATTATAGAATTCCTATCTAAGAATTATTAGCACATCCACTTTAAAAGTTAATTATATATCAGTTTCCTCCTGTGAAATATGAATACAAAAAGTTATATGCATCTGCACATTGTTCATAAATTGTCATTGAAATACATAATCCAGATCATTGGGGAGGGTAAGGAAGGGATTAATATATTCACAGGACACTAAAGGATCATTGATGTTGATGTTATCAGTGTAAATTAATCTATTCCCTTTGTTTCTGTGTTTGTTTGGAAGACAAGTTCCAGAGGATGTCTGAAGCCTTTCATTCATTTCACCAAATCTTTTCCTTCATTTCACCACATGCTCTCTTGTGAATCCTGAAACTATAACTTTTAATTGTGGGGTTTTTTCAATCTAGGAAGAATTCAACATTTTAAAAATCATATTAAAGAAACATGATTTCCAGATCTTGTAGAAAAATGCACAGCCTATGAAATTAATAAATACTTCCAAAACAGGATTTCAAGATCATTGTGTTCATGAGGTAAAATTCCCTCTTGATTCACTCTTCAAAACACAGTGCATTAAATCACTAAGAACTAAACATTCCTATTCCACCAATGGGTGTGAATCATTGTCAAATTGTTCTCATCCTCCCTTTTGTACAGGATGATATGAGGATAAATAAGATAACATGTGTGGACATACTTTAAGCCGCTGTGAGGAAATATGCACACAAGTATAAGAGTTACTAAGATGAGGAAAATACACAAATAGGATAATTTTCATGTAGGCTGTAAATATTGATCAGCTCGACACAATTCCAGGACTGGGAACAAGAAGTGAACAAAAAAAATAGGTAAAGTCTGTGTTCATAGTGTTATATTTTAGTTGGGGAGATGGGCTATAAGCAAATTGACAAATTATGTAGAGAGATTTATTATAAAGATTGGTGCATGCAATTATGGAGGTTAAGAAGTCCCGGCATCTATACTGGAACCTGGGAGAGTTGATGGTATACTTTCAGTCTAAGTCCAAAGGCTTGAGAACCATAAGAAGCCACAGCTTCAGGAACCAAAAAGAGCTGACCAAAGGTAGGAATGGATTAATGTTCCAGCTTAAACCATTTAGGCAGTCAAGTTCCTTTTTAATCAGTGCCTTTGATCTATTCTGGTCTTCAACTGATTGAATAGGCCTGGCTACATTAGGGAGAGCAATCAGCCTTTTACTCAATCTACTGAGTCAAATGTTAATATCCAGAAACTCTCTCATACACACTCAGAATAAGTTTGAGCAAATGTCTGGGTACTCCATGATCCTGTCAATTTGACACATAAAATTAACCATCACACCAAAAGAATACAGTGATCCAAAATAAAGGAGAAAAAGTCAGAAAGGAATTGTCAACTCTGTCCAAACATTGCTGAGTCAGTAAATAAAATGAGGATTAAGAAAATGAGCATAGATTTTGTAATGTGAATGTTATTGATGAATAGAGATACTTCAGGAGAGTAAGAGGGGGACACCTCATGATAGAAGGCACAAGAAAAAATGTTTGAGAGATCTAGTCTCCAACATCTGACAATAGAGCTGTGGCCTTTATAAAACCAGAAGACAAATAATTTAGAATTTTATAGTGTCTATAAATTTAGATCTGAGAAGATCAGCATTATTGATCATTCATCAAATTAACATTTTCTAAAGAATCATCATCCAGCATCATCAGATATTATTCCAGGTCCTATTGATATCCAGGATGACTTCAAGCAGGCTTAAATAACAAAACCTCTGACTATGAACTTTTCCAAATATGTGGTGGGGAAACAACAGAACTTCAGAAATGGAGCAAACAAGTCAATGTTATTATATATTTTATAATTACTGAGAAAAATTTCTTACAATCAGAAAATTAAGAAAGTTCAACACTGGGATAATAAAACAGAAATCATACATCTGACTTCATTCTGGTTGGTATATTCAATATCAGTCCTAGTCCTAATGAAAATGCTTGAGAGTGCCAGTAAGGAGGCGAGACCAAGTAATCAGGCTGTTAATGGCCCTGCTTACTGAGTGGGCTAGGCTGTGTCATGTCATTATGCTTGATATGAACCAAACTGAAGATGTAGAGACATAAAACTGCAGGTAGATCTTCAATACCCAATGTTAGTTGCTATAAGTATATAGTCTTTGAGAAAGAGAAGAGTCATTCAAATATTCAAATACCTACCCCCTTAGCTATTTCATGGACCTTATACATTTAACACGTTAAATTCAACCGCTGATCTTTGCCCCCAACTCTCTTCTTTCTCCTTTCTTTGCCATAGAAGATAATGGCAATGTCATCATTCTAGATGTTCAGGACAGAAACTTTGGAATCACACTTACCTTTCTCTTTCCATCACACCCCCATCCTTTGTGTGAGCAAAGCCAATTGCCCTTACTTTCAAAATTTACCCATGTTCCAGCCACCTCTCAGCATTTTACCATTTTCATTCTCTTTTGTGTTAATTATTCTAGTAGCCTTCTATCTAGTCTCCTGATTTCAGTTCTTGTGCCCATTTTCTTGAACACCCTTCACATTCAGGCTTGAGCCCAACAGCAATACTGTCTCTCTGAAAAAGACGAACTTGGGTGAAATGTTCTAGGCTCTGGAAATAGGCTTTGAGTAAAAATTTATTGTGTGAGAGATTACAGGGTCTGGGATACATGTGCCTAGTATAGACAACAGGACAGACTCTTCATCCCCCCAAAAAGGAGAGCAACTGGAGGAGGCCTAAAAAGGGGCCTAAATTATGAAATCCAGGGCAGGCAGGACCACTTGTCTCACAGTGTATGTTTTCTATTGCTTCTGTAACAAATGATCACCAACTTGGTAGTTTAAAACAACATACATTCATTCTCTTATAATATGGAACTCAGAAGTCTGAAATAAATTTCACCAGGCTAAAACCAAGATATCAGCTGAACTATGCTCCCTTCAGATGTTATAAGGGAACAAACTGTTTTATTGCTTTTTTTTTCAGATTTTAGAATTTCCCTCACATGGTCTGTATTATATGCAGTTATATCCAGTGTTACACACAATGTGCAGCGAGGGAATCATATGGAAAAGGCGACCAAGGAGGAGCATCCAGAGGGGACCATCGAAAGCCAAGAAGAAAATGTTTTAAGAAAGAAGTGACCAAGTGTGTACAGACTGTCAGCGGCCAAGGAAGAGCAGTCCGGTAAGACATGGTGTTCATTGATGACCTAATGGAAAGGAACTTCCATGGAAGGTGGGATGAAAGCTAGATTGAAGTGGCTTTAAAGCAAGTGGGAATTTTCTAATTTTTTTCAACAAAATTAACTTTAAAAGAGGGCTGGCAGCCAGAGAGAAACACAAAGTCACAACATTACTGTCTTTATTTTATTTTTTAAAGTTGGGATAAGGTTAAACATTATTACAGTAAAAGGCAATTAGTGTATAATTGGAAAAGCTGAAAGTAATAGAGAGAAAAAGATAGCTGAAAGAGTGCGCTTTCTCAAGAGGATGAGGTCCTGGGCACAGTGTCATGGGGAGAGTGGGACTCAGGAGGGGGTGGAGACACAGCTCACCTGCTCTAACAGGAGGCAAGGTGGGAATGATTGGTGCTGATAGAGCTAAGTTTATAGGAGGTGGGAGGAAGTTCACAGAGTTCCTACCTGACAATCTCAATTTTTCTGAAGGAGGAATACCACTTAAGAGATTATCGCAAGTATCAAAAATCTAAGTCGAAGATGCTCGGAACAAAACTATGAACTGGGGAGAAGATAGTGTAGTCATTAAATCAGTATTAAAGTGCAGACCACACCAAGCATTGCACAGATGCAGAGCCATTGCAAGTCTCCTATAGCAGTGGTAGAAGTGTAAAATGATATGAACACTTTAGAAAAACAGTTTGGTGAGTAAGCCAGAAGTAAAGAGAATCTCAACTTTAAACCAAAAGGACATTAACTCTTTTCACTTTATTTCTTGACTCATAATTTCCAACTACCTAAGGCCCCAGTATAGCCTAAGTCCCATCCCATCTGGCATCTACAATGCCTTCAAGCAGCTCTAAAACACACAGTCCTGGGAGAGGCTGGGGTTCTGGGGGAGGTAGGCAGCCAGGAAGCCTCAAAACCCACTTTTTACTGTAGATTCTTCTAATTCTATTTCCTACAAGGAACAGATATTCACAGAGATTGTCACAATGTTCATCAAACACCACTTATATGACACACAACAATCAAGCCACATTTCAGAGGCAGCTACCGCAGCTGAAGAAACACTATTTTCTTCTATCAGAGTGATTAAAAGATTTCATATTTATAAAAGATAAGATAAAATGTAATTGGGGGCTTAATCTACTTTTGCTAAAACAAAGCATAGCAAAATAGTGGTGATTTTAAATGTTCGTTCCACCACAGAGCAGTCCCTACTCCTTGGAATGGTAATCCTCTTCCACCCTGCCTCTAAGATCAGTTGACCTTGGCAAATAATGATGTGTTATGAGGCCCCAGATGATGCCCCTCTGGCTCCCCGCCAGCCTTCTTCAGACCTGACCATCTGTGTTTGGATGTGGCCACCGACTTTCTACTCCTTCTCTGCAAGGCCTCTTGACTTTTGCTCCTCCTTTGTCTAGAAGTGTGCAGAAACCAACCTGGGTCAGCCACATTCTGTCCCCTGAGATCTGACTGTTGTGTGCAAATTCTAAAGGTTGGAAAAAGGTTATATCCTCTCCAGCATCAGTGCCCAGGGAGGAAAGGCTGGGTGTTCTCTGCTATTTCCATACTCAGAGCTGCTCCATTTATTTTCTTATCCCTCTGCTGATCCTGTGACCTTAGTCCCCCTTCCATACATACATTTGTACTTAAACCATTTCTTTTGCTTATGACCAAAGAATCATGGTACATCTTCAGATCCTTATTTGAACATATTTTAAAGTTCAAAGCCATCTTTCTTTTATTTATGATTTGTGATAGAGTGCTGCATTTTTAAAGAAAGGTACAAAACCATAGGTACAGGAATAACATTTGGGTTAAAACAAAACAAAACAACTGTGTTTGCAGAGGGTAAAAGACTACAAGAAATGCACCAAATACTGAGCTTTTGTGTTAAGACAGGGATAAAGGATATGTTTAACTTCTGTTTTTTTCCTGTATCCTCAGTCATTTATAGGAGGCATATTTCTTTAATAATAAAACATTAACTTGTAGTAAAGGATACATAAAATGAGGGCTACATTATCTAGTATTAAAAACAATATAGCATTTGTAGCCTCTTTCAGAAGTTACGCCTGTAGTACTTGACCTCTTGTTCCAAATTTCTAGTTCAATTTCCTGCCAGGATTCTCAACACACAGTAGCAAGGTCAACTCTTAATCAACTCTTAATCATCATAGCGAGAGCTGGGATGGCGTGGGCTCACAGCAATCATCTCTCTGTAAGAACAACCACTCTACAACACATTTTATGGCTAAGGATGAATCACTCAAAAACACACTTGCTGGTGGAGTTTTACAGAATGTCATACCAGTAAATAGGGAAGCCATGGTGCATCGGGTCCAGTGAAGGGAAGACCGGCTTTTATCCATGGGGATTTTAAAAGGCTTAAGAAGAAAGTTCCCTTCTGCTCAATTAATTAATTCTAAATTAAGAATTCATTTGGCAATTGAAAAAAACAAGAAAACTCATGTTTACCATTTTTTAAAAGAATAAACAGGATGAGAATGGCAAAATCTAAACTGATGACATTATTTTCATGTGTAATTAATGTGTGCTTATTTCAAGCAGGACATCTTTAGTATGTTTATTTCCTATGTCTATTTTTCCCCCTATTGCTGCCTAAATAAAACATAGCATCACAAAGTTAGTGACTTAAAACTACACACATTGGTTCTCCTATAGTTCTAGAAGCCAGAAGTCCATAGTCAACCTCACTGAGCTCAAATCAATCACTGGACTGATTTCTTCTGAAGACTCTAGGGATGAATACATCCCTTGCTTTTCCCGTCTTGTTACCAACTGTCCTCATATCTTGGCTCAATCTCCATACCGTGTCAGCTTTTCTCCCTCTACTTCCATCATTACATGGTCTTCTCCACCTGACCTTGACCTTCTGTGCCCTTCTTAAGGGAGCCTTGTGACTTCTTTGGAGCCATGTACATAATCCGATATAATCACTCTATCTCAAGATCTTTAACTTAACCACATGAGCAAAGCCCCTTTTGACATATCAGGTAACATTCACAGATCCCAAGGATTAAGACATGAACAACTTACCATAGTAGGTACACCAACATTCTCTATTAGTCTAAAATGAACCAAACTTTTGAAAATGTACAGGAAATGCTTTTAGTTAAAAAAAAAACATTCTGGTATCTGTTATTTGTAATAAGTATACTATAATGTGGCCAAAAAGTGCCCAATTTAGAAAGTTTCATCTATTTTAATCACTTCACTTTTCCAAAGGGATGAAAGTTAGCATTTGTCTCATCACTATGAAGACCAATAATTTTATAAATGATAAAATATAAGTTTTAAAATTAAAGTAGTGATTAAATTGGGTCTTTTTAATTTGATTAGTAATTAATCTATTTCCTCTAAGGTCTCAGAATTTTTAGCCATCTTTACATTCTTCATATTTGTCATCTAAGTTGTGTGATAAATGAAAGACCCTAAGCAGCATCCTCTGTCTAAAGAGAAACTGAAAGGTGGTAAGTACAAGGATACCAGCTGGTTTGGAATCTGCTTTCTCAGTCCTTCATCACCAGGGACCCAGGTAAGATCTAAGAAGTGACCAAGGCTAAGCCCTAAGCATTCAGAATAGAAGGTCCTGAAGACCCCACTTAGCTTTACACATTCGATTCAATGGAGAGTCCCCAGGCTCATATAGAGCTCATTGCTTTTCCCTTAAACATCTTCCTAATAAAATCGGTTGTTTGATTCCCAAGAAGGTAGGAGAAGATTACAGAAGTCTTAAGGTCACTGAGGCAGTGGAGTGCAGCGAGTTACTTTATGTGGACACATTGGCTGCTGCAGTGATGAGGACCTGGCAGCCTCTGTGAGTGGACAAAAGATACTTTCTGACACTTGATTGAAACAGTTAAAGAATATCGTAGGCTTTCAGAGTCCTCTGAGTAATCTTGAAAGAACTGTTGTTCTTCTCTTTGAAACATCTAGAAAAGGACAAGTAATGTTCTCCTTAAGAAAACCAAGATGTATATGGGTGATTTTAGAAAAAGTTTCAGAAAAGTTCAGAAAAATCCCCTGGTCTCTAATTTGCTTGCAAGAAAAGGCCTCAACCATCCAGAAAACTAGATTGCTTTAAATGACTTACTCTAGTATGCAGACAGCTATAATTCTTTGTAAATTAATTTTTCATTAATTTGCATTCTACTCATTCAGAATTTTTGATAATTCTATTTCACCAGGAATGACTAAAATTTTGCCTTCACAAAGAAAGGATTTGTCAAGCACAGTGATAACATAAAGAAGATTTCAGAGATATTCTCAGTCTGTTTATCAAGAAATTGAAATAAAGTCCTTTGGAACACTTCTTTGCAAATAGAAACCACAAAAGTACGTTTTTTTGTTTATTACCACCAATGTAGACTGACATATAGCAGTATCAGTTTCAGTGTATGTACCTGAAAATAATTTTTTAAAATAACATTTCTTTGACTATATTGAAAATTAGGACTGAGCACCTCAGTGTGTCCAAGTTAATGAGATTTTTTTCTCTTTTCTCGTACATATTATATCACAATTGAATCAGTCTTAACTAAATAGTCTGGAAACTAAATAAAATGAAAACTTTTTAAAGACACAGTCACCATTTTTAGCAATTGATCATATGAGTATATTTATGACATTCTTTGTTAAATTGAAAAGATCAAACATCATGTTTTTTTCTTCGCAAATTATACTGACTTGCCAATTGTTAACTATGCAATTCAGGGAGCAAGCTTCATCCTCCACCCCCAGCCCATGCTTCACTCACCCTCCAGCAAAGCTTCAGCGTCAATACTATCACCTTCCCTTCTCCTCCCCTCCTGCCACTTCCCTCTGGCAATCCTAAATTTTTCACAGAGTCTAAGAGTTATTTGTACTGTCAAACACCATTTTAAATTTAGAAATGCATTCCATTTCAATAATCAACACCCAGCAAAACTTACCAAAGCTTAACAATATTTGCAATCTACCCTGACTTTTCTCCTACAGTCTTATTTAAAAGTTCTGGATAAACAATTTTCACATCCTATAAAATCACAGCTAACAGGCAAAACTCTGAACTTGTAGACACAGGAGAAGTTTGTGTGTCTCATGAGGTAACCTGAACCCTGGAGAGGCTCATGACCAAATATCTCCTGGGAGGTGTATCTAGAAGGTGGGGTTAGTATGTAAGTAACATTTTCTAATTTAAAGCTGCTTTAGCACCTTACAACTTTGTGTTTTGTATTCAGAAGCGCTTACCTCAAAAAATGGTTATATCTGATTACACAAACTATTTAGAAAAAGGATTTAAGTTCACCTAAACAATAATTTTGTTTGAACTTAAAACCTGGATTTGGTCATTCCAATAGTTTATAAATAGATAGCAGGTGGTAAATGCTTTTGATTTCTAAATGATTAGTTATTGAAAGTTGGTTTTAAAAAACACTTTGGGCCCTCCCTGGTGGCGCAGTGGGTTAAAGCACAGAACTAAGAAGCTAAAGCCACTTCCGCATGAGTTCGAGCCCCACCTGCCCCGGAGGTGACCACATGGCATAGCAGACCTCTCCTGACCCACCCACTGCTCCCCTCAGCAGTATACTTCCTCGGTCTGCCTGTTCTGCTCCCCGCTCTGTCTCTGGTGAATCCTCTCACCCTCTGCATCTCTGGCCTGTACCCCAGTTCTATATGAATAAATAAATAAATCTTTAAAAAAAAACCACTTTGACCAAGTAATATTACATCTCATTATTCCCGGAGTGGAAGTACATAGTAGATTAAAAAAAAAAAAAAAAGATGGATTTTCAGTTGATACCTATTAAAAATGGGAGACGAATACGCAGGAATTTGCTGTACTTTTCTCGCTACTGTTATTATACTCGACATTTTCCATAATAAAAAGAGAAAATCTATGTTGAAGACAATTAAAAGAAAGCAAGACTGAAGTTAGCATCAGCAATGGAAAAGCAATCTGAATTGTTAGTTGGTCTTGTCTTTTTAACAATATCTTTAGGGTCTGCACTATAAACTGCTAGTCATGGCTCACAGGTTTAGGCCAGAGCTGGGTCTATAGGCCTGAGGGATGGTCCATCCCAGCAGGGGTGAGTCAGGCCTCAGACTGCTGGTGCTTTGAGGTCCCTTCTCCATAGTTTCTGGGCTGTCCCTGACAACCTCAGCCCACCTGCCATCTGAATATGTTAGACTCAAGGAATTCATGGGTGAACAATATGAGATTTCTATATATTAATGATTAATGATCCAGCCCATCATGGGATGAAAACTGACCATGATTCAATACCTGCTTCTCACTGAAAACGGGCATATATGTGCACACACACCTACAGTTGCACATTTAAAAGTGTATAATCTTACCCCTAACTTATTCCCAAGAGGATTCAAGATATTTGTGCACATGTGAAATAAAACTTAAATAGTTTTGCCATTTAAAATGTCTCTCCCTAAAATAAAGCTCCATGAATATTTATCTTACATTTGCATAAAAAAGGCAAACACCTTGTCATGAGCCCTTTTTATTCAGTTGGTTCACATCACTCAAGCTCATGAGAAACTTTCCCATTTATATACAGAATGTTAGGCTTGCTCATGATTGAAATATGATTAAAATCAGAAAAGTTGCCCAGTTAAGAATTTTGCTTTTCCTGAGTAGCAACTACTTCAAATTCTTATTTCGTGATTCCTCCGATTGCCTTTTGGACATGGAAATAGGGATCCCATCTCATAAATGTACATGTGTTAACACGTCCTGCATAGAAAGACATTTTTTTTGCTGGAGTTTAGTCTGCATTTCCCTTTATCCTTTCATTATCCATCATCAGCAAAAGTCTCAGAATCAAAAAGTCGGAAGCAATTTCCTAGCTAAACTAGAGTAAATGAAGCCAAATCTCAAAAGATGACTGACCATTGAGAGGCTAAAATCTAGGAGGAAATGTTCCCCATGAGCACAGTAAGCAGGGCCATTACCCCACTTATAATCAGATAGTAGATTAAACCCCACAGGGGAATTCTGTTACTTTCCCTGGGAGCTTGGCCCGCCTGGATATCAACAGGGCAGGCCCTGCTCCAGGAGCAATCTGATGACTTGGGATAGGAAAAACAGTGAGGATGTTTTAAATTGAGTGAATCTGGAATAAAAATTAATAATCATATTTTTTTCTTTCAACAGTACCGAAGACTGCATGTTTAAACATGCTGACTGCCTGTTTAAATTTCAAGAATGCCTAAATTCTGACCCACACCTTCATTGTGCCCCTGAAACATGCCATGGACTCTTTCCTACCACCAAGGTCCATTCTCATGACAGATGCTCAGGAACACTTAATAGATTACCCAATGGAAGCATGAACAGGTGGTAAATGTGGTCGTTGATGAACAAAGCTCTCTCAAGTCATTCAGTGTTCCTTATAAAACTAGTTTTAAGAATGCAGACTGCAGATCATTTTCCAAGTTATCTGTGCATTTTCCATCAGTCCTGGCCCCAAGTCCCTCCACATAGACCTTCCTGATTACATACTTTTAGGTCAGGTCCCAGCCAGGTGCTTTAGATCACTTGATATAGGCTGGATATCAGAAATCTCCTGGAGACCACTTAGAGCTTATCCTTTCTTATACTTTTCAGAATTCAGGCATCAGTAGTTTTAAAACTCCCCCAGGTGATTCCAATGTGCACCCAAGATGAAAATTCAGTACTAGATATGCAATTTCATTTTATCTTTAAAGCAACCTCATGAAGGACTGTTTTTCATGCTTATCCCATACAAGAAATAGGCAGGTTCAGAGCTTAGGAAAATTTACAGGAAGTTCCTAACTTACCTATGTCTGATTCTACTATCAAGGCTTGAACAAAAGCTTTAATTACTTAAGGGAAATTAGCACTTCAAATGCAGATCCTGATATGTCAGAATTCCCTGACTTTGTCAGATTACCAGCTCCAGAAGCAAAAGCAGGACTCCAATGAACAGGGCTCAGGGAGGAAACTTTTTGCTACTGGAGGAGTTTAGGGTGTTCAGACTTTGGGTCATAGTGACACTGTGATATCTTAGTCTCAGGAGTCCTGGGACTAAATCTGAATGTTGGGTTGATTGTTCTACTAAAATTGCTTATGTTCTGATGAATGGACACCATTTCTCTTGAAAAAAGAAATTTCCCCTATCAACAAACTGAATGTTGATGGAAGAAAGAAAACCTTTTCTATCTTGAGTTAGGTATTAGTCCTCCAGGGTGGTGGACAGAGGAAACACCAGCAGGTGTGAAGCAGGCTGGTGCCAAGCAATGAGGCACTTTGTATTCTTTTTTTTTTCTTCAATAGTTTATTTTTCCATCATTTTGTGCATTTTTCCATCTCAGTTGTAATCCCCTTGGACTTCCCATCACCAAATCACCCATGAGGCACTTTGCATTCTTAAACCTGCTACTTTTCCTGGTCCTTGGAGAGAGCTTTTTCAAATGGGTCAATTCTAAGGTGCCACCCAAATATTATGCATCAAGCTCTAAGGGTGGGAATGAAAAAGTTCTTTTAAATGGAAATGACATAGAAGGACTGTCAACTGAAATGAGTGAGCTCTAGTGTATGGACTGAATAACAGGTAATTATATCTTTCTCTCTGCATTTATTTCCCTTTCAGAATCCCCCAGCCCTTAGCACAGTCTGATTTAAACATCTTCTCCTAATCTACTGTGCACTGTGAGTTGCGTGTTCATGCTAGTGCCAAAATGGGAAAAGTGATGTAAGGCCAGCCTCAGGCTGGTGTGATGGTGGCAGTGTCACCTGAAGAATGCTACATAAAGACTTAAATTGAACCAGAGAAATTGGCTTCAAATCTTGGCAGTTACTGTGGACTTAGAGATCAACCTTCGTCTCTCTGGGTACCATTTTCTTCACTTATAAATTGTGAATGAAGTAAAGAGTATAGATAATCCATCTAATACAATGTCTACAGGTTCCTAATACAAATTTTTTAAAAATCCCTCTCTATATGGTAATCAGTAATGATTCCTCTGATTTACTTTCAGTTTTTTTGTTTGTTTGCTATGAGAGGCAGCCTGTCTTCAGTCTAAGACAGGCCCAGATGGAAGACAGTACCAACCAGTTGGGCAGGAAGGGCAGCCCAAGGACACTGTACAAAAATACAAACTTGTATCTGAATGATGACAGTTTCAGTATTGACATTTCATAATGGGCCTGCATTAGATAAAATGATTCAAAATTAGATTTCATCAATCCATCAACCAGCTGAATGCGAAATTGAATTTAACCTACACAAAGCTTTCTCAGGAAACCTCCTCCATTAGACAAGACCCAATATTTGCTTTTAAGAGAGAATTTTCCAAATGTAAGAACAAGTGCAAGCCCCATGTTTTGGGGTTTATTTATTCTTTAATGTAGGCCAAACCACCGGAGGTTACTATCAGTGCTTTTTACCTTTGGCCAAGATCAAGTGCTGTGGTTACCATCACAGTTGGCAATGGTTACAGTATCTACTATGTCCATGCAAGGTTCCAGGGGATGGACCAATTAAGGGTGGGAGCTGCAGATCAGGATGCATGAAGGAAAACTCTGCTGCTCCCTGCCAGAAGAGTACAGTCACCTAATCCCTCTCTGTATCAGTGCATCCCCTGGGCAGCTCTTTTCCTCTCCTTTTATTAATCTCTTTCAATCTCTTGCTGGCTTTCTTAGTATACCTCTCATTATATATCACTATATCGCTATAACATCATATATTGCTATATACTATAAAATATTACTATATTACTATAGCTATATTACACATTTTAGTAATGCTACTTATTTTTCTGCTAATGGGAGTTTTATTTACCCCCCTCATAAGAATACAAAGCCTGATATAATATTCTCAGTGCCTATCTATCATTGTGCTTGGAACTGTGATTTGGTATGAACCTAATCAATTCTTTTAAATGAATGAGTAACAAGAGGGAAGATTTGAAATGAGAAAAATTAAGGGTATTGGAGTTTAGAGGATGAAGAGAGCACCCCTTGGTGCCAAGAGAATATGGTCCCTTTAGTGAATGGTGACAGAGCAACAGTCCCACTAGACTGGGAGGAGAGGGAGTGTTTGGTCACATTCCTGGTGCCCTTTTAGTGGACAACCACTAAAATATCAGTAAAATATCAAATGATAGTTTAGTATTTACAGGTCACCCAGGTATGCAGACTTCCAAGGAAAAGGCTTGGGAGTGGGATGCCTAGAACTGAATGCTTGTTAGTTCTTCCTGGCTTGGGTGTCCTTGCTAAGTAGCTACCTATTTTCTGTCTGTTTCCTTAGTAACACCTAATTTCCACTGCAGTGTTCAGGTCTTGACCAAGGCCTTCTTAGCACCTATGGTGTCACACATGGAACAGGGCTAACTTGCATTTATTAAGCACCTACTTAATATTTTAACCACTAGCTGTGTCCCTCAGTGTCACAGCAATCCTATACAGAAGGTATTACTGAGGAGACAAACAAAATAGGTAGAGACTTAGTAAGAGCTAAGGACAGTGTTCAGTCCCAGGCATCCCATTCCCAAGACTTTTCCTTGGAAATCTGCACACTCCTGCCTCCCCAAGCTACTCATGTACACTTATGGTTGATGTTGTTCCTCAGCATTCTAACCCAAATAGAGTTTGTTAAATATTTGCAAGCAGCTCTTCAGTTTGACAACCTATTTGGGGAAATGCTATTAAAACATCTTTTTTTTTTTTTTGGAGAATGTGGGCACTCAATTAATTTATATGACAATAGTTTGGGTTTCATATATACTCAGATGTTTTTAACAGCCTGTTTTTCAACATCTTCCATGCTCAAGATAAGACCCTGTTCTGGTCTAACTCAATATTGGGGTCCACTGGACAATCTGTTAATTTGCTGAAGTCTTCAGAGGTGTTTTTGCACCACTTGACAGATTCATCTCCTCTTCCTTCACAAGCTGTCTTTTGGATTCCTTCCCCACCTTAGCTGATACACAATCTCAAATGCCAGCTGGGAGACTGGGCACACAGTCACGAGCCAAAAGTAGGCAGTGCTGCTGTTAGTGAGAAATCACCGGTAGCATACAGGATGCCAACACTCAGATCCACAGGCTTGCTCATCTAACACGATGCAGAGGCAAAAATAAAAAAACAAATCCAACTCTGTGGAATTCTCAGATGCAGTGTTGGGCTTTTTGGTGGTTGTTGTTTGATGTTGACATGTAATTGTTGGAATTACCCAACAGGTGAAGTGTGTATATGGAGGGGAATACATCTTATTGGTCTCTGAAAAGAACTCCCGTGCAAACCCACCCATGTCAGTAGCAACAGCTGGATCTATTAAGAAAGAGCTAGGGAAAGAAGCCTCCCATTGCCTGTCACCACTCTCACAGGAACCTGGTATGCCAGAGCTCTGTCACTCTTTGTATCTAGCACTTTGTTCCAATAAAATGTACATAAAGATTTTAAACGGATCTAGTGTGGTACTCCACACAGTGTCATAGAATAGAAAGGTGTGCGTTTTTCCACCTTGGGTCTGCTGCAATTCAATACAGGGTTTGTTTTCCTCATCAGTCATAGATAAATGTAAATTTGCTTATAACCAAATTCTGGGAAAACACTGAAAGATAATTTTAGTCCTACATGGAATATCAAGTTATATCATTTCTGTAACAGTCATTCTGACAAGTTCTTTTAGAAACATTTCTAAAAGCCTGTAATTAGAAGTAGACAAACTGACTCTCTTAACTAAGCAAGAATTTTCATATACTCTTTGAGATATGTCATCGGGGTCATTCGGTGTGGAGATCCTAAAACAGAGGGACTCGTAGTAAAAGGTACCAGATCCTGAATATAGTGTTCTCTTTATGTGGTGGTTACAATTTCTTTGAAAACAGTTTTGCATGATGTACATATGCACACTCTGCACTCTGGCTATTTTCATTGCCAAAAAATAAAAATTTCCTAAAGTAGACCTCAGGCACTGTAATTCTACAAGTGCTTCTATTAGGGGGAAAGGATGTCCTGAAGAAACTCTGCAGAGTTTTGTGGACTCCACCCCCTACGCCAGTAAACTATGATTCCCAGCAATACCATGGAGAGAACTGTGAGAACCCAAGGGCGCAGCTAAGCAGGCATGCTGGGACTTTTGGGAGTATATAAGGGAGCCATGTTAGATGCTGTCTCTCTCTCTGGACCACATGGCTGATGGCTGGTTGCTTGGCTCTTGATGAGCTTTCAGTGTGTTATTGGAGCTCCAAGTCAGTGGAGCTGGTAGAATGTTCTAGTTAATTTCTCTCTTTCTCTTTCCCTGGGTTTTCCTTCCCCTTTTGTAAATAAACCCATCATTGACCCTTTTTGTGTGTACCTGCAGTATAATTGAATTTTAAGCACACAGGTGAGGACCACAGACAGGCAACCCAATTCACATTGGGTTACCCTGTAACACTTCCACTATACAGACATGTGGAAGAAAGCTCATGACTATTTGCAATAGTAAAAAGTAGAAGCAACCATTATGTCTTTCAGCTGTAGAATGGGTAAACTAAATCACATAATAGAATTATAAACAACCATTGGAATGGAAAACTTCTATAAGGATGAATCACACAATCATAATGTTGAGTAAAAGACACAAAAGAATACTATTAATTGAGTCCACTTGCTTAAACAAAGTTCAAGACTCCACAAAGGGAAGAAATACTGACGTTCATTTTACAGTTGTTACTATTACTATGTATTTTGCATTTGGTGGCCATTTTCATACGGGAGTATATGTCATGATTTAAAATAAATGACTAGGAAGGAACTAAAATGAATGCATACTGATCATGTTCTGATTGCACCTTCATCCTTTTTCCAAATAAAACCCGAGTCCGTAAGATCAGAAACCAAAGGCCAATCATGGAATTTCTGGGAGTTTTTATATGCTTCAAACCAAGTTAGCACCCAGTTCCTAGGGCCCTCTGTGAAAGACACCTCGTTTTGAACTCCAGAGCTCCAGCTGCCTTGGGACCAGCTTCCTAAGGCTTTTACTTGATGAACAAATTGCCCTGCCAAGAAAGCGTCAAATTCTATCAAGTTTAATTAGGCAATTTCTGTCTATAAATGACATACCTCCTGTACCCGAGGAGACACACCCAGGCACTAATAGGATGTGACAGTTCCATCATCAACAAAGCCTCCCCCGCCCTCAGTTCTCTATAGAGGTGAACACCTCCTGTTTGGGAGGGGCTGTCAACCTTGGGAGGGTTTGAAAAAAGCAAATCCCGTGAAGTCTCAAATAAGAGAGTATGTGGATCCCCAGGCCCACCCGAGTGCCATCCTGTGCTGCTAATGAGCGTGTGTTGGGGAGAGGCGCCTTTTCAGGCCAGATTATATTCCTGCTGGAGGTTGTGGAATTCTTTTCATCAAGTTCTAGCTTTTTGAGAAAATGGTTTAAAAATGTTTTTGTCAAGGTCATAAGCAATATACTCCTATCCAGACTGAGGAGCCTAAGTATCACCTTAGAAAGTATCCTAGAAAGGTGACCTTATAACCTCATATTGTTACCACCTCTAAGGCAAGAGAAAAAAGATGTTTTCTTTTCCTTTGGAATAAATAAACAACTGACTGAAAGCTGAGGTTTCTGAGTCTTAACAGAAATCATTCTTTCAATGCTGACTATAAAGACATCCTTCCCCAATGTATTTGGGTTTGGGAAAGGAAACATTCAGGGCGCTGGGGAAAGAGAAAAAAAAATTCCCCTTCCCCCTTCCAGCTCCTCCCAACCACAGTAAGATCTTTTGAAATGTAAGTATTGAGGGAAGCTTGTGGGTGATTGTATAGTGCCAGTTTAAAGAAAGAGACATGTTCTTTGTTTTCCTCAGGAGACTTTGGGGGGTGGGGGAAGGTGAAAGGCAATGCCAGCAATGGCAACCACAGGCTGCAAAATGCTAGAAGCCAGTGGGTTTCAAAATGTGGTCCCCAAATGGTCACCTCAGCATCACAGGTCGACTTTCAGAAGGGCGAAAGATCTACCCCGCTCTACACTCACTAAAGCAGTTTCTAATTTCCCAGAGTTTTTAAAAGTCTGATTGCATTTTCACTGTCTTTTCTTGAAGTGAAAAGTACTACTACCTTTGGGTTAATAATAACTACTAACACCTTTGGGTTTCTTCCCAACCATCACTTTGGGGTACTTGTGTGAACAGACCCTGCCCGCTTCACGCCAAGCCCTATTATTTCAAAGTAATAGAGAATAACCCAGCCTGCCTTCCCATGTGTCCTTAGGCGGCTCAGTGTGAACTGGGTCACTTCCGCAGCTTATTGATGTAGCTTTTCCATAGCTGGTAAAAGGAAAAGGAAAATTACCCAGCGCAATTTCCGAGAAGCTTGTTTCTTGTCTTTAATTAATTCTTTCTTCCTTGCAGAAACTCTATTATAGTTAAACCAGGATTCCCTGACCCTGTATGAGAAAAACCTCTTTTCTTCTCTCAGAATCCTTGAGATATCCCAGGAGAGGGAGGTGGCACAGGGGCTTGGTGGAGGGAGGGCGACTAGGACAGGGTGGGCATGAAGATATGGGGTAGTGGCCGTAAAGGCTAGAGCAAAGCAGGGCACGAAAACCAGAGAGGCATCCTTAGGGAAAACAAACCCGGCACCACAGTGCCTGGAGACCTCTCTGACTCTATTTAAGATGTGTTAAGTAAATTCAAATAAATGATAAAGCAATGTGTGACAAGTTTTGCTCCCCCTGCAGCAGTACTTCTAGTCCTACTCCATTTCGTTGTAGAACTCTTACAATCCTATCTTCTTCCAACCTTTTGTCATGAATATTGGAAGGCATGAAAGAACCCAAAACATTAGGCAATCGAGAACTATTTTAGGAAACCCTGAAAAATTTTTTAAATTCACAGATTATTTCCACAAAGGAGGATATACACTAACGTGGAAGTCAGGCTTTCCATTTCCAATTCTACCAGGGAACCATGGAGGAAATTTGGACAAGTCTTGACTTCCTAGAGTCCTGGGCTCCTCACCTGTAAATTAGAGGGTTATAATTCCCAATATCAAAGATGCATTTTAGCTGCAGCTTCCTAAGCACTTACCATCAATAGGTGGAAACAACCAAATGTTCATCAATTGATGAATGGATAAACAAATTGGCATAGTCATAGATGGAACATTATTTAGCCATAGAAGAAATAAAGTACAGATGTGTGTTATAACATAGACGAATCTTTAAAAATTATGCTAAATAGGCCCTCCCTGGTGGTGCAAGGGGTTAAAGCATAGCACTATGAAGCTATCAGCAGTCACTGCACATGAGTTCAATCCCCGGCCAGGGAGGTGACCCACATAGTGTGACAGACCTCTCCTGTCTCACCCACTGCTCCCCTCAGCAGTGTATTTCAGTGGACCTCCCTGTTCTGCTCCCCACTCTGTCTTTGGTGAATCCTCTCACCCCCCACATCTCTGGCCTATATGTATAAATAAATAAATCTTTTTAAAAATTATGCTAAATAGAAAAGACAATTACAAAAGATGACATATTCCATTTTTAGAGTAGGGGGAATATATAGAGAAACAGAAATAGTTTAGTGTTAAAGGGGTGGGGAAGTGTAGGAATAATAATTAAGAGTAGAATGATAGTTAAGAGTATGGAATTTCTTTCTGAGATGATAAAAATCTTTTAAGATTCACAGACTTAGCAACACAAATCTGTGGATACACTAAGAACTATTAAATTATGTACTTTAATTGGATGAGTTTTACAGTATGTGAATTATATCTGAACAAACTACTTTATTAGTGTTTATAAAAGAAAGTGTTTTTTTTTTTAATTATACTATTTTCATTGAGGTAACATTGACTTACAATACTACATGTGATTGGGGGTGCACATTCACACAGCTCTTCAGATGTATGTTACGCACATACTTACCAAACAATCATAATCATCCATCAGTCTATTGGGGTCCCTCCATTGCCTCGATCTCTCCCATACAATTTTTATCTTTTTTATCCTCACACCTGTCATTGGGCACTGAGCTTGTATTGTATAACTTGACAATGGTACAGAATGCTGCAGTGAACATAAAATGTATATAACCTTTTAAATTTGTGTTTTTGTGTTTTTCATGTAGATATCTTGAATAGGATTTCTAGATCATACAGTAGATCTATTTTTAATACTTTGAGAACTCTAAATACTATGTTCCCTAGAGGCTGGGCCAATCCACAATCACACAAACAGCATGCAAGGGTGCCTTTTTCTCCACATCCTCACCATGCTCATTGTTTCTGGCTTTTTCAACATGAGCCATTGTCACAGGTGGTATCCCACTATTTCCCTGCTGATATGTGATTGATAATGGGCATTTTGTCATGTGCATATCCTATACAGATATGGCTTTCTGTATGCCTTCTATGGAGAATGTCTCTTTGGATTTTCTGCCCATTTTTTTGATAGGGTTCTTTGTAGATCTTGGAATTTAGCCCCTTGTTGGATATGTGCAAATATTTTCTCCTGTTTGGAAGAACGTATTTTATTTTAATTACAGTTCATTTTGCTGTGCAGAAGATTTTTAATTTAATGTTGCCCTATTTGCTTATGTTTACTTTGCCTGTGGATTTGAATCTTAAAGATATATCCAAAGTCTACAGCAGAGTGTTTTGTCAATATTTCCTTCTATGTATTTGTTTTAGGTCTTACACCCAAGTATTTAATCCCTTTTGAATTTTTTTCTGTGTATGTTGTATATATACAAAAATGAACAGAATGGTCTAGTTTCATTATTTTGCATGTGACTGCTCAATTTTCCCAACATCTTTTGTTGAAAAGAGTTTCCATTCTCCACTGTATTGGTCCTTTCGTTGTAAATTAACTGTCCATATAAATGTGAGTTTCCTTCTGGGCCTTCAATGCCATTCCATTGGTCTTTGTGTCTGTTTTTAATTCCAAAATGCTACTGTTTTGAGTTCTATATCTTTGTAGTTTAGTTTGAAGCCTGGGAATGTGATACCTCCATTGTTCATTTTTGTCAGGATTGCTGTTTGGGGTTTTTTTGTGATTCCATTTACATTTCCGTAATGTTTTCTCTAACTCTTTGAAGAAAGTCATTAAAATTTTGATAAGGATTATATTGAACTGATATATTGCTTTGGGTAAAACTGACCATTTAATAAAGTTATTTTTTAAAAAGTCTATAAAAAAACTATTCTGTCATAAGTGGCTAAGTTTTCAATGAGAAGTAAATCCATAGGATTAAACCATGAACATCTTTATGAGATAGGTAAGAATTATTATTTAGTATAAGAAAAGATTCACAGGGTTTTGCACCACTTCTTTAAGCTAAAGTAGGGAGGAAATTGAACCCTAGGCCATTAAACATTAAAAGGGAATGATGCAAACCAAATGAGTTGAAAAGTGGAGAAATGAGGTGAGGAAAACTTACATGAAAATCAACATGAGGAGTCTGCTGACTTTGCATTGGTGGAGGTAGTGTCGGTGACATGAAAACAGTGTCTGAATGAGGACAGCAGTTACTCAGTGTCCTTGGAGGCAGTGGAGTGTCCAGGCCAGCCACAGTGAGGACAGGACAGTAAGAAAGTAAGCACTATCAGGTAACTTGGCAACATGCACAGGGAGGGGCCAAGGGCCTACTGGGGGAAAGGCCGGAAGCAATTACTAGATCACCCACCTATAACCACCATCGGGTACAAGCCATCTGCTGGCTGAAGGGCTTTTTCAGGTCATAGGACCATATCTGACATATAACAAAATGTCCTCTGTAAGACCCAAATGTGAGAAGCAAGCCCCAAAACTGACCAAGTCAAAAAGCAGCATGCTGAGTTAGACCTTGGCCAATGTCCCATCCTGGAAAAGAGTTGCATGCATCCTTTGAGAAAAAATATTTGATGTGACTCTATTGCACTATCTTACCATAATTCCTATGTTTCATTCCAAGGGATTGGGCAGTTATGAGACCTAACAGGCACAACACTCCTCCATCCTCACAAAAGTCACAGTGGACAGCCAGGCCTCGCTGGTCCATTAGCACAGGCAGAAATGCAGAGTCCATGGAATTCTCAAGAGGGGTTCATGATCTGCTGACAATTCAAATCTTTAACCCTTGAAGTTAGGGCTCCTTAGACTATCCAGTCTACTCAGCCCAAGGCACAGGCAGGGGCCAACAGAATCAGTATTACATGGGAATTTGTTAGAAATGCACCTTTCTGTTAAGTCAGATACTTGAAAATCTTTTTTAAGATTTACTGAATTAATCACCACTGTGAAGCAAATTCAAGGTTTAATAAAAGAGAATTTTTTTTTAGCTGAAGATTTGGGCCTAGGAGACAAAGATCATATTTCTCTGGTTGACTGCTTCCCCTCTTAGCTGTCCCCCTCTCCTGGGGTGACTTTTGGCTTTGGTTTGTATAACTAAGTTACATACACTGAGAGCATGCATAGTTGTTCTTTCTTAATAAAGGAAATAAGACACCTAATTAATTTCTAACATTTTCATTTAACTTGTTTTCTTACAGACATAATTAATCAATAAAAAGGAAATTATGTTCATAGCTTCAAAGCAATCCCTTGATCTCACAGAGCTCATTCAGCCAGCGATGTTTAGGAAAAGGTACTGACCAAAGGTTATCAGACTCTCCTGTTCTCACAGTTGCCCTACAGAGGTGAGGGCACAGTCAGGCTGTTGTCCCGGGTGCCTTCTTGTATGCACACAAACACACCAGGGGCTCAGTGTGTGCGTTTTTCAGACGTTTCTTTTGTTTCTCAGTTTCTGGCCATAGACTTCTTCACAAGGGATGACCCATTAGCTCTGCTGTTCTGAGGGCAGAGTTAGACATTTTTCAACAGAGTACAAAGTAGAGTGTTTTCTTTCTTTGTTCCACAAAGAAGATGCACTGAAGTTGCAGAACTGCTGACCCAGTCATTCCCTACTCCTGTCACTTGAGTATGGAGCCCCCAGGAGCTGATTCCTGCCAGCTTGAGCCAGAGAGTTGACGGGCCCAGGGGAGGAAGAGAAACACTGCAGTGACAAGTGCCACAGATAGAGGATTGCCTGCGCTTTCTTCAGTAACCTGGGTTACACCCACCTTCTCTCCCACAGGCCAGAGCACGCCTAAACCTTGCATAATTTGCTCAAGGCCTGTAGAAACTTGACGGCTGACAATATGTGTTTTAGATTTCTTTGCTCTTTTCTGGAGGGAGCTCCTCAGAAAATGTCCGGAACAGATTACCAGCCTGGGGCATGAGGCCCTTCTGCTCACTAGATGCCCTGCTGGGCATGCAGGGAGGGCGCTGCCAGGCATATGCAAACAGACTCACCCACACCCTGTTTCAAGCCTGTTCTGCTCAAGACAATCCTGCTTCCAGTCTTGTGTCCATGGACTGGTCTGCTTGGGAATTCAGTCTTATCTTCTTTGCCCCTCTCAGCCACTCCATGGTTCTGAATTCTAATCCTTCACCCTGATTCTGTTTGGTAGTAGTGGAGGCAAGTAGTCCTTCACTTAAAATCAAGTTATTGGGGAGTTTTCTGTATACAATTCTAGCATTCCACAGTCTCTGATTATGGAGACACATGACTACCTGATTCAGGTACCTTTGGGAAACATGGTATATTACTCCCTATAAAAAGCATTTTGACTATTTTAAATTTCTGAGCATTCTGGAACCAAGAAATCTATTGAAATTGATTTGCCCATTTTCCTCAAAATATACTTGACCACAGAACTGTTTCTCATAGGAGACCTAGCTGCTTCTCACTGGGCACAGCTGATCTTTGGACAGTATTTAGGATGCTGGGATCCTACACTCTCCCCTATCTTTAGGGGATACTATCCTGCTTACTTCTCTTTGCTGGGTTTGTCTGACAGAGCTCACTGTCTGCATCGTCTGAGGACCCCTGTTCTGACTCTGGAGTCCCCCTAAGCCCAGCATTCCCTGTGTGGAGACTCTGTCCCTGGAGCCTGGCAGCTTCTCATTGGCTCTTCCCTACTGTGACAAAGGACAGAACAGTCTCTTCTGTTTGAAAATCCAAAGCCCACTCAGTTTCCCCACTGAGTTCCCATTTCCTGCCTGGTGGATATTTCTGGTGTTTCCTTAATCCTACAACAGAGAAAACTGTGAATGACCAGACCTTTCCTGAGGCTGGGCCCTAACCCCACCCTTTCTCTCCGGGGGCTTCTTTGGTATAGTTCAGGATAGTTCAGGGATATATTCTCTAAGTTACAACTACAAAAACAGAACCAGGTTCCAGTCGTATTAAAATGGAAACTTAAAGGAAACAACTGAAATGTAGACCTGGCTTTGGAAGGAGGTCAGAGCCTGAGAGCAGAGCACAGGAGAAAGGACAGTGAGGACAGCAGAGCTTCTTAAAAGCTGGAAGGGGGGAGCAGAACAGGAAACTGAAATTACGAGAATCAAACTCTGAATGGCTTCTGAGTGTTCCTCAGGCATCCCCACAATGAGAAAACCTCATTTTTTTTTCTCAATAGACACATTAAATTAATTTAACTTGGAAAGAAAGGGCTACAGTTAACAATACAAATGTGAAGACATTTCGCAGTTAAAAAAAAAAGAGGAAGAATACACCAAACTTACCATATTCAAATTTAACAAAGCTACAAAGAAAAGAATTGATGAACTAGTTACAACACTTAAACATTTCATAGAATGTTTTACCTTTGAGAAACAGAAAAGAAAATACATGTGATATACCTTCTATATATGAGTTGCCATAAAAACGACAAAAACGTCAAGCTATCTTTCAAAATTTCTTACAAATGACAACTCATCTTTAAAGCTTAGGATGACTTTCAGCTGCCATCTAAATTCTGCAAGCCAGGTGGCTAGTTAACTCAGTTGGTTAGAGTGTGGAGTCAAAAAACTGCAAACTTTCCCCAACCCACCGATTTGCCCACCTGCAAGCACTGTGAGTTGTAGAGCTTTTTATCTCTGAGGAAATTATTTCTTATTCTAATTCAGGTGTCCTATAGGAGCAAACAAAAACATATGAGAAGAACAAAGGTAATTAGTTTTTAAAAATGATTAGGTTATAAAAACAAAAATATAGTGAATATATATTCAATGTGAGCTCAAAAGATTTGAAAAATGGAGTACAGGGGAGGAAAGAGGAAAAACCATCATCTCAGAGATCCTACACAATCTGCCTTCTAGAATGGAATAGGTGCTTTTTCTCTCCACAGAGCAAGCAGCCTCTCTGTGAGTCTTTGGCAAGAGATTCTTTCTAATTATCAGGCAGCACCAAGCCTAATTCACTCATTGTTATAAAAGCCTGAGATTACGTTCCTATTTCTCCTAAATTGGTCACCTAATGAGACTGGCTCAAGGTAAAAATCCAAAGTACATCCTCTTGCTATATTTAGCTCTTGTTAAGAAAGTGTCTTTTGCCTTCCAGTACAATCACCAGCCCCTCAGCTGCTTATAGAATTGACACAGCTTCTCTCTGCACTTTCTCAAATTTAGCTCTTGCATTCTAATAACAAAGATATCAAAAGTTCTGCCTGGGGACATGGGCAGCTCTGAAGGACACATTCATGTCCGTGGCCCATGGAGATAACAGCTCTTGGGGCCAGGCCTGGATCTGGCTGTCTTGGTTGGTAATGTTCTTTCTTACCCACAGAGCTTAGGAAGACAAAATTCAAAGTAAAGTGTTAGTGATAGAAACACTCAGTACTTTGCCGGCCTTCTACAAGACCTTCTTTTTAAATGCATCTGGAATATATATTTTTTTTAAAGATTTATTTATTTATTCATGCAGAACTGGGGTACAGGCCAGAGATGTGGAGAGTGAGACGATTCACCAGGGACAGAGTGGGGAGCAGAACAGGCAGATCAACGAAGTACACTGCTGAGGGGAGCAGCGGGCGGGTCAGGAGAGGTCTGCCCCGCCATGTGGATCTCCTCCGGGCAGGCGGGGATTGAACTCATGCGGAAGTGACTTTAGCTTCCTAGTGCTGTGCCTTAACCCGCCGCGCCACTAGGGAGGGCCCTGGAATATATTTTAATAAGATAGAGGAAGACACAGACAAGGACATGCCGGCCTTCTACAAGACCTTCTTTTTAAATGCATCTGGAATATATTTTAATAAGATAGAGGAAGACACAGACAAGGACATGACTGTCACTAGGAAGAAGTTTTTACTCACAGGTGCCTAGAAATGGGAAGAAAGACAGGCCACACAGAGTCATCCTGGAAAGCACCAGGTTAGCTCAGGGGTAGACACACGGGGAAACACAGCCTTTACTGTGATTTCCCCAGGAAGGAATGGAAGAGGCAAAGTAAGCAGTTTTGGGTCAACTAACATGAATAATTTCTGCAGCCTCTGGACACTTTTGGTGGGCCTTTGCCATCCAGTACACGAGTCCGGATGATTTGGGGCAAGGGGGTATTGGATTGGTATAATGGGAAGTGGTGGGTTTTTGTTTGTTTTTTATAGTTTAATGTATTTTAATAACAAGTTTACAGGAACAGTAGAGAAAACAACATTTAAAACAACACCTTTACTTGCACGTAGGACAACTGAGTCAGAAAGAAAAGTACAGGGAATGGATGGAAACTACTGAGTGATTAAAATGCTACAAATATCATTTAGTTGCTGTTCTAACAAAATCTGAATGCTGACATTGTCCAGAAAAGTTAACAGGTGTATTTATAATTGTTGTAAACTTGAACTGCTGAAATGTGTTCACTGAAACATTTTGATTTGCATGAATATTTTACATCCCCACACTTGGGGATGTAAAAATCCACAAACAAATGAAAATGGAAAATCTATCAATACCTGATTTCTATCCCCTATTTTCCCACTTGCAATTATATTCTTAGGTAACTTTTGACCCCATGGGGAAAAAACATTACAAATATAGTTCTTTAGCTCCATTCCAAACCCAAAGAATCTGAATTTTCTCAGGTGGAGTCAAGCCCTTCTGTGATGCTCAACTTTATATATCAAATTGGATGCCAAGAGAGCTGGCTGAACATTATCCTAGTGTGTCTGTGAAGGTGTTTCTGGGTCAGGTTAACCTTTCAGTCCACTGGCTTAGTAAAACAAAGGTTCTCTGCAGTGCAGGTGGGACTCATCCAGTCTGTTGAAGGCTTGAATGGCACACAAAATCTACGGAAAGCCAGGGAGAGCAGAACTTACACTTAGGCTCAATAAATGTTCTCCCTGAATGACTTTTACAGCCCAATATAAGATATTGTGTTATGGAAGAACACCATTAAGGAGCAGGCATCACTCAGAAAGGAGGAGGGAAGATTTTTATATACGCTGGTGGGCTTTAAACCGGCGGGCCCAGAGAGATCTCTCTCCAAAGTCTGAGCCCCAAGCAATTAGGTTACAGAGTATTTATTGATAATGCAAGGGCTACTGTCAGCTGGGAATGCGTGAATCAAGGTTCGTGTGGCCTTGAGGGTGCTTACCAGTTGTTCCCTAAAACTTCAGGTTACAGGCTGTGTACTAACTTCAGCTAATCAACAGGTCAGCCTGACATTTTTCCACTTCCCTTGTACCAGCAAGCTAGCAAGGAACTAACCCAAGCAGAATAGAGATGTTCGTCCTCTGAAGTGCAGGGCTACTCTGCTTTTCCTGGGTGAAACATCACGTACCTATTGCCATTCCTGGGTGCCTGTAAAATACCACATTCTGCCACTCTTATGTCTCATGCCCGTGGTTCATGCTGGCCTGAAAAACTGCTTTTCCCATAAAATGAGCTACATGGAAAGGAACATCTTTTGTGTTCACATCCATGTCAACACAAAGACAAGTGCTGACTTGCTGAGCAAAATGTCTGAGTCACACCTGATGGGTTCTGACCCTGGCTTGAGTCTACAGGTTATGGAAGTTCAAGCAGATTTTAATATGCAAGAGGTAGCCATTACCAAAGGAAGCCTGTGAAGTGCACTCAGCAGGAAGCTCTCCATTCCTGACACAACATAACCAAACACAGAATGTACTTCAAGGAAGTTTCACATTCCATGGAGGAAAACTCCACAGAAAGTGTTGACAGCCATAAATGATGAAGAAGGTTCTGTATAAGCCTTGAAACAGGGCCTGAGAAGACAATTAAGTATTAGGTAAAATGCCAGTGATTCTTTCATTGCTGGTAATAATAATCCTACCTGTAGAATTGTGGCGAAGATTAAATGGAATAAAGCAAATGAACAGCTTAGCACTGTATCTAATATGAAGTAGTCATTATATATTAGCTATTATAATTATTAGTTAACTTTAATCAAACAAGTCATATTTTTAAGGGAAAGCAGAGAAAACAAATTCTACCGGATGTTTAAGTATGTTATAAAACAATGGGTAAAAGCAACAGATGAATGACAAAAAGGTGGACATGGAAATTGAGAATAGAAAATACAGGTCGGGCCCTCCATGGTGGAGCAGCGAGTTAAAGCACAGCACTAAGAAGCTTAAGCCATTTCCGCATGAGTTCGATCCCTGCCTGCCCCAAAAGTGATCCACGTGGTGTGGCAGACCTCTCCTGGCCCGCCCACTGCTCCCCTCAGCAGTGTACTTCATTGATCTGCCTGTTCTGCTCCGCGCTCTGTCTCTGGTGAAGCCTCTCACTGCCCCTGAGCCTCTGGCCTGTACCCCAGTTCTATATGAATAAATAAATTTTTAAAAATCTTAAAAAAAAAAAAAGAAGAAAATGCAGGTCGGTGACAGTGAGAACATAGTATGTGATTAAGGAACCATCATGAGCTAGTGAGGTAAACATGTATTATTTAATTTTCTTGAAGATAATGACTAAGCTATTTGGGGAAAAATGTAGATTAACCCTATTTTTCATACACTAAAAATAAATTCCTTATCCACAGATTTTTATAAGACAGCAAACAAAAGTTTGCTGGTGGATTAATTAACTTAAAACTATGATGATATCAAAGAGTAAAAAATAAAAGTCAATAGACTTGACTACAAAAAAAAAACCATAGTAAAAACATAGTAGTTTGACAGAAGAAAAAGTAAAAGAAAAGAGATTAAAGAAAATATTTTCATTAAAAATCCAAAGGAGGTCCTGCCTGGTGGCGCAGCGGGTTAAAGCACAGCACTAAGAAGCTAAAGCCACTTCCGCATGAGTTCGATCCCCACCTGCCCTGGAGGTGACCACATGGTGCGGCAGACCTCTCCTGACCCGCCCACTGCTCCCCTCAGCAGTGTACTTCGTCAGTCTGCCTGTTCTGCTCCCCACTCTGTCTCTGGTGGCTCTCCCACCCTCCGCATCTCTGGCTTGTACTCCAGTTCTGTATGCATAAATAAATAAATCTTTTTAAAAAATCCAAAGGATTAATATTTATATTCATGATAAACTCATGAAGATTAAGAAAATATTAAGACTCTGACTGATAAGTGAATAATGATACATATACTCTACACCCAAGGAGACATAATTAGCAAATGCTAATTATGGAAAAATATTCACATCCCCCTTTCATTACCACCCAAATTATTAACATAAGAGAGAAGAATTAAGCAATATATATTAAATTGGAAAAATCTAATAAAACCAAATGTTGATGAGACTAATAAAAGTGTGTATCTGTGCATTGCTAAATGTTATGCAACTCGAGTTATTGGAGTTTGGAACTTTGGAAATCATTTTGTCAATACATATTAAAAGCCATGAAAACTCTCAAACTTTTTAACACTATGTTCCCACCACCCCATCTTGCTGTATGTAACTGACCATCTCAGAAAAATATACAAAACACCCTGAAATAGTACTTGAGGGAAATATTACAAAAAGGAAAAATGGTTTACTGCAGCATTATCTATAATAGTGAAACAACTGAAATAATCTAAGTGTACAACGGCAGGGAGATAACTAAGGCTGTAAGTAATTAATGTAATCATACTGGCTTTGAAAAACACAGTTGTGAATACATTATAATAACAGCACATCTTAATGTGATATTACATTCATTATAAAAGCAGAAAAAAGTACATAACAAAACCAACAATATATTGTGGTGGAAATATTGCAAGTGAATTTTTTTCCATTTGATATTAGTGGCTATTAAAAATATCATCTGTCGATGCAATTGAAAAATAAGTGTCATAGCTAATAAATGCAAGTAGCTTCCACATTAGGAAATATAGACATCTTAACAATATAATATGAACATATCAGTACTCACTTGAATTACTGCTTTTCATACAGCAGTTAAAATAGAATATGGAGCTTTTCTCCTAAAACTAACCTCTAAATTAATATGACTTTTAAGTTGTAAATCTTGTCAAAACAATGACTGGAATGGTGAATGACAGTCTTCACCCATCCAGGACACTCCCCCCTCTTCCTCATCAGCTCTGAAACAATTCACTGCCCCAGCCCTGAGCCCCCACAATCACTCACTTCTCTGCTAGAAACCAAAGAAGCTAACTCTGCCCAGTTAAGCAGTAACTAAAGCAGTCTGTTCCTCTGTCCGATTGACTTCCACCAAGGGGTACTTCTCTCCTTGATACTGTTGTTTGCAATGACCCCACAGCACAAGGTATAAAGATACTTGTGTTTGATACACAAGTATCAAACTAAAAAGCTTCTGCACAGCAAAGAACAACCAGCAAAATGAGAAGGCAACCAACGGAATGAGAGAAAATATTTGCAAACCACATATAAGACAAAAGGTTAAAATCCAAAATATATAAGGAACTCATATGGCACAACAATCTAATAACAGTAATAATTCAATTTAAAATAAGCAAAAGACCTGAATAGACATTTTTCCAAAGAATTCAAATGGTCAACAAGTACATGAAAAGTGCTCAACATCACTATCAGAGGGAAATGCAAATCAAAACCATGATGAGATACTGTTAAGGGGAAGGATGTCCTAAAGGAACTCTATATAGAGTTTTGTGGACTCCACTCCCTACTCCAGCTTTCTGAACTCTACCGCCCCCCCACCCCCACCCCCACCCCCACTCCAGTGATTGGAAACTACAGCTCCCATGGAGAGAACTGCTAGGACCCAGGGGCAGAGCTAACCAGGCATTCTAGGATTTGGGGAGATAAATAGGGAGCCATTTTCCCAACTGCTCTCTCTCATGCGGGCAACAGCTCTTGGAACCATGTGACTGGGGGCTATCAGTTAGTTTGTTACTCCAAGTTGCTCCAAGTAAGCCTAGCCAGTAAGATATTCTAGTTACCTTTTATCACTCTCTCTTTCCCTGGGTTGTTCCTCTTCCTTTCCCCTTTTGCAAATAAACCCATTATTGACCCTTTTGTGTATGCCTGCAGTACAACTAAATTTTAAGTGTGTGGGTGAGGACCCACAGACAGGCAGCCCAGTTCACACTGGGGTGCCCTTTAACAATACCACCTTACACCTGTTAGAATACTTGGTAAAAAATACAAGAGATAACAAGTATTGGTGAGGATGTGGAAAAGAGAAACTACTCTCAAAAAAAAAAAAGAAAAGAAATCTGATGCAGTACAACTATGATAGAAACTTATATGGAGATTTCTCAAAAATTTAAAAATAAAACTACAACATGATCCAACAATTCTGCTTCTGGATATCCATCTAAAGGAAATGAGCTCACCATCTTGAAGAGAGCATTAATATCCCTATGCTGTTGAAGCAATGTTTACTATAGCCAAAGACATGGACACATCCTAAGTGTATGTCAATGGATAAATAAGTTTAAAAGTTCTCAAAAAACAAGGACCCCAAAATGGAAAAATGGCTCCCTATTTATCCCCCAAAGTCCCAGAATGCCTGCTTAGCTCCACCCTTGGGTCCTTATCTTCATACCCTATCTATGTGAAGAGATGAATATTTTAGCTAACTTTATTGTGATTATCATTTTGGAATATATACATATATAAATTCTCTACCTTACACACCTTTAACTTACTCAAGGTTGTACGGCAGTTATAGATCAATAAAATGTGGGTAGTGTGGGGAAACAAGGTGTATTTCTGAGACTGAAAGACAATGCTAATGTGGACTGGTTTCAGCACTTACTAACAAGAAGAAGATTATGATTTTCAACTTGATCAAGAGCTAAAAAAATTGAACTATTCGGCAGTCATGCTATTAACTACTATTTTCAATTTACACAGAGGGTAGGATAGAATTTTTATGAAGTCTAAAACAGCCATGATAACAGGGAGCCTCCTTTGTTTCCTAATAAATATTCTCAAAGAGCTGAAGTAATAAGCCTTCCATTTTTAGCAACAGGCTTATTTCCTTTTATGGCCACTGTGATTACACTGTGATCATGTTCCCTTTTTTGCTTCAGTTGCTAGGAAGCTCAAAGTCAATTTTACAGCCATCTCTGCGGTTGCAGGACGTAGTGGTCAATAGCTACCTCAGTGTTTTTGCCGCACCTCCAAAGCTTTAATCTTCTTTTTCTTCCATTATTTCTCCTTTATTTCAGTTCTCTTAGCTATTTATCTTTTACCCAGTTATAATTTTATAAGCTGGCTCCAATACACTTTGGACAAAAGGAAGAACACAGATTGAGCACATATTTCTTGGGGCTCTGGTAGAGTTCAGGCCCTTCCTTTTAGCATCTGACAATTGGAAACATACACTGGGGACAAGGGCTTTGTCATCTCAGTGCCCTGGCCACGCTCCCTGGTTAGAACTATTCTAGGGAATCTTATTTTAAGACATGCAACTGCAAGTTCGAAACTATCTCCAATCTGAACCCTAAAGTCATCCCTACAATTTCTATGATCCATTTTGAGAGTGGAATGAATACATTTAAAAAAAAAAAAAAGGACAACTTTATGTATTACTTTTAGAAATAAACACTGAGGAACACATATGCTTGTTATGTCCCAACCATGACAGAGCAATTTGCAATACTCTTTCAAAAGTTCTCATGTGCTCCCGTCCAGTTAATTCTGCAGCCCACATCCAACCCTAGGTCACACTTACCTGCTCTCTATCAGCACAAATTACCTTTCCTGGTAGTATTTCATAAAAATGGAATTATACCTTCCATTATGTGCCTGGCATCTTTCATTCAAATTCGGTGTTTCTGAAATTCATCCATGTTGTTGTAATTAGTTTGATTTTTTTGTAATGAATAGTATCCTATTTGTATTTTCTGAAGCAAATCATTCATCTTCTTTTTTAAGCTTTTCTTTTTTAGTACCCATTTTTTTGAAGTATGATTGATATATTAAAAATTACATATGCTTAATGTATTCAACATTTGCTATACATGTAAACTGTGACATGTTTAGTTTTCTTCTTAACGTAGGCAATCAAAACTAAAAGTTTTCCATCCAAGCATTGTTTTAGGTGTGCCACGCACATTTTGATGTTATCTTTTCACTGTCATCCAGTTGAAATATTTTCTAACTTCCCATATGAATGTGCTATGGGTGTATGCTTATGAGCGTGTTTCATTTTATCGCATTAACACTTTGTATTTTTTTGTGCTTGCTAAAGTCTATAATATGCTAAGATAGCAGTACATTTCTAGCCTATATAAACACACTAATAGTTACCATACCAAGGCTGTCTGTGTGGCTTACATGACATTACACCCCTCCTCTGGAGACTGCTTTACCACGGGACCCAGATCAGGCCCTGAAGGACTGTCTTTTCTCTTCACAGCCTACTACAGACATCCTCTCTCATGGAGACTTGCCACCTTCTCCACTCCAGCCCAGACCTGTCCCTTTGTCAGACAGTTCAGCTCCCTCCCCTGCCAAGCACCACCATCACCACTCCTCTCCTGTCCATCCCAAAGCAGGCTTTGGAGTCAGAACAATGGGATTATGTCCACACTATGCTGACACAGATATGCAAGAGCTGGGTCTCAGTTCTCCTCTGTCAAACCAGGACAATAGCACCAACTTTTCAGAGCCATTATGCGGACGTAAAGAGGAAGCACCCAGAAGGTGCCCTGGCCTGCAGAGGTGGTCAGTGAATGATGACCACCACCATCATCTTATCAGGACCTCACTCCTGCCTGCAGCCCGGATTCATGCTGCCCAGGCTGCCCTGCTGAGGGCACCTTACCTTCTGGCTCAGGGCTAGGCATCTGCCCACATGGTCTCCTGGACACCCTCTCTTCTCTGAGGTCCTCTGACCTTTTGCACGTAGATCTGGGCAGCTTTAGATTGCTAATTAACTACATCTGTCTCCTTTCACCTCCTTAACTGGCTCCATTGCTTCTGGAGGGCAGAGGTCACACAGGCCCTGTCTCTGCTACCCACCACAGGCAGCACTCAGGCAAAGCAAGTCAAAGTGGACAAATGCTGTCGACCATGAGGATCTATGTATTCCCAGACTCCCACCTCCCACCTTTGTCCATCTGCTGGAATCGCAAGGTTGCCTCTGTTGGCTGTGAGATCCTACAGGCTTTTGCAGAAGAGGCCACTCCAAAGAAGCACTCACGCAGGTTCCCAGAGCTGGGATCAGCATCTAATCACGTTTCCATCACAACACGGTGAGAAACGTGCAACTGGCCCTTAGCAACAGTCTCTGAAGAAAGCTACCCCTATAGAGAGCTCATTAACTTCGCTGCGCGCACATGAGGCTGGATCTAAAAACAGACCTGTGCTGTTAGAAGCTTCCAGGAGCACGTGGCAGAAGCTGGAGAGGATGCAGACAGGTCCTCATTCCCAATAAAACAGGGAGAGGAAGAAAATCTGCTGGGCAGGCATCCTCTGAGTCAGGCTAGTCTCTAAGCAAGAGAGCTCTGGACCTCCCAGGGCTGAAGAAACCAGCAAGGAAGGGCATTTGGAAGAGTAAGAATGTGAAATATTTTTTAAATCATTTAAAATTAGCAAGTGTCAAGCACATACCATCCTGTAAACCTCTGTCCAAGGTGAGAGCCCTCACTCTCAAGAGAGCTACATGACAGGGTAAGTAACAGATACTCAGTGACAAAGGATAACACACAATAAATGCTCCAAGAGAGAGCAGGTGAAGTATTCTGAGAGCAGAGACAGAAAAGGAGGAAGAACACTGAAAACACACCAGCAATCAGGGAGGTCTACATGGAAGAGGCACTTTTTGCCTTGGTCCTTTGTACTTGATTCCTGGCACTTTTGAGTTGTCTTCCTCAGAGCGCAACTGAATTCAGCAAGTGCTAGTTACATGATTAAATACCTTAATCATGTGTTCCATAAACTTAATTATTGCTGTATCCTGGTTGCTAAAGGGAGCCTTGAAATACTGCAGCCTTTAGAAGTAGCTGAAGGGACTCAGACCCTCAGTGTGAAGATGCTAAAGACCCTTGCAGCTTTGTACCCTTTACTGGTCTCAAGGAGAGCAAGGAGGTAAATAGGCTCCTTGGCTCACTTTGGTATAAAAATAAGAAAGCAAAGTAGAGCAGCATACATTGGTGAGGTATTGTTCATTAAGTGATTTTGAAATGCGGAACAGTCTCGGCCACATTCACAGAACTGCTATCCTTCAAGCAGAATCTGCATAAGGCATTAACACTAAACCCATTGTGCAGAGGACACCAAGGATAAAGTTCCTGCATTAAAGGGGCAGCAAAACCAGGAACGATGCAAAGAGTGATGGAGATGTAGCCTACCTTTGACAGTGAGCTTGAAAAGAACACAGGAAAACAAAGGAGTTGGCCTTTTCACCTGAAGGTATTAACAGGCCACGAGACAAAGGAATTGGGACAATAGGAAATGAGTTAGAAATTAAGAAGCCGCACACAGATCACAGGAGCACGCATGCCACACACATAATACAGACAGAGGAAATTTCAAGATGTCCACAGTTTAAAACAGCACAGCAGACATCTAGGCCACAGGTCAGAAACTTCGGGGTCTGCAGCACCCTGCGAAGGGGCAGAGGGGGCTCCCTGCACAGTGTTTGCTGTGAGTTCAACTCTCACCTTCAAAGTCACCAGCACCTGAACAGAGGAAACAGCTCACATCTGCTTCAAAGAGAGAGGTGCTCAGAGCTGGACCACACACGGCTTTACCTTTCATGCCCACAGACCAGGCGCAAAGGTTAACAAAGGCTCTGCAAGACCTTTGATAGGAAAATGCTGTGTATACTGTGAAGCACTGGACAAAGGTGGGCTTTTTGTTCTGAAGGAAATTAACATCAACAGTCACTTCCACTGGAACAAGTGTCTGTGGTTCCCAGGCTCTTTAAAATATATATATATATATTTCTGTATGCATACAGAACTGGGGTACAGGCCAGAGGTACAGGGGCAGTGAGAGGATTCACCAGAGGCAGAGTGGGGAGAACAGGCCAACTAACGAAGTACACTGCTGAGGGGAGCAGTGGGCGGGTCAGGAGAGGTCTGCTGAGCCATGTGGTCACCTCCATGGGTGGGGATTGAACTCATGCGGAAGCGGCTTTAGCGTCACAGTGCTGTGCTTTAACCCGCTGCGCTACCAGGGAGGGCCCAGTTCCCGGGCTCCTAGCAAGGCCTTTTGGCTCACTCCCAATATCCCCATTGAAATTACTTAGTTTACTTCTTTATTCCTTTTCTCTATTCATTTAGGATGTTTATTGAGGACTTAGAAGATCCACCAAAATGAGTATTACATGGATGAAATCCTCAAGAAATTCACAACCTGGCTGGTACTAGCTATAGTACCATCGGCAAGGTTTGACAGGGAACAGGTGAAAAGTGGCTGCTCTCTGGGAGAGAGAAGGATGGATGTATTATTAATTTTTTTTTTTTTAACCAGGAGACTTGACTGCCAGTACACCTCTGATTTTTTAAAAAATTATTCCACATGAGCAATCTCTCACCATGCAACCAAATTGAAGGGCAATAAATATGCACATAAATACATGTATATGTGTGTGTATTTAATTTTGGAAAAAAACAACTATTTCAGTTAGTCAGAAACCTTATGAAATGGACAATGCCTCTACTGGCAGCTGCTCCCAGCTGGCTCCTGAATGAGTGTCCAACCTGGCAGGTTGCACAAGCTCCAAACAAAATTCAATTATTTCCTATTTCACACTATCCCTGTGGAAGCCAAGTGGGTCTTGTTTCACGTGAGTGGAGTTCCTCAGGCTCATTTTCACTCCATTTTCCTGGGCCCAGAGAGTGAAGACTCTGTGTTCCAGTACATAAATTCCAGACCTTGCAAACTCCTGCATCGGACAGCCACATGTCCTCTCTCAGGAGCCTTCAGTTCCTGTAGCTCTACTCTTTCAAGCTCCTGCCAGACTTCTGAGGTGGGCAGGCCCTGGACAGCCCAGAATATTCCAGGATAGGGAAGCTCAGACCACCCAGCAATGCATCCTGAGATAGGGCTCACTATCCACAATTGGGCTCTGGGAAGAAGTTTTCCTAAGTGTCCTCTGATGCATTCTGGTTTCTCTTCAGATCATATAAATCTTTCATCTTTTACTGTGTCTTCAGAGGCATTTTAAACCAAGGAAAGCCTCTGAAAAAGCAAATGGTAGAATATAATTAATGAATTAAAATACAACTCATCAATTTTCAGAGTGTAGCTCAAACCTGCAGCATTAGCACTCCCCAGGAACTTGGTAGAAATGCAAATTCTCAGATGCCACCCAGATCTTGTAACTCAGAAACTCTGGGGTAGGGCCTGGAAATTTCATTTTATAGGGTCTTCCAGGGGATTCTGATGCAGACAAAATTTGAGCCCTAATATTATTACTTGGAGCTGAGATAAGAAATAATTGGTTACTGGTGCATAAAACTTGAAGAATCTGCTCAACTTGAGTGCCTTTCTCAAAAGAGTGTTGGTGAGAGGTCCTTTTCTCAGACATTTAATTCTACAGGTGAGTTATGGACTTTAAAATATGAGAATAAGAGTTGTATTGTTTTTCAAGGGCAGACAAAACAAAGCAATACAGAGTGGATGGCTTTCTCAACAGGCATTTATTTTCTCACAGCTGAAACTTCAAGGTCAAGGTGATGCCTCTTCAGAATGACCCTCCTGCCCCCACCCCCTGACACACATGCCTCTGGTGTCTCTCTGTGCATCCTGATCTCTTATAAAAACATGAACCAACCTAACTGATTCATATTAACTTAACCATCTCCTTAATGGCCCTAACTCCAGATACAGTCATGTTCTGATGGCCTGGGATTGGGACATATAAACTCTGGGAACATATTTCAGCCCACAACAAGTCTCCCCAATGTGGAATGTTTTACAGTCCTTTTTAAAGCTTCTTCCCTGGGTGTGTGGGACCAAGGTGAGATTGTTTGGATACTTCTTCATTCTCCTTAGTTATTTCTCTGTCACTTCACACTACACACCAGAAGGCAGCTGACCCTCTAGGCCTGCAGATCTCCAGAACAGGCAGCCTTCCTGTTCACAAGGAATGAGAGGAAATGGAAGAGAAGAAGAGGGGGAAGAGAGATTTTTTTTAAGTTGCTAAGAGACACATGATTACATTCATGAAATGAAATACTACACAGCAATGAAAATGCATACACCTTTTTTTTAAAGGTTTATTTTATTTGTGCATACAGAAATAAGGTACAGCCAGAGGTTCAGGGGCAGAGAGAGGATTCACCAGAGACAACAGGCTGACTGGCGAAGTACACTGCTGATGGGAACAGCAGGCGGGTCAGGAGAGGTCTGCCGTGCAATGTGGGTCACTCTGGGGCAGGGATCGAACTCATGCTGAAATGACTTTAGCTTCTTAGTGCTGTGCTTTAACCCACTGCATCACCAGGGAGGGCCCAGAATAAACTACTTTAAAATAGACAAAGAAACAAAGAGTAAAGGCACTGATGAACTCACCAGGGAAAGACCTAATTGCCTTTATTTCCAGAATTCAATGAAAAGTAATCTCTTACCCCACCCAGTTTGGAGTCAAAACAAAACTATATCACTTATGAATTGTGTGGTCAAGTCAGGCACTTAAATTTTTGTCGTCTCTGTTTATTCATCTGTTTGCTAGTTCATTCATCCATTCACTCATTCTACAATATAAGATTAGGATTTCAGACACTGTCCTATTTTCTTGTTGGTAAAATGGGAATAAACCCAGGCTGTAGGATTTGAGATCAGCACCTAATACAATTGCTTTTTGAGTCCCACTTCATAAACCCTTAGGAATAGGGGCTTGGTTTGTGTTTGTTCACTCTATCTCCCACCATGGAGAGTGACTGGCACTCAACAATAACTGAGGAAGGGATGTGGGATGGGTGGGAGACAGATGGTGGGAGGGAGAGAAGAGGAAAGCATGGCACACATCATGACCATACTATGATGGCCACAGAAACAGGGGAAGGGGGAGAGGAAAAAGCTCAGAACCCCCATTGCGATCCCACTAACACTTCGGCAAGGCCAGTGTCCTTGATCATGCTAGAAGCCAAGTCTCTTCAAAGATCAGAGGGACAAATTATTCCCATGGTGTGAATAAGCCCAGTAAGGTATGCCACTTCCCCAAGGACACCTGCTCTTTCACAGAACCTTTAAGCCGAAGACAGTCATATAGAAAGTTAGTACTGCAAGAGCCTTCCCATCAGCCAGTCTGACCCTCATCTCTAGCAGCAAATTAACAGCCCCAAAACTGATCCCCTGGACGACTATCTCCTGTGGCTACCTGAAATCCAATTTCCCTGTAAACCAAGCTGAGCATTCTGACCTACGTTTTTGTCTTGGCAAAGAGACAAGAGAAGAATTTTTCTCTTCTGTCTCATTGTTTTCGCAGTATCTTCAAAAGTTGCCAGGTAATGTCCTCTGACGACCTCTATTTTGACAGGGAGCAATTTCCGGACACGTGGAGCTCTCTCAAGAAGTCACTCATACAACCAGACCTATGAAACTGGGAGGCCAAACACCAGCCCATGCCAGCCGCACCTGATGCTAAGTCCTCCTGCCCGCCTTCCACACACTCTGAGCATGTGCAAAACAGACGTGCCTTTCTTCTCTTTAGGGCGGACATTGCCTGAATGTGGAAACTGCTTCCAAAACTGGCTGTTTGTTTTTTTTTTAAAGACTTATTCATTTATGCATACAGAACTGGGGTACAGGCCAGAGGTGCAGGGGCGGTGAGAGGATTCAACAGAGACAGAGTAGGGAGCAGAACAAGCAGATTAATGAAGTACACTGCTGAGGGGAGCAGCGGGTGGGTCAGGAGAGGTCTGCCGCGCCATGTGGATCACCTCCGGGGCAGGCGGGGATCGAACTCATGCTGAAGTGGCATTAGCTTCTTAGTGCTGTGCTTTAACCCGCAGTGCCACCTGGGAGGGCCCCTAAAGCTGTTTTTAGAACTAGAAAATTGAGGGCAAAGGAGACGAAGGGTTGAAGACAAGTTCAGTTCCTTCTGTTCTGGCGCCCCAGGCCCAACTGAGTGGTGTCCAGTCAGGGGCTACCACATTCAGGCCTGTCCCTGCCAGGCACGTGTCTCCAGCAGTCACAACGATGATGGGAAGAGTCTGCTTCATTTCTCCAAATTTGGCAGCCACAGAGGTGAATTAATGCTCAAATTCATGAATCTTTAGTGCCAGGTCACCTCCTGCCAAGGTTTTGGGTAGAGCCCAGGGGTACCCTAACATGTCAGATGTTTTAGTAAGCTGTGAAGCTATAAACTATTTTATTTATTTGGGGGTGTTAAAATTGGTCATTGGGATTTTATTTTTACACTCAAAATTACAATGTTTTCCATTTTTCTGTCATTGTGAAAAGACATGAACTGTACATACACATTTGTCCTCAGAACACTGAATTATGACTTATTTTTTTGGTTGCAAGATATTTTTAGTTCAGTCAATAAAGAAGCTTTCTCTGCACACTCTTGTAGCTTGATGGGAGACAAGCCTGAACAAGGAGTCAAGGAGGAGCTGAGTAAAGGATACATTTGATTTGGGTTTCCTGGGATTTTGTGTGGTCCAAGTTACTTTCATGTGTTGTTAATGCATCAGCAGACACCCTGAAGAATGGCTTCCAGGAAATCTTCCCCTCTCACTGCTCCGCCCCGTGTACCCAACAGGAAGATGCAAAGCCAGGGGCTGTGCAGTAACATGAAAGGGCCTGGAGATGTGGGCAGGGGTGGGAGCATCAAGAAGGAGAATGAATGAAGCCAGAAGCATGTCTGTCCGTGGAAAACCCATTCGATTCTTGAGCTCATGTTAAAGAACCTTGAGAGCCGTTTTCAAACATTGGCCAGCAAGCATGAATATTTATAGTTGAGCACGAGTGCCCCTGAGGGAAACAGGACTTGTCTATCGGGCACACACACACAAGGGTGCATCAGAAAACAGGGGTTTCCCCTGAATCAATCAGAGAAGGGGCACTCACATCTTGAGACTGAGTTGTGAGAGTACAGATGCTTTTGTTTTAATCTCCCAAGTCTACTCTGATAACCCATTTTTCCTGGATTTTCATTTTCTTTCTTTTCTTTCAGGTTATTTTATGTTCGGGGAAATGAAACATCAACAAAAATCACATCAACAGTAACACACTGCAGGTCGGGAAGGCACCCAGTGCCCACACAGGTACTATATAGATGGAGACTGGGGTTTTAAATAGAGAAGGTGAAGAATAGGCTCAAAGGGACGAATGACAGCCCTGTTCTCTCTGTTTTAAAAGTTCACTAGTTTCTTTAGTAGCTACTTAAAAAATTAATGTGAAAGTAATGTTTATGTTAAAAAAAAAATCCCATGCATCCTCTTTCACAGGACCAGCAAGTCCCATTCCTAATGCCAAAGTCACTGGGAGGTTTCGTAGAATGTGGACTTCCAGGTTCCACCCCAGAACCTCCACATCAGGGTTTCTGAGAGGGCATGAGGTTCTCTCGTGTTAAACATTGCATTTTTAACAAAGTGCCCTGGCACATCTATTACCAGAAACTCTGACACCTAGTCTGTCCTGAGCTGAGCCAAGTGCCAGGATCCCGAGCCAAGTGCATCCTCATCCTCTCCTAGGGTTCAGTCCCAGGAACTCAAGTCCCTCCGTGTCCCCTGCCTCAAGAGGCTTTTCCAGCTAAGCTGTGAAGTCGGTGACAGAGGGCTGGTGGTAAGATCCACAGAGAAGCGAGGAAGCAGGCAGCCACCTGGTGGCTGCACAGCCAGCCTGCCAGGGCCAGAGGCCAATCAAGAGACGCTATAGAGCTGAGCCACCCCACGGCAACTTACACCAGCTCGGAACACAGAGGGAGAATCTGAGGCAACTCATGCATGTGTGTCATGTACTATTGTGATGTGCAGGAAGAACTGCTATTGCATGTTGGAGCGCGTGGCTGTGGACTTGGCCTGTTTTCATTAATCCCAGATATTGGGACAAAATGCTGAGCTTGCCTATGTGTACTGGAGGGGTGTATGGAAACATTCTCACTGGGAAAGGAATAATGCTCATTAACGTGTAGGAACTAGTCAGTTGGGACGTCAGGAGGAAGTTGAGATGGAGTTGGCCTTGGAGTTTAAGGGTATGAGAGGTGCTTGGATACCCTCTTAGAATGTAGCATCAGGTGGGTAAATCAGATGAAAGGGATCAATGGTAAGGTGAATGATGGAAACTAGACTTTTGGTGATGATGATGTGGTATATACAGGTGTCTACCCATAATGCTATGCAGCGGAGCCCTGTACAATGTATATAAGCCATTGTTACTTCAACAGTTTTTTTTTTTTAGCGCGGCCTTTTCTTTCCTCAACACCCCCGCCCCCCCCCCCCCCCCCCCCCCCCAGAGATGAGGGTAGATCTTTCTGGAGAAAGGTACTTTTCCAGGTGATCCTCTCCTCTGTTGGGGTACTGGCAGGAGGGAGCACGGGCCCAGGCCACTGTCAGGCACTCGCCCATCTGCTAAACCAGGCAGAGGTTCTAAAGAAGTCATCCACGTTTGACCCAGAGTTGGCTGGAACACTATTCCTCCGCTTAGCAGGCTGGCAGGACGCTGTAAGGCAGGGAAATACTGCCACCTGTTGATCATCCAGAATGCTGGTTGGAGAGCAAATGAGCTTCCTCCTATACACACTGGAAATTAATCCAATCTTTTACTTGTGCTGAATATTCAGAAAATAAATTTATTTCTACCCAATGTGTCCATTCTAACACATAATTAGAAAATAAACATAAGATTCACCTTTCATTACCAAATCCCTAGTCTCAAAGTCACTTTTGAATAACCAAGTGACCATTCCACAAACACATGGGGAAGTCATAGAGTGACAAAGGAGGGAAGGACCCAAACTTCAGGTCTGGAGCTCTGCACTCCGATTACAAGACCACTTGCATCTGTGGTCACCTGGAGTCATCTCACAGACCCTCTGGTTGTTGGGAAAGAGAGTTGCCCACTCCGTACCATGTTTCTATTGCCTATAACACACAATGGCAAGCTATTATCTGAACTAAGTATAGCATCAATTGCATTGCAAATGTCCTATTTTGACAGTGGTAACTGAAAGAGCTCCCTCTGAGGCCCAGGGTGTCAGCACCACAGTGCAGTGGTAACTACACCTGCAGAAGAGACAGAGATGCCTTCCAGGTGAGAGAGCATCGGGACATGGCTGCACATCCCTTGTTACAGGCATGGCTCCCACTCATCCTCACAAACAGACATTAAGGTGCACCCATACCAGCCTGGGATGCTGCTGCCTCTCTCTGCAGGGGCACAGGAACTGGGCTTCCTCACATGAGGACCCCTTAGGGGTCTCAGTCAGACACCCACAGAAGTTTGTGACCAGGGACTGACACCAGTCAGGTGTCCTTCCAACCCCCAGGACTCATGTGTACATGGCCTAGAACATTAGCATTGGTCCTGGTTAGGACTTCCCCCACACCTGGGAAGTTAGTCAGTTGACCCCAGAAATGGAAGAGTAAGGGGCCTCAGAAATACATAAATCAACCTGATTTGTTATTCTTAAAAAAAAAAAAAAAAAGGTCCCTTTGCTAAAATAAGTCAAATGTAAATTATAGTCATAAAGAAGTTTGTGTTATAAAGCTTTAAAAAACTACAACTACCTTGTCAAACACCTGAGCTATCTTGAAATGTGCTCCCTTATTTTACCTCCCTCCATCAGAGATGCAGGGTCTGGGAACTGAGCTCAGTAGCTTATGTCTCAGGCTGTGATGTTTACTCTCTATTTGCCAGTAAGTCTTTTTCCTCAGTGGCGGCCCACTCAGAAATGACATGGGACTCTAAGGCATATTCTTCCCAAAGGAGAGTCCCTTCTTCCTATCTGCCTTGTCTACACAAGTCCCTGATGGCCAAAGCAAAGGGCTGCTGACTAGTGTTTGACAGCTCCCGCTAGGGGACAAGATGCCCCCCGTGTAGTGTCTGTCCATGGGCCCATGGCCCTGGGGTGAATCCTCCTGCCATAGTGGTCCATGTCACCCTACTGTGGGTGGGACCAGCCACAGAGCTGGATTAGACGTGCACAGCCAGCCCTCGTCCGCCCCACCACACCCCTGCAAAATGACCTCATATAAAAGCTCATGAATTCTGAATTCTGAAGGATGCACGTGCCTTTTTTTTTAACAGAGTCCAAAATATTATACATAACATAAAACTTGCTATTTTAATATGACTGGATCAAGATGATAAATACACAATGGACCACTATTCAGCAATCAAAAAGGATAAACTCATGTCATTAGCAGCAACATGGATGGAGCTGAAAGGGATTATGCTCCATGAGATAAATCAGAAGGAATACAGGGTACCAAATAAGGGATTAGGAAAAAAATAATAATACATAAAAAACAAAATTAGCAGGCAACTATAAACCTGAGACATTCTGCGGAAGAAGGGGAATCAAACCGGAAGGAAAGAACACAGGGACTATGGCAAATTAGGAGTGGGGATTTTGGGGGGGGGGGCTACACCTGAGAGGAGAAAGCAAACATTACGTAAAAATAAACAATTTATGTAAATATATATATGCATGTATTTTTAAAAATAAAGCTTACTATTTTAATCATTTGCCAAAATAGTTGGTATAAAATGATTTTTTTCACAGATATTTTCCTGAGAAATCCTGGGGAGAATCTCCACTGTTCCTGCAGCTTGCTGTTAATAGCAGTGTGAGCATTTTACAGGTTCAAATCAGGAAAGGGAGAGAATCTGGGAAGGAGGACCAGATGCCAGGAAATGGCGCTTGAATCTGAGGCTGAAAAGGAGCTGGGGTCCCAGTCTGCCTCCAATGAGTTCTCCCCAAAGGGCCCAGCCCTGTGGAAGAGCCACTTCCTCAGGTCCCCCTCAGCACCCGTGGAAACTTAGGGTGACTTGGAGAGCTACTACTTGGGGAAAATAAGCTACGGAGAAGATGAGGAGATGCTCCAGGAACCTGTGAAAGATTAACTTAAACCTCACTCAGATCCAAGTGTTAACCCACAGCCAACTGTGATTTTTTTTCAAGTCTTTCCCACACCACTGCAGCTTAGGGGGAGACACTGTGCTTGGGAAAGAATGTGAGGAAGCAAAGGTGTTTTCACAGCTCTGTTCACTCTTCTTCCACCCTAGGCCTCTTCCCCCTTCACACACACCTCCCCACCTGTTGTCCGGCTGCTGACTGCTTTCCAGCTAAGTCACACATGGGAGAGTATTGGCCAACTTGCTTCAACCAAGAATTCCCTTCAGAAAGCAATTTGTATGTGATTAATGGAGCCAGAGAGATAGAAAAACTTTCAAGAAATCAGCAGGCCTTGCCGGAGGGCCGGGGTGGAGGCTGCACTGCTTGGGAGGCCCAGGCTTGGCCCCAAACTGAAGTCTGGAGACAAGGCCCACGGGATGGAAAACAGAAGTCAGATACATCAGGGTTTATAGAGAGGGTGAGAATCTTCCCTGAATGATGAAGTGAGAGTAAATGAATTTATGGTTCAGCATAAATTATATAACAGGTAGAAGAAAAAACTGAGGAACAATAATTATCCTAAATGGCTGACCCCTTTGGAACAGACTACACTGCCATCGACTCCTTTCTTCTTTTTTTATAAAGATTTTATTTATTTGTGCGTACAGAACTGGGGTACAGGCCAGATGCTCAGGGGTGGCGGGAGGCTTCACCAGAGACAGTGGGGAGCAGAACAGGCAGATCGATGAAGTACACTGCTGAGGGGAGCAGCGGGGGGGTCAGGAGAGGTCTGCCACGCCATGTGGTCACCTCCGGGGCAGGAGGGGATCGAACTCATGCGGAAGTGGCTTAAGCTTCTCAGTTCTGTGCTTTAACCAGCTGCACCACCAGGGCGGGCCCGCCATCGACTCTTTTCTTTCCCTCCTGGATACTATATTTTTTTATATTCACTTTTTTTTTCCTCAAGTTTTAGTGATTTGGCAATCATTTGCCTACATGTATAACTTGGAGAGCACAGCTTCACACCACCATATGTGCACACACTTCACTCACCTGCCCTCAGATCTCCAGGGCCAACACCCTCGGGTGTCCGTTCCCTCCCCACCTCCTCTTCCCTCTCCCCCTCTGGTAACCACAGTGTTTTTCATGAAGACTAAGAATTACTTTTGTTTAGATTCATTTTTCAAATTAAACTGACTAACTACTAATTTGGCTTCTAGAATTATCTTTTAAACTTCATTAGATGAAATATCCTGAGGCATCACAGGAATGATTTGGAAACAACTGGTAGCTTTTTAAAAATCCTTGCACAAGCCAGTTTAATCAAAATTGGCATGTTATGCACATTCTCCAGCAATGTGTCTTTTAAAATGACCTGTCCCCAGCTGTTTATGGGTCTGTTTTCCATTTGCTTGTTCATTCATTTTTCTCCACCATATCCCACATGCATTCGTCAAATCACTTCCACAGAGGTGGACTTTTACTTATGTAAGTGGAATTGAATTTTGTACCCACTCTCTTTGTCACTTTTCTCGCTAAGGGTTATGTTTTCAATATCCAGCTAAGTTGTTATCTTGCAATAACTTGGATGAGTAAAATAGCTAAGCTGTGTCCCAGCACAGTTTACCTCTGCTCTCCTTGTGAGGGACACTGAGTGTACTTCCTGCTCTTTGCCAACACAAACAATAATGCAATGCATCTCCTTGCAGACCTGCTAAGTTTCTTTAGGACACACATGGATAAGCACATAATGACTAATAAATGCATAGACTTCATTTTCCTAAGTAGTAGTAATCAGAAACTTTCTGCTCTTTCCAGTCATTTCTTCTGTCATGTGAGGTATAAGGACTCCTGTTTCCTTGCAAATTCCTGGCCACTATCTAACTTCATATTTTAGCCTGACTAGCTAGTTTGAATTAATGGTATTATTGCTTTAATTTGCTTTCTTTGATTACTGATTATCTTTTGCATCTCTCCATATATATTAAATATTGTTATACAGGAAGCTCCTGGGATAGCTAGAAATTGACTGTCCCTTTTCTTTACCCATTTTATTTTTTTCTTTTGGGGCTTATGTCTTTGTTTCTAACTTGATGGAGGTTATATCGATTAACTATTAATTCGAGATGTATGAAAATATGTCCTTATTCTATTATCTCTTTCTTTGTCTGGCTTTCTATTCTTATTTAAATACTTCTTCCAAAGGAGTTTTTTACTATGGGTCTTTTGACAGCAACACTTCAGGAGCTTTATATCCCAGAAAACATTTCATTCTCTCCTTTAATTTGATTAACATTAACTGGATATCATTCTTTAATATCAAAAAATTTATCCCTACTATTTCTTCACATGTCTTTTCTCATTTTAATATTTCTCTTTCAAATACTCACCAAATGCAGATAGACATTTTCCTGTTTTCCATTCAGCTTAATTTTTTAAGATGTCCATTTTTCTTTCTCATCCTTTTCTGCTGCATTTCAGGAGAACTTCATAATCTGAGCTTCCAAGTCACTAAGTATTTCTGAACCATACCTACCCTGCTGGTTTATCCCACCTACGTATTCTCTACCTTACCTACCTTACCTCTTTCACACCTACTGTTTCCACTTGGTTCCTTTTTATTCTTGTTACTATCTTCCCTTCTATCTTTTTTTTAAAGATATATTTATTTACGCACACAAAAACTGGGGTGCAGGCCAGAGGTGCAGGGGTGAGAGGATTCACCAGAGACAGAGTCGGGAGCTGAACAGGCAGGTTGACTGAAGCACACTGCTGAGGGCAGCAGCGGGTGAGATAGAAGAGGTCTGCTTCACGCTGTGTGTCACCTCCCTGGCCTGCGATCAAACTTGTGCTGAGGTGACTGTGGAGAGCTTCATAGTGTTGTGGTTTAACCCGTTGCACCACCAGGGAGGGTCCTCTTTCCATATACCCTTAAGTATATTTGTTTTAAACTCTTGGTCCATCTACTCAAATATTTCTTCCAGATGGTACATTTGGTATAGTTTGTCTATAATTAATTAATTAACGTGCTTAGATATGCATTCCATGTGGTGTGTGCATTTAGTAGTGTTGTTTCTCTCATTGTTTTAGTTTGCGAGCTTTGTCATAAGGCCAGCCATTTTAGGATTTTCTCCAATTGGTCTCTTCTACTGACTGGGTCCCCACACCCCAAGCTGCCACCCCCCCCTCCGCATACTACAGTTCAAAATAGCATTCTCAGCAGCTTACTGAGTGTTCTTTTGGTTTCTTGTGTTATGGTTATAACCTGTTTTCCCAAGCAGACATGCATATTTCCCTCCTGTATATTTCTTCAATATTGATTAGTAAGCAGCCTGATCTATCCTAGTTTGCCGTGTTTGAGAGCAAAGGAACTGGCTACTGAAGTCCCAAAATAGCTGAGCAATAGTATCATGTAGTCCTAGACAAGCAACATGCAGGAGTTTCTAGACACCTCCTCACTGTATGTCAAGTTATCTTTACAACCTACTAATTCTTGCAGCTGAAAAAACAACAGCAACAACAGGAAAGCCTTGACCCTTGACAAGAACCAGCACAAACTGGACTGTGAAACATGCAGAGGAGAGAGCTGCGTGATGTGTGGTACCCAGACTCCAAGGCTAAGGCCTCCACTTCTGGGTGGGATCAGCCCTAGTGAAGAAGCATGATCAGCTGCAAATGCGCCATCCTGAACATATGGCACGCCCTCTCTCCCCACTGGATGGCCCCTTTGCTGCCATTATCTCAATGCTAAATAAGCCGGAACTAGCCTGCCTTAGGAAGCTTCTTTGTTTAAGGACGTCTCCCTGGAGCTCTGCCTCTTACTCTATAGCTTTTCAATACTGTTTTTTTCTGTAACCAGCATCTTAGGCTCCTCATTCTAGTCATAGTCTTAAGGTAGGCAAAGTCCTGGTTTTCAGGAATGGCATGCCAGTTCCCTAGGGATTCAGCCTGGACCGGGGCTCCTGGACTGCCAGCAGATGATGCATTGGGCAGCAGCCCTCACCTTGCAGGGACCTTGGTGTGACATCACACCCTGAGAGGAGCCTAGCCTAAGTAAATATCTAATAAATGTTTGTGGTTGGTTAGTAAGGCTAATACTGAAGCATGTCTTTCAGATTTTGTTTTTAAATAGGAGAAGGGTTTCAAGTAGGTGCAAAGGGTAGGTCAATAATAACAGGAGAGAAGAATTGTAAGTGGCCAAACTGGGTCTTTTGTATGAGCCCAGAAAACCAACCCTAAACCCCAAAGATGTCTCTGCTCAGAGTTTAGTCAAGATGCAAAAGTATATTCAAGGGAGTGAGTAGAATAAGTCCCTGCAACAAACAAGCACAGGTTCCTGGATTCAGGAGTGCTGTGATTATATAGGAAGTCGGGGAGTGGGGGATGGGGGATAGAAATGTGAGGGGAGCGGAGGGCAGCTTGGTGACATGAGTCAAGGAAGTCTGGCTTTCGCAGCAGTTTTCTCAGCAATAGAGGTTTGTTGCTGATGCCACTACCAACCTTGAAGGGGGCACAGAGAATTTTATCAGAGATGTAACATGACCTATTTTCCAAGTTTCCAGGAACAAGTTAGTGGTTAATCACAAAGAGTGGGGAGGTGAGGAGAGCTGGGTGGTGGTGAGGGATGGACGGGTGGTAAAAAGCTAATAAAGGGTCATTAGAGTTTAATTCTGTTTATTCCTGATTTTCAGTCTAAGGGAGTTTTGTTGCCAAATGGAAGGGATCCAAGTACAAAATGACTTTCTACAAATACAAAAGCAATGGTGTGCCACTAGGTACTGAGCACTTACAAGGTGTTAAATATGTGAGGTAGGTGTGAAATTGACTCCATAAAATTTGTTGCATTTCTTGATACCTCTAAATCAGATAATCACTCTGAGTCCCACCCATCTAGCTAGTATTAAAAAAATCAGTCTCGAGGCCCTCTCTGGTGGCACAGAGGGTTAAAGCACAGCACTAAGAAGCTAAAGCCAGGTCCACATGAGTTCAATTCCCACCTGCCCCGGAGGTGATCATATGGCACAGCAGACCTCTCCTGACCCGCTCACTACTCCCCTCAGCAGTGTACTTCGTCGACCTGCCTGTTCTGCTCCCCACTCTGTCTCTGGTGAAGCCTCTCACCGCCTCTGAGCCTCTGGCCTGTACCCCAGTTCTGTATGCACAAATAAATAAATCTTTAAAAATAAAAAATCGGTCTCGGTAATGGAGGGATCTTTCTCCACCTAGGGTCATACAGGAGAATAAGGAGAGTTAGTTTCATGCAACTTAGAATGTTTTGGAACTGGTATCTACTTTTCAACTCCTACTGGCCCCTCTTGTGGGATTCTGTGCAGTCTTTCAAGACAAATGACTTGGCATCTTCTGAACCAGCTACCAGACCAGGGCAGTTAATGTATAATCTCTCTTCCCCAAAAGCACACCAACCAGTTGTACGTTTACAACCAGCTGTAAATGAAAGCAACATTTACAAGTTCTAGAACTCATGTTCATGGATCTTCTTTCAGTGGTAGAAACTTGCTCTCCTCATCCCTTTAAAATCATGACTATTTCCACTACCTTACCTCTCTGTGTGTCCCAATCCCTCTGGATTGGGATCACTCAGTCTGCTCCCCCAAAGTGAGTCTGAAACACAAGAACCTTTTCTCAGCCTTGGATGTTGAGTTTGAGGACAAGAGCTCACAACTTTAATAACACAATTCCATTTTCCCCCAAGGTTGCACCTGGAGAAAGATGAACCAGTTTTTGACTTTTACTTGATTATATGGTTTTTGTACCACCAAGTTCTCTCCCAGGGCCCGAAGTTCTCTAACCAGTTCTCCTCTGCTGGTAAGAGGGGAAGAAGTGATTTGTGGCTTTCTTTATGCAAGATCTCTACCCAGGGGCATCAGTGTCTGGAGTCATGTGGCACAAAGAGACAAGGCCTCCTTGACTCAGTGCGGTACAACTCTGACAAGCGATCCTCTGGGGAATTCTGTGAAAATGGTTGGGCCTGTGCAACTGACTTCCAGCTTCTCCTCCCTGCCCATACCTGCTTCTTCCCCTTCCAGTGTGCTGAGCCCCAGGACATTTTCCAGAGAATTTTCCTACATATGGATCTCTGCCTCAAAGTCTGTTTCCTAAGGCAGATCCAAGAGACAGCTGTCATTCCTGCTTTACAGATGTGGAAATTGAGACTGGGAGCTTCAGTAACTTGGCCATATGGGAAACTTCATGTCTGATTAAAAATCTGTGTGGGCCCCATGCACACATGGGGATGTCTTTTTGAGTGGAGGGATTCCTGCCCTGACTAGATTAGGAATGTGAAGTAATAATATTCACTCAACTGTTTGCTCCTAGGTCCAGCCTACTGGGCCCCTTGCCCCAAACCTATGGTTACATTATACTGTCAGGGAGCAGGGGAACTTCCCCACCCCTCTGGGTTCTTCTTAGGCTGCACAAAAAAATCAAAACAATATCAGATGGATTTGAAAAGGAAAAATCAATAACTTACATGGGAAGAACTAACTAGTTATAAAATTCTAAAATAAAATGGAGCAAACCAGAGATAGATGTCATGTGTTAAAGAACTTTCACATCGAGGAGAAAGTGGAGACTTCACATGACAAGGAGCCTTGATACTAAAAGTAAAAGGATGTGTTTCTCAGGAGGGAGGACACTGTTGCTGAGGAACATACTCCTGGTCGACACCCCTCCCCACACAAGCTACACTTTTCCAGGGCTTGAAAAGAGACACCAATGTTTCTTTCTTCAATTAGGAATAAGGGCAAAAAAAAAAAGGCAAATACAAGAATTTCTCTCAGCCTCAGGGCCTAAACTACTCTATAGTAGAGCGTAGTAGAGTAGTCTACTCTCCAGTGTAGTATATTTAAAATAATATACAATTTTAAGTAATCTTACTCTGTAAGTCATGGTAGCAGATTTCCTGAGGCCCTGAGGGCCTCCCATGAGCAAAGTTCTCCACACCAAGCTGACAATTACTGAAAAATACCTACACTGGTTATTTTGAAAAAAGCATATCCAACCTTTTGGGGAGACGAATCCCACTTTATACAGAGATAAACACAGGCACAGAGCGATAGAGAGGCACACACATACGTCTTGCACCAGGTGTTGGGACATGGGCAAATTCCCATATCTTCTGAGGATGGACAAAACAAAGACATTATTACCAGACAGCTGGAGAAGACCAAATTTAATAACATATATAGGGAGAATTTATAGAAGTAAAAATTCTAAAGCAAATGGGGGCAAAAGAGGGATTTGCTTTTGTGCTTGGACTCCAATAGAATGCTGAAAACCAATCGAGAGCCAAAAGGACCAGCTGCAGATCACCAGGCCAAGAGACGCCCTCCGCAGACCTGGAGCATCAAGGAGAGGGGAGGGAGCCTCACCCCATGAGGAGAGATGACTTCCTATGACAAAGCTTTGCCCTGCCTCTGGATGTTTGCCCTGCCTTAGCAAGGACTTCTTCAATAAAAACGTTATTTCCGGAGCTATTCCTCAGTCTAAGTAATCTACATTTTTTTTTTTTTTTAAGGAATAGCAAATTCCTCCCCAGGTCTGCAGGGCCTCCATGAATCTTGTTTCTATGTAACAAAGTGGCAGGTACTAGAAAAGACCTACTCTGGACATCTTGGGAGAAGCCTATGTGAGCCTTAGCAGGGAGATGATCCCACATAGGGTCACCATGTCTTTCATGACAAGAATTTCCAAGGGGGCTGTGGAGCTGCAGGTCACTGAGGTATGTTTCAAATACCTTTGCAAATGCAACAGCACAGTGCCAGGCTCCCAGGGCCTGGGAGGAGGCCAGCTGACTCGAATTCCTCTGGGGGTTGAGTTTGTTCCTTCCCTGCAGGATTCAGGGGTGGGGGCTGCACTAACAAGGCCCTGGGGGTACTCTAGGATGTCTGCCTCCTAGAGGCAGGAGGACTCCTCAGCACCCTGCAGCTTGTACCTCTTGAGCTCTTCTGCATATTTCTGGAGAGATCACATTACAGGGCACCCCAATGTGAATTGGGTTGTCTATCTGTGGGTCTTCACTGACATGCTTAAATTCAATCGTACTATGGATACACACACAAAAGGTTCAATAATGGGTTTATTTACAAGGAGAAAGGTAAAGGAACAACCCAGGGGAAAAGAGAGAGTAATACGAGTTAACTAGAATGTCCTACCAGATCTGCTGACTTGGACTCCACCAGCACGCTGAAAGCCGATTGAAACCCAAAACGACCAGCCACGAACGACCAGGCCAAGAGACCCCCAGAGCCCACATGTCCGGTTTTATCCCAACCTGGCTGCTCAGCTCCACCCTCACGTCCCGGCTGCTTCTCCTTGGTATTGATGGGATTTGTAGTTCTAGTATCTGGAGTCCATGAAACCTGTATCCATTACAATCAGAGCTAGGGGGTGCTGGTTTTCAGTTTTGAAGGTAAAATCAGGAGATGATATATTCTTTAAGAACAAATGCCATCTGCTGTCAGAGCACAGCAAATAACTCCTCGGAAGATCTGTTATAACACAGTCATTCCTCTACATTGACTCCCCACTGCAGTGCACGCCACACTGAACTGTTTTCCAGGTGTGAAACCATATGGTCCTTGCTTAGGACCTTTTAAAGAGGAGGTCCTGCCCGTGCTGTGCAGAAGCACGCCAAGCCTGCCTGACGTCAGGAAGACTCCCTGAACGCTCACCTGATGTGCCGTAGAGGAGAAAACACAAAGAACTGCCTGCTGATTTCTAAGCAGTAGGTCCTTCTGTGCACAAACCAGCTGCAAGGGATCCAAGATTACAGGGGTTCCCTGAGATCTGGTCAGTTAGAGCCTCTCTGCTTTCCTGGTGCTTCTGTCACGCCAGGAAAACTCCCAGAACAGAGAAGGACAGGGCACGGGCCTGGACAGCTGCAGTGTCACTTGCGTGGACTCTGACCCTGAAGATTCACTAGCACAGATCAGGCACTCACGACACGGAAATCAAGGTTAAAGGGTTAAATTGCCCTGAGACATAGACACTAAAGGAAAAAAGCTTATCTACACTTTTCTTTGACATTTGCATTAGCATGATCAGCAGATGACACAGCTGGAACCTGCACAGATGTCACCAATTTGACGCTGAGTCTACCGAGACAGAGGCGGCAGCTACCCAGAGACGAGGCACCACCCACAAATATCTGAAACTCGTTATCTGGAGAAAAAACCTTCTTCGTACTTCTGATTGGGAACCTAGCCAGTGAACATCAATCAAGTCCACATTTCTTTGCCCTTAACACAACCCCACTCCCCAAACCAACACAAACCACTTTCCCTACCTAGATAAGATGCAAATGTGTGGGGTCTTTCCCTCTTACCTCCTTGCTTGTTGACTTGCCATAATTAGCCTCTATGCATGTGTGGTACATGTGCCAGCCCATGGCTTGATGGTAAAAGCACCCACCTTGTCCCACCTACCATCCAAATGCCCACAGCTTGAAGGTGCATCCTCTAAGTTTTAACCATATCGATTGCCAAGGAAAAGAGCATCATGGTGCCATGAGTGTGTAAACAGGGCCCCTGACCTAGGCCAACTTCCAGAAGAAGTAGCAACTGAGTCTACTGAAGGAGGACTAGGCAAAGGGGACAGCTGTGGCACAAGGGTGTGGATCTGAGAGGCCTGAAAAAGGCCGGGGGAGAGGCTCGGAAGGGATCCGCTGGTCACCCAGGGCAGCAAGGGGCTGTGGAGGGTCTCACAATGGAAGGTCTCTAATGTATCTGAAAAAGTCGCAGGAAACATTCAGTTTGCAGTTCAAAGGAAGAACATTACAGGCTGCAATGAAGATCGAAATAGAAAGATGAAGCCAGCGAGGAGTTACCACTTGAATCTGAAAGTTGGCAGTGCAGGTAGAGAGAGCGGCACTGGATCAAAGGTTTGCTGTGGGGTGGATTGCTAAGGGACTGTGCGAGAGGGCAGTGTCAAGGGAAACATGTGGGTTTTGGCTTCTTACTAAAATAGTTACATAGTGAAAAGAGGATCAAACTTGGGGAAAGATAATTAACACATTCCAGACGTGTTTCTTTTGAGGAACTTAGAGACACAGGGTGTGATTAAAGAGGCAGATACAAAGAGGCAGGCATCTGTGACAGGAGCACGGGGCTAGGAATTCACGCGTGACGTCAGCGGTCCCCAAAGCCCTGGGCATGGGCAAGTTCACCCAGGGAGGGAGGGAAGGACAGGACCGTGGAGGATGGAGGAGCTCCCAGTCCGAGGCTGGCTAGAGAGAGAGTCTACGAGAGACTAAGAGGAGCTTCTGGAAAGCTAGAGACAAAGCAGGAACCTGTCAGGTCAGGGATGCGTGTACACTTCTGGCCATAACAGAGTCAGTACTGTACTAGACTCACACCTCTGTCTTGGCACCCACAAAAATAGACAAGGTCTATGTAAAAATAGTTTCTTACTTTTTTTTTTTTTAAGATTTATGTATGTATACAGAGCTGGGGTACAAGGGGTGCAGGGGCAGCGAGAGGATTCACCAGAGACAGAGTGGGGAGCAGAACAGGCCGACTGACAAAGTACACTGCTGAGGGGAGCAGCGGGAGGGTCAGGAGAGGTCTGCGGCGCCATGTGGATCACCTCCAAGGTGGGGATCAAACTCGTGCTGAAGTGACTTTAGCTCCTCAGTGCTGCTGCACCACCAGGGAGGGCCCTCCTGCACCTTTTTTTTTTTAAGATTTATTAATTTATGCATACAGAACTGGGGTACAGCCCAGAGTTGCAAGAGGTAAGAGGATTCACCAGAGACTGAGTGGGGAGCAGAACAGGCAGATAGACGAAGTACACTGCTGAAGGGAGCAGCAGGCGGGTCAGGAGAGGTCTGCAGTGCCATGTGGGTCACCTCGCTGGTGAGGGATGGAAGTCAAGCTGCAGTGGTTGCAGAGAGCTTCATGGTTCTGTACTTTAACCCATTACATCACAAGGGAAGGTTCCCTGCTTTGTAACAGGGACAGTGGTCCCCAGGACATGCTTGAGCCTTCTGCTGTCTGGAGAGAACTGCCTGTGGCTGGACAAGAAGGGAGTGCCTAGTCAGAGCTCGGTGGCCTTCTTGGGACCAGGAGACACAGCGAGGGTTTGAAGACCCATTCGGTCTCTCCCCTCTCTTTCCTGAAATGCTCTGAAATCTGCGTCTCACACCGGGTTCTCCCTGGCTGGCTGGTGGCCCATCACACACCGTTTGGAATAATAGCTGCAAGTCCCTGTGAGCAGGTACAGACAGTGCTGGAGCCTGGCAGGGGGATGTGAGTGGGCCCCATCTGCTTGGAGAGCAAGTCAGGGGTAAAGAGCATGAGCCTTGCAGGTGTGGCCAGGGGTGGGGTTGGGGGTGGGGGTGGTGGGAGTGGGGGTGGTGGTGACACGGCTCCTCTTCTGTCTGGAAGTTCAATATCCCACCTGGGTTTTGTGAACTTCTCAGTTGGAAACAGCTGACAGCAGCCCACCCACTAGGCCCAGAAGACTGCCCTATGGAAAAGAAACACAGCTGCCATTTTACCCAACTTTTTTAAAAAAAAAATTATTTATTTATACATACAGAACTGGGGTACAGGCTAGAGGTGCAGAGGCAGTGAAAGGATTCACCAGAGACAGAGTGGGGAGCAGAACAGGCAGATTGACAAAGTACACTGCTGAGGAGAGGGGTCAGGAGAGGTCTGCCGTGCCATGTGGTGACCTCCAGGGCCGGAGAGCGAACTCACACTGAAGCAACCACGGCATGGCTTAGCTTCACAGTGCAGTGCCAACCTGCTCTACCACCAGGGAGGGCCCATATTTCCCAACTTTTATCTTCCAAGCCACTTTCATGCATCCTCTGGTCAGCTTCCCCTGTGGTGGCCCAGATTGGCACACCTCAGAGACAAGGACAAGGAAAGGTTTCCTTTCTTTGGCTTCAGTCATTGTTTAAGATCAACTCCTTCCGGCCCTCCCTGGTGGTGCAGCAGGTTAAAGCACTAAGACGCTAAAGCCACTTCTGCATGAGTTCGATTTCTGCCTGTCCCAGACATGCCATATGCAGACCTCTCCTGACCCGCCCGCTGCTCCCCTCATCGATCTGCCTGTTCTGCTCCTGCTCTGTCGCTGGAGAGTCCTCTCACCACCCCTGCACTTCTGGCCTGTACCCCAGTTCTGTATGCATAAATAAATAAATCTTTAAAAAAAAAAAAAGATCACTCCTTCCTACAGATGAACTGACACCTGCAAATCAAGCTGCCCTAGGGCATGAGTGATAGGAGTCAAGGGCCAGGGCTGCCACCATCAGCCTCCTGCTGTGAGGTGGGGGGGGGGGACCAAAGTGAAGAATCACCACCCAGAACCCACAACATCAGCTCAGAGAACAGGCCAGTGGCAGGGCCTGCAGGTGGCCATGGCCACTGAGGAACTTGAGTGGGACCAGAGAGGACTGGAGCTCCGAAGCTGACTCAACAGCACTGTCCCATCATAGCTGATGCTCAATACAGCGCCGGTTTGTGGTCTCTCTGTGTGTTTTCCTTGAGTGGGGTGAGGAGAAAGGCTATATGATGTTCATAGACGGCTCATCACCCTCTACAGTAGTTTTTCTGATTTTCTACTAGAACATTTGTGCCCATCAGATAAGAGAGAAGCTCAATTAGGCTCCAAATGTCACAATTTCTAGCAATTACCATCATGCACAAACAATGAAAACAGTTCAACAATGGATCTGATTTGAAAATTAACTTTCACAAATGCTCACAAATGAATCATTTCATCTCTAATCAACTTCTATTTTATTTTATTCTCCTAGAGATAGAAAATAGATAATTACTGAGAAAAGAATTGGGGAAACTTTCCACACACATAATTTGTGTTCAAAAACATAGAAACACGCATTTTTCTGAAATGTACAAAATGACTCCATCCACAATGTGTGATCATCGTGGAAGACCTTCTGAAATGATCTCGGTGCCAGGGATCCTCGTTGAAAAACCCCCCGTGATTTACGGCATGTCTCAGCTGCAATAGGTGCATATGGATGTGGGGGTGTGTGTGTGCTCCCCATAATAGAGGTTCTCTGCTTCTCGCTCTCTGCGTGGCCCACACATAAAGTGGGCATGAAATGATTAAATAGCAAAACTCCCAGCTGCCGCACCCAAGGAGAACATCTGATAGAGCAACACAAAAAAGTAGCACGGCATCAGTGACAGCTCAGCAGCGGGGAAGACTTGGTAACTATAGCAACTTGCTTTAGAAGCTGTTCTTTCCCTGCCAAAAATCAGGTTGGCCCTGTCAGCCCTCCCACTGTTACACGGCAGGAGAGAGAAGGCATTTGGGAGAGGCAGCGGGTCAGTCACACAAACGCACAGGAGGAAGGCACTCTCCGTAGGTTCCGGCCCCACCTGTGCGTGAGCTGGCGGGTCCCGAGCGGACTGAGGAGGGCAGCCGAGGATGGCTGAACATGCAGGCTGGCTTCTGAACCCTTGCAGAAGGAATGAGTTCTTTGTAACATCGACAGCATCCCAATGTGCTCTGTTCTGCACTAGCTTGGGATACAGAAAAGATTAAGAACGAGACAAGAATAACCATGACCAAGAAACCAAATAGGACCTGGCGTATTTTTCCCCTGGCTGGGGCTTCTCCTACCCCTCTGGAGGAGGTGCTGGAAAACCAGACCGTCTGTTGGACTTCGTAGTTTGTGGTCTCTGTGTGTTTTCCTTCAGAGCTAGGTGATGCGAAAGGCTATGTTTTGAACATTATTTTTAAGTGTTTAACTGTTAGTAAAATACAGAAATTCGATCCCAAAGGGTGAGCTCATTTCTCATCCAATCCTCTTTGGTTGTCATTAAAAACTCTGGAGCAGGGCCCTCCCTGGTGGATACGGGTTAAAGCACAGCACTAAGAAGCTAAAGCCACTTCAGCATGAGTTCGATCTCCAGCCCTGGAGGTGACCACATGGCTAGCAGACCTCTCCTGGCCCATCTGCTGCTCCCCTCAGCAGTGTACTTCGCCAATCGGCCTGTTCTGCTTCCCACTCTGTCTCTGGTGAATCCTCTCACCACCCCTGCACCTCTGGCCTGTACCCCAGTTCTGTATGCATAAATAAACAAATCTTAAAAAAAATTGTTTGGAGCAAAAGAAGCTCCTCAAATCTTGTTGGACCGAAGTTTTTGCATCAGGTGAAGCCCAGGGTCTTTACTAATGGGATCAGAAGTGTGCAGAGGGGAGCATCCCTCACAGTGAATGGGGCCTGGTGTGCTTTATGCTGCATGGACTCAGACTCAGTTTACTCCTCTTGAGACTGCAGAAGTGAGCATAGCAGTGGTCGCCTCTGTCCTGAAACATCTGCAATTGCCTTCCAGATAATTTGCTCTCTTGGTGTCCTTTCATCTCGTTGGATGCTCTTGCTTATTCCTATGGTGGGATCTCCCTTCTCCTCCCCAAATCTAGGTGACTTTAGCCTCTGAAGTCCTCCCCTCTTATTTACCCTCATTGCCTCGGTGACCTCAGTTAGAATCACATTCTCACTGCATGTTGATGACTCCTGAATTTCTATCTTCTGCTCTTGAACTCAAGGCTGATGCAGCCAAGCCTACCCCAATGAGTCCACAGGGGTGTCTCACAAAAGTAACACACAGCTGGCCTCCAGCCGTTTTCCCCTAGGAGATGGTTGGTTCCAATATCAAAGAAAGATCTTCTCAAATATGCACACTCCTTATCTGCTCTGGCCTCAGCCACTGCCATTTCTGTCTGTACTGGATTGTGCTGTGACCTGGGGGCATCTGCTGTTCTTTCCTGTGCTCATTCACATGACAGTCAGTCTTTTAAAAACACAAATCAGATCCTTTAATGACCTTCCTCAAAATCCTCCAGTGTCTTCCTGACACACTAAAAATAAAAGCCAGAGTTTCAGCCAGGGCCTCTGGGTCCCCCTGAAAGAGTATACCCATCTCCCCAACCTCTTCTCTGACCACCCTCCCCCGGCAGGGGAGCGCCTGACACAAGGGTTGCCCTGGCTGCTTCAAACAAGACCGCAGAGCGTCACACTCAGGGCCTCTGCCTGGAACGTCTAAGACGCTTTATGCTCTTGATCTGAGTTTCTGTTCGCAATCAGAGGGGCCCTCCCCACCTATTTTATTTAAATACTCTACTCTCCACATTGCATTCTATTTCTATCCTGCTTTATTTTTCTCTGCTACAGAGTTACTACCTGTGTAATCATAGGAACTGTCTCCCTCATAAGAACAGATTTCTTGGAATTCACTGCTTCTCCTTGTGGGCACAGAACGGTACATAGCACATGGTGGGTAACCAGCAAATATTTGTAAATGAATGAATAAGCACAGGCATAAAGAAAACAACTGTACTTTTGTGTGACATATTGGCTGTGCAATATAATGGTATGTGGCTCCTTATATATAATATAATGGTATGTGGCTCCTTATATATAATATAATGGTATGTGGCTCCTTATATATAATTGATGTGGCTCCTCTGATATATCGGGAGGTAAATCAAGTCATTCTATGTCTCTGAAATAAGAGAGCATTCAGAAACTTGGCAAACAGGAGTCTGAATAGAAACTTGGCAAACAGGAGTCTGAATAGACTTACAACAATAGAATTAACCAAAGCACAGCACTATGAAGCTATCTGCAGCCCCTGCAACTCAAGTTTGATCCCCAGCCAGGGAGGTGACCCACATGGCACAGCAGACCTCTCCTGTCTCCCCACTGCTCCCCTCAGCAGTGTACTTCTTCAGTCTGCCTGTTCTGCTCTCCACTCTGTCACTGCTGAATCCTCTCACTGCCCTTGCACCTCTGGCCTATACCCCACTTCTGTATGCATAAACAAATAAATCTTAAAAAAAAGAAAAGAATTTAAGAGACAAAAAGACTTCTCATGACAGAGATATAAATGCTCCCTCCCCTGAGCAAATACACCTTCCATCCCACTCTGTCCTGTGGGCTCACAAGCCCTGAGCTCACTCACCAAGGCATCTTCTCAAACCAGGGGCCTCTCCAGAGGAATACACGATCTCATTAGAGAACTGATAGAGCTACTATGTCCTAGGCATTAATATACACATACACTCACTCAGTCCGTACAGCAACCTGGAGTGGCACCGTGTGTCTTTTTCCAGAGGGGCGGGGTGAGTGGCCCAACTTCCGAGACTGGGAAGGTTTGAGTCAGGATTCAACCTCAGGTTCCTGCTCTTAATCACCCACGAGGTCTCTCTGTTCTTGGCTAGAAGAGACCTTACGGACCACCTGGTTCAACTTAAGATGCAAAAGCTCAGGCAGAGACAAGTCAGGTGTTTTGGCAAAGGTCACACAGGGGACAGAGGATGACTGGTGGTGGGAGGGGAATGTCTTTTCAGTTGGCTTGGAAGATTCCAATGAGATCTTTCTGCCCTTGGTGAGTGAGCAGTAAGCACATTTTATGGTGAAACTGGTCCTAATTACTAGCCATTATTTGTAAGCCCAGTGGGGAAAATTGCCTCAAACAGCCTATAAAATAGGTAGGATTAGTGAAATATCTGGAACTTTATTTCAGTTTAAAAGTCAATGTATGCTTTTTGGATGTGGACTTTTTCTTTTTTTACATCTTTCACTACAATGTATTTTATGGGGTGTCAAAAAGAAAATTTAAATGACTTTTCTCTGTTTCTAGTGAGTAATTATACTTAGTTTAAGCTTGGTGAGGACTATACCCTCTATGTCTTATTTTTGCCATAAAGACTGTGTACAAGTAAAGTCTCTGGTGACTGAATACATTGCCAGGACTTGCCCTGGCTGCCCAGTGCTTGGACATGGGTGAATTATGTGGCCTCTTCTGGGCCTCTCATCTCTGATACAAGGGGATGAACCTTGTCTCTATAACTCTGTAGAACCTTCTGATGCTACACCTAGGATAGCAGTAATAATCTTATTTCTTACCAGGCCCTAGGCTAACATTTTGTTATTTGTCTATTAAATTCTCATGGCATTACTATAATAGGTATGATTATTATCCTGATATTAAAGATGAGGAAACCAGCACTTAGAGAGGTTAAGAAACTTGACCCAGGTCTCACATACAGCAGGTAGGAGCTGGAGCTGTGATGGCAGCCTTCCCAGATATTTTTTTAAATTTCAATATATTTATTTTTCACGTCATTTTGTTCATTTTTGCATCTCAGTTGTAATCCCGATGGACCAATTCACCCATGTACAAAGACCACAGTCCCACATTCTCTTCCCGCCCCAGTTTTGATCCTATTCCCCTCTCCACCCATGTAGAATGTCTTTGGGTAATAGTTGTTTGCTGACTTTCTTTTTTACTTTATTACAATTTTTTTCCTGATCCCTATGCTCCCACTATGAGTGAAACTGTCTGGTGTTTTTCTTTCTGACTTTTTTTCACTAAGCATGACCCCTTTCAACTACATTCATGTTGCTGTAAAAGGCATGACTTTATTATCTTTGATTGCTGCGTAATATTCCATTGTGTGTATATACACCACATCTTCTTGATCCAGTCATCTATTTGGGGGCATTTGGGTCGACTTTTCCAGATCCTACTAGGCAGGTGCTCCCTCACTGAACCATGGGGAGATAGGTACCCAGAGAACACCTTCCTTCACAGTACAGATAGAGAAACTAGGGTCAAGAGAATACGAGCTACTTGACCAAAGCCTTATTGGCAGGCAGTGGTAGAGTTGACCCGAACTCTTTTCTTGGTTAGCTGCTGTGGAGCATGGCCATCACCCCCATCGACAAGCTGTTGTCTCTGGACTGGCTCCTTACCTTTTATTTAGGACAATATTAAAAATAGCTTTGGGGCCCTCCCTG
>NW_004567102.1:52402006-52422582 GCF_000260355.1 Condylura cristata
ATGCATAAATAAATAAAATCTTAAAAAAAATAGCTTTGAACAGTTTTATGCATCTCTCATGTGTTCGATTTGCACATTTTCATGGTAGACTAAAGCCTGTACCCACATGGCCACTTTCTTTACCTAAAATTTTATTGGAATTTTATTCAAATCCAACCTGAATTTCGAAAGGATGCAACTGCGTGTCAGTGAAGTTCTAGTCCTTACGATAGGGACTTTCTCCACCAGACCACTGCACTGGAGACGGTCTACAGAGGGCTGAGTGAGGTTCAACTGAACTGAAAATTCCTGCACCTTCTCCCACATGCTAAGCCCCAAACTATCAGTGCTCTTCACACCATCTACACACTTTTCAATGCAAGATTGCTTTTAGATAAGGGCAATGAATCTCAGTCTGGCTATACACTAGTATCATTGGAGGAATTTTAAAGCCAATCATAATTTGGGGCCCACTCACCACTGAAACTATTATAAGCTCGAAAGCACTTGGGAATGTGATGTGGGGAATAATGTTTTAGGAAGTCAGTCACATCACAGTATCCCTAGCTAGTTGGAAAAGATTTTACAACTTTTTTAAAGAGTGAGAACTTTTGCCCTTTCTTTAACTCCTGTTTGGGTTAATCCTGCATCATAAATCCTCCATTTCCCCAGTTTTTGTGGAAGAGCATAAACTCTGTATGCCCCCTCTCTGTTACTAGCTTTGAAAAGTTACTTTATTCATGTGACAACATTCAAGAAGCACACAACAATATAGATAAAAACCTGAACCCTACTTTCCATGTCTGTCTCAGTTTTCATCATTGGAGCCAACAGTTTCCACTTTCTGGGGTGTCCTGACAGAGATGGCTTATCCACATACAAAATTATGGGCATGGGTATACTCATGTTACCTTCTAAGCACTTTTTAATAATTTTTTTCTCCCTTTCTCTGTTATCCTCAAAATTAAGCTGGAAGACATGTCCCTTTTAGGTGGTTTTTAAAGGAAATGAAAAGGACATGGGGGCACAGGGCCTTGAAATTTTTCATAGTCCTTTCTGAGCTCCTCACTCAGCAGTCCCTAGAACTTACTGTTCCCTTCCTGAGGGTGGAGCTCTTCAAATATTATTGTCCCCAGTCCGCCATCAGTCCCCAACCCCATTCAGCATTTCTTCACAAAGGAACCTCCGTTTACAAGGGGCCCTGCATTTACAGTTAAGGAGAACATACTTGTGCATCACACAGGGGGTCATCCTGGGACTTTCTGACCTTATTTGGGAATTACACATCTCAGGGGCATTTGTGATCTCGGATCACCCTGAGCCACCTTTCACTCAATGATTTAGGCAAGTGACAGGGGTCAGAGCTATGATGTTAAAAGTTGGAATTCAAAGGAAGCAGGGCAAAGAGAAATGTGATGCGACTTGATAACTAATTGGGTTCAGGAGTGAACAGTTCTCTGTGCCTTAGAATCTAAGACTCTCAGCTCAAGCAACCAGAATAATGGTGGGATCACTGCTAAACAAGACATTCTTTGTAAGAGGTTCTCAAAAGCTTTATTTCTTCCCCCTAGGTTGAATACTATACTCATCAAATTCCGGAGGCAGGCCAGGCATGGGAAAATCTGTGAGGTAATGGAGTTTGTCCCTGACACGTCTCTGCACCTTTTTTAGTTCACCCTTTTGCCTGATTCCGTGGGGTTTTCTTCCATCGACTGCCTGTCATCTAACTCCTGCTACGGGGGGAACAGTTTCAGGTGTAGGCTGATAAAGGCATAAAGCTGTGTGTGCCCTCTTCCAGGATAGCCACAGTGTAGAAAGAGACTCGGGAGAAATAAAGCCTTAAGACAAAAAGAATGCACCTGCGAAGAGTATAATGGACCAGGCGAGAAAATAACAAAAATAATGAACAGCCATATACCAGAGACATTTTGCGGGGATGGAGTGGGGAATGGGATCAAAAACAGGGGGCGGAGGGGAGGGAAATGCACGGGATTATGGTGATGGCACACGGGTGACTTGGTGTGGGAAACCTGCGGGGATTGCAATTGAGATGGAAAAAAAATGTACAAAATGATGTAAAAATAAACTTCTGTAAAAAAAAAAAAAAAAGCCCCCATTGGACTGAAAAAAAAAAAAAAGATGGAATTCAAGGATCTGAAGGTCAAACTTTTTTTAGGTGAGCAGCTAGTTCTCAAATCACACAGTCGGTTAACCATGAGGTTAAATCTGTTCTGTTGAGATCACTTAATTTCAAAGTTTTTCTTGCCTTATTTGCCTACCTGTAGAGCTTTACTTCTATTAGGACTAAGGAACTAGAAGTTCCTTTCTAGCCATGCATTTATTTATTCTAACAATAGAGGTCACATAATTTTCTACCATATTTCTTGGCAGTCTGTTTGGGTGGAATTTTCTGTAGTCTCTAATAGGTCTTACTTCCCTGGGACCATGTCACATTTAATGTCCTATTGAAGGAGAGTGAGAATTTCCTTACCAAATCTAAAACTTTAAAAGACACGTCGACAGAGTTCTAATGGGACGATTCCTCATAACCTCAGTAAGTTGAATTCAACTTAAACAGCTGATCTGTTGTCATGGACATGTATACTCAGATCACAGCTAGGAGCTCAATAATACCTGATACCAATTCCAAGGTAGCTGGGCTCATTAGAAATCCAGTTAAATGAGATACTGTCTCACCTCCTCCAGGCATCCAACACTGAAACCATTCACATGGTATCTATCTGCGATCGTGGTGCCTTGAGCTCCTGAAGTCCAGCCATTGGGGCTCAAACACTAGCTTTGTCGGTCTCTACGTAAGTGACCACAAGACACTTATTAGACCTGCTGTGACCTTGCATTCTGTAATGTGGGGACCCCTTGGATACTTACCTACAGGGGGGCTGTACATGTGAAATGAAGTATACTGAACACAGAGCACTTGGCACTGGTATCGCAGATAGTTAATGCCACATGGATGTTCGTGCTTTTATCAGCCAAAACATTTCATTACTACTTCAGACTTTGCAGGCATTCAATTTTGTAATTAATTTTAGTTTATTAAAATGCACAGAAAGAAAAGAAAGCAGTATGTAGCTTCTTTCTTGAACCATTCTGTGTTCCCCTCTGTGGTCCTGGGATCTAGCAAGGCTATCACACGGGGCAGGAGACTGCAGTGGCTGGCCACACACGAGGTGCGGCTGGCAGGGTCCGTGCAGAGCACTTTGCAGATCCTCACTGCTCATCAGGGCAGCATCACCTCCTGTTAATACCCCTTTGCTATCACACTGTTCTCCAGCAGGAGGCCCAGTTTTGACTCCGCCAAGAACTTGCCACTTCTGCGATGCGCAAGCACTTCTGGCAATGGAGACAGGCAGTTAAGACACCACATGGAAATATATTCCACATGCTTTTTTATTTTTATGCCATAGAATATCCAATGTGAGTCTTTAAAGACAAGACATGCTCACGTTGGTTTACTTAGCTAGCGGAGAGACAAGGTCCATCTGAATATTTCATCCCAATGAAAGGTAGATCTGTGAAACCTCAGGGTTGGGAGAAGATTAGTGGCATTGCGGACTTAAGTAACACCAGGAGACATACTGTATGAACGGGGCCCTCTCATTACGATGTTTATGATTATTGTTATTGCACTGAAGGGAGACCTTCACAAATATTTGTTGAACACACCAGGTGCTTTCCTTGTATAGGAAATACCTGTCACATAACAGCTAATGTGTGTTTCTCTGTTGAAATATAATGATGACCTTAAGCATTTAAATTGGGTGGTTGAAATTATTTAATTTTAAAATACTGTCATCTAGATGTTACATCCTCTGTGTTTTGGCATTTAACTAGGGTAGCTTGTTTAAAAGTACCATAGCAGGAGAAAATTCTATTCCATCTTCTTTTAAGCAATTTTAATTTTTGTGGAGTTCAGCAGGATTCTAAGTAAAGCAACTTTTACCTTTTAGCTTAGCTAACAAACATTAAATTAAAGTTATAGGTTACCTCAAAAAAACTCATACTGCTATTGATAAAAATTCACTTTGATAGCATTATTTTTAGGCATGAAAATGAGCATATTTGAAAGAACTCCAGAGATTTCACATTTTGTTTGAGAAGACAAATCATTTCCTGCTGAAAATCTTTGGCTGAATCTAATACCAATGTTAGATGTCTAATAAATCTCAGTGAATTACAGGAGCACATGAAATAGGTTTAAAATGTCATCATGCTAGGAGAATCTATTAAATAAACGCACACACATACTATATATTTTCTTCCTTCAATCCACTTTCCAAGAAACTGAATGAAGTATTTTAACGTTAAATCAGCCCGGAGATGAACCTGTTTCATACTCTCCTGTTACCTAATCTTTTATTCTTTTTGTCCTATTTCTACAGAGATTAGATCTCATTCTGGACAATGGGGTGCCTGGCACAATTTGTGTTATCCAAAGCTCGCAAAAGGCCACCTCCAGAATAATGTGACTTTTACCAAAGAAAGAGGCTCTTTCTGGGTCTCACACCTGCAGTAGCAGGGCTGGGCAGCACAGTGGGTCATGGCGGAGTTGAGGAAGATGTTGCTTCCTCCAAGACTGTCAGCTGCAAGTCACTTGCAGGCTTTCTCTTAGATAAACAAGACACTAAGGGCACAGAAATCGACCACCAGTCTCAGTTCCAGGATGTGAATTGAGAGGCATCCAGGAAACCTTGGCATAAAACTTTCACAAAATGCCAACAGTCAACTGTTAAATTAGCATCCTTTTGGTTTAGTCTCTCCAGTGTTTAATCTCTTCTGTTAAAAAATCCTATATGTGAGCCCTCCCTGGTGGCACAATGGGTTAAAAGCACAGTACTAATAAGCTAAAGCCACTTCAGCATGAGTTCGATCCCCGCCCACCCTAGAGGAGATCCACATGGCGCAGCAGACCTCTCCTGACCTGCCCACTGCTCCCCTCAGCAGTGTACTTCATTGATCTGCCTGTTCTGCTCCTCATTCTGTCTCTGGTGAAGCCTCTCACCGCCCCTGCACCTCTGGCCTGTACCCTAGTTCTGTGTGCATAAATAAATAAATCTTTTTTAAAAAATCCTATAGGCAAGACAATAAATTTTTAGTGATAAGGTTTTTTTGTTGTTGTTGTTGATTAGCTTATGAACTTCCTCAGCGTATACAGAAAGTCTTGTAGGGATATGGGAAAGGACTGGTAAATTCTGTTGGTGAGACGGGGGTGGAGAGTGACTGCTCATGGAAGCCAGGAAATGAGTGGGACACAGCAACATTAGGGAGCTGTGGAATTGCCTGTACAGGGACACAGGTGGTGTTGAGATAGGTAAGAAGGGATGTGTGGTGTGGGTAAGATAGGGAGGGCTTTGCCACTGAGGTAGGGAAATTACTTGAAAGAATGGAAGGTAGCAAAACGACACACCCTCTCTGCATGTATGTACACACACATACACACACACAACTATCTTGCTGTTTTTTTTCCTTTTGATAAAACCAATGTACCCTAGAGTAACCTCTCCTTTCCCACCAAATTCTTGCCCTTTTGTCTCAGTTTCATTATTGACTTTGGTTTAAGTGTTGCTGCTATTCAGAACTCTTCTCCTGGGGCACATAGCTCAGCGGTAGTGCAATGGATTGCAGAGTCCTTCTCCCCACAAATGGGACAGGGTAAATTTCACTAAGTAGTCCACTCTCGTGTGTTCATTTTTCTTCACTCTTCTTTCACAACTGATGCCCTGAGTCTTTTGCTTTCCCTGTAACGCAGCCTGATTCTTTTTGGTTGTAATATTTACTGTAGTGCAACACAAATCTTATTCAAGTGGTTGATACTGTAATGTTAAGCTATCTTGTTTTGATTACCCTGTGAATCCCTTTCCCCGTGTTTAGTCCTATGGGGCAAGGGCTGTTGGCTTGTCCTGAGACTTGTAACCCTTGTTACAGTGAGTCTACCCTTTAGCTAGGCTATCCTCATTTCAGAAGAAAATGGTTCCCTATATGGGCCCAAGTCCACTCTTGACATCACAACTGCTTTCTAAACCAACCTACTTGTTATTTTCTGGACTCGGCTCGGAAGTCACCAACATGCCTTTTCTCTTCTGGCTCTGGGACATAAAACAATGTGGTAATCACTGCCAACTATTCCATTAGCAGATTCTACTCCCCCAGTTTATTTTTTTCTGTGCTTGCTGTTGGGCTGCAGTAGTAGTGAGCTGAATGTCCCAGCCTCTCCCTCTGTTCAGAATTACCTCACTCTGTTTCTCAAGAGTGCATCTTCTCCGAAAAGCCTTCTTGTCACTGCATACCTTGTCTCTGTCCTTGAAATATCTAAGTCATATCAGGGAAGGTCATCCTTCATGAATCACAGTGCTCATGTACACATCAGTTAATCACCTTTTCCTGGGAAAACAGAAATTTTATATGGTCTGACACAATATATATCAACAGGAGAATAAATAACTCAGTTAACCTATTCCCATCTTGGAAAACTCTGGCAGTGAGAATGAATGAGCCGGAGACACATATATCATCACAGATGAAACTCACAAAACATTGTTGCAGAAAACAGCAAGTTGCTAAAGAATATATATATATATAGTATATCATTAATACAAAGTTTGAAAGTCATAGACAACAATGGCTATATATGTCTTAAGGATGCATATACACATTTGGGGGGGCTATATGTCCTTGAACATATATATATATATATCCTAAACAATATTAATATGAATATGTGTTTATACTCATTTCTATATACATATGTAATAAAAATATAAATAAATGCATAAGATAATAAACAATAAATTCGTAGTAGGAGTTAGAATTGATAGGAAGTATACAAGTCGCTCCAAATGTATTGGTTAGTGTGTATGTCTTAAGATGGGTGGAGGATAGATAGTTTATAAATTGTTTAACAAAGAGGAAATGTTTCAGTTTTTGCTGCAGCAAGACAAGGCAGATATTTTATTATAGTTAGCTGAAATTTTGATCAAATCATTTATTATCTGCTTTCCTACAATTAAAATTCTGTTAAAGAGTTTTGTTCCATTTTTTAAGGAAAATAGTCTATGCCATTTTAAGTTAATGTGACACTCTCTTGTTTCAAGCAAAAGTCACAGTAGGAAACTTTAATCCTAATTAAAATCAGCTCCTTTATTTTCTAAAACTAACTGTGGAGTTAAGTGGATCTGGCAGTGTTTCTAAATTGGTATAAACAAACTGACTATGACTTCTGTTCATCTCCATTCAGGTTTCAGTGTTATAAATCATGATTGACCAGTAATAAAATCACATTTAATTAATGTTTCCAAATTTATGAATTTTCATAAAAAATTCAGAGATTAGCTTCACCTTACTTACCTTGCGTAAGAATGGAGCCAAAACCATGTGCACAAATCCCACATAATTAAAAAACTAATCTGTAATATCAATTGGTTGCCTTATTCTCTTTCTTTAAGCCACTTTATTTTTCTACACCTAAGACTGATACCATGTGCAGCCACTACAAACCATTAATATTTGTATGTTAGCATTCACAAAGTTTTAAATATGAAATAGTCAGAATACTTTTGTTGTAGTTATTAATGTATACCAAATGTCAACAGCATATATAAAGTCCCTGAGAAAATTAGTAAGTAGTTAAAAAATCATATATCCCAAATAATAGAAACCATGAAACTTTATGTTCTAAGGAATAAAATTTAAAAATTGTATCTCCAAAAATCATGCTTTGAAGATAAGTGACATATTGTTACATATACATGTACAACTTTGATATAAAATATCCTCCAGAGTTAAAAGTAGTCATTTTAATGGAAAAATACTATGTGCCCAAACTCTCAACTCCCATGTTACTTATAAGTCCTTAAATGATAAAGGGACTCTGAGTATATAGCAACATCAGGTAATACTAAACACAACAGAATGGAATTTGGGAAAGATGAATCACAAATGTGAATTTATATATAAAACCAATAGCATAGTCTGAATTACATAACTTATTCTCACATACTTCATGTGAGAGAATTAAAAAAGGAAGTTGGAAAATTAGGTAAAATAAGTAGATCTGGGTATTCTTTGTATTACTGTTCTTGCAACTTATAACACACATCAGTATCTGTTCCTATTTTTTTGAACCTCACATTAACATACTGATAATAGCAATAACTTGCTCATTCTTTCATTATGTTAGTGAACATTTACCAAAGGTGCTGTATGAGGTTAGGCCTATACTGAGGACAGGAGCACAAACATGAATGGGATTAGTCTAGGGAGACAGTAATATAGACAAATGACTATAATACTTTCTAGAAAATGCTATATTAGTATCATTTTAAAAATGAAAATTAGGCCCTCCCTGGTGGCGCAGCGGGTTAAAGCACTGCACTAAGAAGCTTAAGCCACTTCCGCATGAGTTCGATTCCTGCCGGCCCCGGGAGGAGATCCACATGGCACGGCAGACCTCTCCTGGCCTGCCCACTGCTCCCCTCAGCAATGTACTTCGTTGATCTCCCTGTTCTGCTCCCCACTCTGTCTCTGGTGAAGTCTCTCACCCTCTGCATCTCTGGCCTGTACCCCAGTTCTGTATGAATAATAAATATTTTTTAAAAAATGAAAATTAAGTCTAGCACATTCTTCTTTAAAAGGTAGAGAAATTCTAGTAACTTTCGTAACAGTGATGAAGGACATGGGCTCTGGTGTCAGATCTGGATGCAAAACAGGTTTCACTCCTACAAGGCTGTCAGAGAAGGATCAAGTCACCACTTCTCTGACCCTTAGCTCCCTCCTCTGCAAAATGGAGAAAATACCAGTTGCTCCCCTATCCTATTGTTAGAAGGATTAAATTGGATAAAGAAATAAACAGAGATGGTTGGTGGGAGCTTGGGGTATAACCGTAGTAATTACAATATTTCCTTTATGTCAATTTTAACAAACACATATTGTATGAAAAGCTGGGATTAGAAAGATGAGTGTGACAGTGTCTCTCCCCTCAGGCATATATTGCTAGTGCTACCTGTGAGGGCACCATTTATAATCAACAAAGATTCTACAGTCACCAACAGCTAAAGCAGAATTGAAGTGTATAAATAAATGCTTCAAATATACTTGTCCTCCCTTCAGCAAGAATGCTTCAAAGTAAAGGGCCACTGGGGGATTTTGATATATGAAGTTTTCAGAAGTTGTACAACTTCAAACAGCATCCTTTAAGTCCCCAGGCAGTAAATTTGAAGCCATTTGACAGTTCTATCACTGTTTTCTATTATTCTTCAAAAAACTCTAGGGATGCAGTGTCTCTCCTTATGTAAGCCTCTTTATCTATGCTTTTGAACACGTTCCTTTGTTAGTTAAAAATAACCAGAATTGTTCACTATTTTTTTGTTCTGATGTGTCTTTAAATGCAGCTGCATGCAGTTTCACAGCCAACAGTTTAATTGTTGAGTTTAAAGAACTCAGTAAAAATTTGGAAATTGTGCATTTTATGTAACTCATGTTGAAGATAGAAAAATACTTGATTATTCACTTTTACTTTTTGTAAGTATAAAAAGTGGGCTTCACATTCCTTTTGTTGATAAAAGAATAACAACAGAGACTTGACCTGCCAATCTCTTCTGGTAATGGTGGGCTGGGTGATTTGCATCTATCTTCCTTCTGAGGACAATGAAAGGCCAACAAAACATTAAAAAAGCCACTTGGAAGATAATAAGAGTGTAAGAAATTGTCAGGTGGAGATCTCGGGAGTTTGATGGCCAACAAAACATTAAAGAAGCCATCTGGAAGATAATAAGATCGTAAAGAATTGTCAGGTGGAGTTTGATGGCCCACTTTTCACTTAGGTGAGTTTAATGATTTCTGAGGATACAACTGAGAAAGTGACAATTCCTGGTGCTAAAAGTATAGGAGTAGAGTTTGAGATGAGCCAGAAGGGGAAGCCAGGTAAACCTCAATTTAAGGCAGGGTTTGAAAGGTTGTAGACAGCAAAGGGGCACTGGATGGAGGGAATTCTATACCGATTATAAGGCTTAGAAACAGCAAAAGTAAATCCTCTCTGGAAGAAGATGTAGTTAAAAGAAACTTTCAAATTATTTCTATGACCAGAAATAAGTAGACATATAAGTAAGAAAGACAAATGAAGAAAATCATGCAAAATAACAGACATTAGAAAAAGGGGATATTTGATTTATCCAGATTTATTTATTACAGACAAAGGAATTAAGAGACACATTTTGTAAGATAAACAAACTTACTATTTTTTTTTTTTAAAGATTTTATTTATTTGTGCATACAGAACTGGGGTACAGGCCAGAGGCTCAGGGGCGGTGAGAGGCTTCACCAGAGAAAGAGTGGGCAACAGAACAGGCAGATGGTCAAAGTACACTGCTGAGGGGAGCAGCGGGCGGGTCAGGAGAGGTCTGCCACACCATGTGGTCACTTCCGGGGCAGGTGGGAATCGAACTCATGTGGAAGCGGCTTTAGATTCTCAGTGCTGTGCTTTAACCCGCTGAGCCACCAGGGAGGGCCCAAACTTACTGTTTTTAAGGGAAAAAAAGACAAAATTCAAAATTCTGACAGAGAATTTTGAAAATTCTTAAAATGTTTTTGAAATTGGCAATTTGAGAAATGATAAATACATGGCAGAAATAAGGAACTTGCCCAATGGATACAGCAGTAGATTAGACACAAATAATTACAAAAAATAATCACAAAAAAATTAATTACAAAGCCAAATGAATGGAAAATAGAGAATAAAGATTGGGAAAAGGGGAAATAGTGAGAAGGTCTACCATGTAGGTAATCAGGAACCCCCCCAAAAAAGAAGAAAATGGGCCAGGAAAAATTTTATGTAAAGAGATAGTGACTGAGAATTTTCCCAAAACTGATGATAGGATACCCAAGTCACAGATTCAAGTCCTCTGGATTTCAAAGAAAATAAAGAAACTCATATCGCCACAGACACTAAAAACATTAAGAGTAATTGGTATACTAGGAACCTTGTGCTAATTAATTCAATGGTTTAGATGAAAATGATACAACTGAAGATGAATAACCCAGGATGTATAAAGAAGCTAAAGTTTTCATGAAACAAATAAACATAAAAAAAAACCTCACAAAGAAAGCTCTAAACCCAGATGGTTTTATCAGTGAAACTTGTCAAATATTTTTAAAAGAATGGCGACCGTACACAAACTCTTTCATAAACTAGGGACACGAACATTTTGATTAGAACAGCGCATCTCCTGTATGAAAATCTGACAGAGGCATTCCAGGAAAAAGTAAACTATTAACCCTCCTGCACAGTACAAACTTTATTAAAACATTAGCAAACTGAATTGAACAACATACATAGAAAAGATCACGATCAAGCAAGATTTACTCTAGCAAAGTTAATGTTTGAAAAGCAATCAATGTAATCCATCATTTGAATATGAGAAAGAAGAAAAATCTTATCAGTTCAACAGATATAAGAAAAGCATCTGAGCAAAGGCAATTCCAAATCAAGAGTGAAAACTCTTCGTATTAGAAGACAACTTCCTCTACCTGATAAAAGCACCTACAAAATTCAGGCAGCCAGTATCCTCCTTAGTGGTAACAACAGACCTAAAGTGAATGCTCTCCTATTAAGATGGGATCAAAGTAGAGATGTCTACTCCTTCCATTCCTATTCAACAATGCACTGGATATCCTAGCCATAATGAAACAAGAAAAATAGAAAAGAGGCATACAGATCAGAAAAGAAGTACATTGTTTTCTACTCACTTACTTACATAAAGTCTGTGGATTCCAAAACAACTTTTAGCATAAGTGAGATTAGCAAGTTTGAAGAACACAAAGTCAATAATCAAATGACAGGATGAAAACAAAATGAAATTTAACCTTTATAAGGCAGACGAAAAGCACTTCCAAACAGATTATAGATCTAACTGTCAAAGATAAAGTGACAATGCCTTCAGAAAACAATACAGGAGTGTCATAACACTGGTTTGAGGAAACAGTTCTTCAACAGGACACACAAAGCACTGGCCATAAAAAAGACTGACAGACTTCAAAGAGAGCACCATGAAAATGAAACCACTAATCACAAGAAAAGATGCTCAATCTTACTAGTAACCAAGGGAAAAAGAAAACCTAAAACACATGACATTGCCACATGTCCACTAGAATAGCTAGAATTCAGTGGGATAGTATCAGAGGTTGGCCAGAATGGGGAGCAACAAGAATTTTCAGATGGCTGGTAGGAGTATAAATCAGCACTTCTTTGGAAAGCCACCTAGTATTATCTACTAATTACCATACATCCTATGATTTAATAATTCCACTTCTATGTTTATGCTTCAGAAATGTCTGTACATGAGTAAGAAACATGCGAAATTGGTTACACCAATATTATTTGGAAAAGTCCCAAACTGCAAACTAAAATGCAAAATCATCCTAAGAATGATAAATAGTGGTATATTTCTACCATGGACTAGTATCAGGCAATGAAAATGGCAAAACACAGTTTACAAACAAACAAAATCTGAAGAGAAATTAGATGTTAAAAAAGCACATTGGGGCCCTCCCTGGTGGCGCAGCGGGTTAAAGCACAGCACTGAGAATCTAAAGCCGCTTCCGCATGAGTTCGATTCCCGCCTGCCCCGGAGGAGACCACATGGCGTGGCAGACCTCTCCTGACCCGTCCGCTGCTCCCCTCAGCAGTGTACTTCGTCGATCTGCCTGTTCTGTTCCCTTCTCTGTCTCTGGTGAAGCCTCTCACCGCCCCTGAGCCTCTGGCCTGTACCCCAGTTCTGTATGCATAAATAAATAAATCTTTAAAAAAAAAAAAAAAAAAAGCACATTGAAGGCCCTCCCCGGTGGCGCAGCGGGTTAAAGCGCAGCATTGCAAGCCAGCCGCAGCCGCTTCACTGAGAGTTTGATCCCAGCCCGGGAGGTGACCCACATGGCTGCAGACCTCTCCTGACCCATCCGCTGCTCCCCTCAGCAGTATACTTCCCTGATCTGCCTGGTCTGCTCCCCACTCTGTCTCTGGTGAAGCCTCTCGCTGCCCCTGTGCCTTTGGTCTGTACCCCAGTTCTGTATGCACAAATAAATAAATCTTTTTTTTTTTTTTAAAAACTTCTCGTTAAAAAAAGCACATAGGTTTCAAATTAGAGACAGAGTTGTGCTATTCAGAAACACGTGCTTAACTCGTGAAAATCTAGATAGAAGCAGGGAAGCGATTACCATAAATCAGTGTACTTGTTACCCTGGGGGCTGGGGTTGAGGAAAGGAGAGGTAATGAGGAGGGGGCATGAGAGAGATTCTCTAGAGTGATGATAATTATTTCTTAACCTGGGTGTTTGTTTCATTGGTAATCATACTACAGATTAATGAGCTGAAAACTACGTGCACTTTTCTGAATGCACGTTTCACAGAAGAAGGAAAAAAAAAAAAGATGAAACCACCGAACAAAAGGAACAGCTGCTCTTTGATATAAAGATGAAAGGCTTAGTGTCTGGTTAGTTGGCCTTTCTTTTTGAGTTATTTTCTGGATAACGGTAAGCCGCTAATACTGAAATACCCAAATTCTTTTACAAACACCCCAGACCACACAGTTTTGAGATGACTAGCTAAGGTAAAGTTTTCTGCCAAAACCAAATTTTGTGGAAAATTAACCAGTCCAAGAACCAAATTAAAAAAATTTTAGCCTTTTAAAATATGTTCTCAAAATCAAAATTATGCATACTCCGTTTTGATTTGAGGGAGTGTCTTCAAAAGAAAATGGATTTCTAGCAACAAAGTAAATGAGGCAGATGAGATAACTCACACATGAGATAAAGTTAAATCCAAAAACCTCTCTTTGCGGCTTGTTTTGAATTATATAACTTTCACTGAAAATTATCTTTGAGAGTGAGTCCTTAGAAGATTTCCAGATATGAAAAATAACAGAATAAAAGGTAGCTGCGCATGAGAAAGGAAGAACAGGACAAAATTCCTGCAGATACACAAAACAAAGAGGAGGAACTGAAGAATAAGCAGATGCAGAAAGATAATCAAGATGACACGGAGCCTAGGGGAGGAGGAATATAAAGTCTTAAACAGATGGTTCAGGGGTGGTTTCTCAAGCCAGGGGCATATGAGTATGCTTACTGAGATCAAGCAAGTATTATGGCAAATCAAAGGAGAGCTTTAACATGGGAGTTAAACCATGGGCTTAATATATTATGGAGCTCAACTGCTAGTCTTACCATCCCAGAACACAGTCACAGCACAACTACAGACGAATCAAGCAATCTCTTTCCAGCAACTGTCTTGCAATACAGTAGACTGGAACCATGATAAATTCAAGGTCACCAATCTCAACAATGTTGCAATATTGTCTAAAAATGTCTTATACTTTAGCAAATTTTCCCATTTTTCACTATTTCAAATATTTTTTCTTGAAATCACGGACACTCCTCCTGCTCCCCAATCACCCCAAGTAGTATTATCATCTACTCCAAAGAGGAAACAGATGTCATGAAAACGAAAAGTCCACCCGTTTTTGGCACCACACATTCAAATCCAACTGATGACATATCCATGCTTTTCTTCTTGCAGAAGAGATTTCCACTCACAAGTAGATTAATTCCTCCCTCTGACACATCACTGATTCATACTCTCCTTGTCACATGTCCCAAACTACATCACCCTTCTCAAACCTGCCCCTTCTCTAAAATTCCTTATGCCAGCAAGACAGGGCTCAGAGAGGAAGGAGTCAAGGATACCAAATGCAGACTATTCCGCATCTATCTTCTCTCTCTCCATCAAGTCTAATTATTATTTGCCATCTACCACAGTAGTCTGTTGACCCCCGAGTTTATCGTTCTTTTTCTTTTACCACTTTACTGCCGGCAACATCTTTTCAAAGTGTTATTCTTATGTCACTTCAACTTTAATGCCTGTGAAATAAAATGCAAATTCTTAATATGGTTCTAAAGCCCTCTTATGATTTGCACCTGCTTGCCTAATTGATTTCCGGTTCCTCCATTCGTTGGTGCTTTCATCAGTCACACACACCAATCATTGCTGATGGGAGACTATCCACCCACACTTCAACATTTGTCTGTTTAGCTCCTCCTCAAACTTTAAATGCCATTTCCTTTTGGTGGTCTTTCCTCACTTCCCAGACGAGGCCTTGCCTCTGTGCTATGTGCTTCCCTAACATAACATTCATTGTGCTTTGTTAATTTATCTGTATGCTCAGAAAGTAGGGCTCTGTCTATTCACTGTCATAGTTCCAAAACCCAGCAGAGTAAGCTGGGTTACTGCAAGCATAGAAAGTTTTTGTTGAAGAAATGAATGAAAAGATACCAAAGAAATAAAAAATATAAAGATATTTTTGTATCCAATAATAAAAAAAAAATAAGAACCATTAATTATAGGTGACATGCTCCTTTATCTGGAACAGTTAGTTTTAGCTGGTTCCTATAGATTATTCTCTAAAATTAAAAGTACAGCATTTCATGGTTTTCATAGGTAGAAGGAAATAGATGCATTTCTATAAAACAGAAGACATATTGTGACTTGATAGTTCCTGTGTCTTTTGTTATTTTCATGCCAAAAGTGGACAGACCTTGTTACTCCTGGAAGACATTAATGTCCTTCATCAAAAACACAGTATTGAAGAGGACAGCCTAAAGGTGGATGGATAAATAATAAATTTATATACTATAAAATATTCAAAATCATTACCACCAAACAAATTTCTTTACTGCAGGATAAAAGGAGAAATGAAATAATCTGAGATAATTTCAATACATGCTAAAATGTGTTTTTTTTTCCTTAAAGTCAGAGCAGCTGGCCTTACAATAAGGAGAAAAAGGTATTGATAACTAGGTCTGTAAAAAAAAAAAAAAAAAAGTGTCTGAAATGTGCATTCAAGGCTGGTATTCATTCTTTATTCAGTGCCTGGTTGTCAGGCTTGAAAAGCAACAGAGATTACTGATGTATTCTACAGCCTAGTCATGGAGAACATAAATTTGCTCTTAGTACAGCAGTGAATGAAAAAAGGAAAAGACACATTCTTTGTATTACAAAGAGCCTATGCGCTCTGTTTGGCTTCAGGGATGTATTTCTATTAATAACATTTATTTGACGCAACTTGGAAATACCATCGTATAGTATAGTATGCGTAGTCATCTTAAATTTTGATATTGGCATGATTAACATTTTGCATTGAGTGATTTGCATTTTTTAATTAAGTAGATGATGCATCGTTGATTAATTCCTAAAGCACGCGCAGACACACACACACACACACACACACTTTTGATGAGTTCTGGTCAGAAACACACACACACTCTTTTGATGAATTTAGGACTAGTTTTAGGTCAACTGCAGATAAATTGTGTTAAGGAGTAGTGTCTATGAAGATACAATTTTAAGAGTTCTGTAAGACAGACCAAAAAAGGGGGTGTTTCTGAACTTGTTTACAAGACATATTGTGAGTTGCCTATTTAAGACAAGGTGCCTACTGTGTTGTGAGTAAATCTATTTGGGAAACTTGAATACTTAAAAAAAATGTTATGCCATGTGGTATAACTTGAGAAAAATGTTAATAAAGGAATCAGAGGAATTAAAAAGGAATTTGAACTCCAATGTGGTATCTGAGAAAACTTAATGAAAATATGGATGTGATATGTTGTTGAAGAAAGGGTAAGTCTTCTCAAAGTGGCAAGGGAAGCAATTCAAAATTTATCAAAGTTAACGCTCATCTTTTAGTAAATATTTAAAAAAATGAAAATGCTTCAGAAATCATTTCATCTACTTACATAAGTTGTGAAAAGTAGTGGTTATGCTGAAAATGCCTTGTAATTCTACAGTTTACAACTTTTTTTCTTAAGAAAAGTTACTATAATACTCACTTTTTTCTCTACAATGACAGAATTTCATCACAAGGGGAACCATAGCTTTAAGAAAGTATAATATACTTAGAACAAAAATTAAATGAATCAAGGTCTAAAAAGTGTTCATTGATTTGGTAAACATGGAGGCAAATAGTAACTTCAGCAAACACAAGTCAGCTTAATCATTCTTCATGATATACAATTCATTTTTCCTGACTCTATGCTTATGCATGACTTTGTGGAAAAGTACTATAACTCAGAAGACATTTATTCTTTTTCAGGCATGAAAACTGATCTCTGAATGATTTGTTCCAAAATTCTGTCAGTTAGTTAAAATGCATAAATAGACTGAAAGGTTATTTTGACTTTAAGAGAGACTATATACACACATATAGATTTAATAAATATGGTGTCTATAGTCTGTGGACAATTATAGTCCAGAAATGATCAGAAAAATCTATTAAAGACTATTTTAAGATACATACACAACCAGTTTTACAACTACTCTACTTCTATTATTAAAAAATCTTCAACCCTTATATTACCTTTAACTGCATTGATGCCATGAGGAAATGCCATTTATATCCAAATTGTATTGCTACTACAACAGATTTAGTCCATCATCCTTATTTTACAGAGATTATAGGTCATTAGTTATGTGCCTAAATAATTCCTGAATTATAAAATTATAAGTGACCTCATGTATTCTGAATTATCAAATCATGAGTCATCTCAAACAGCTACAACGCTGTGTGAAATAATCCACCTCAAAACTTAGATGCAAAACAATAAACATTTATTTTTTGCTCAAGTTCTTCTGTGCTGACCTAATCTCAGCTAGGCTTGCTCCTCTATCTCACCAGCTGGTGAACTTGTACTTGGTGGTCAAGATAGCCTCACTTAGGATAGCTCTGAGCATGAGACTTCAAGCCAGCAAGTGAGCCTGAGGTTACTGTTTGCCAGGCTATTGGCCAAAAAAAGCCTCAGAGACAGGTAAGGCTCAAGGATGTGGAAATACAGTTCATCTTTTTATGGGAAGAGGAAGAAACCGCATTGCAAATGGGGCAGAAAAAGTCAAAGACGAACACTACAGTTATTGTTACAAATTCCAAAACACCTTTTAGTCTTTTCTTCACATTAAGTAATCTGATTTTAATGTTACTTCCCTTCTACCTACAAATCTGTGGACTGCGTACACACTAACAAACTCATTTTACCATTGCAAAATATAGCCTCAAGAATGCTGTTAAACTGAAGTCAAAGTATGTGAAATTAGGCTGCACACTGAGATTTTAATTTAAAGGTTTAAGAATTGAAAAACACTGCTTTTGTGACCTTAGGGGAAAAAAGTGGCACACTGGCTATCCTATACCATCAATAGTAAAAGTGTATACCACTAAGAGGAAATTGCACAGCCTTAAATAAGTTTTAAAATTTTGACAGTAAAGGTTTTACTGTCAATGTACTTACAGCCTACTTCATATAATTTTTAAAGGATCAGAAATAGTTTCATTCAAAGAACAACACCCATGCACCTTTAAAATGAACCATTTATTAAATCAGACTGTTACTCTTAACAGTTAATGTAAGTTACATGTATGTTTATGTCAGAGTATTTCACATGGAAAATTTTTTAACTCGTATAGGCAAGCAAAATCATACCACACAATATATAAGTGGGAAGGGAATACTGCTAAACATTCAAATAAGGCAAGTATTTAAAAACCATAAAATAATGAAAAAAAATTCAAGCATTCCTTTATAAGAGAATTCAATACTACGAGCTAAATGTACTTTCTGAATGTATTCATATAATCAAGGCAGTGTTTCTTCTTTTAAAACATCAAGAAATGGAATAAGGCTCATTAATAGATACAGCTGCCCTCAAAATTTCAATCTCAGTTGGTTTCTTTAAATTAAAATTCACAAAGTGCACAATTAAGATATATCAAAAAAATGAATCTGCTACACTAACAACAGCTGTCCATGCTTAATACTTAGTGGTTTACTTGATCAAATGATTTCTTTTCAGGGAAAAATAAAAAAGATAAGCCACTGTAAAACATTTAGTTTGAAATGTATGCTAATATCTTTCTTAGAAATCAAAAATTATGGAGGAAAAGGGTTATTATCATACAGAAAAGAAAGCAAAACACTGGAATGACCAAACATTTTCAAAGAACAAGCACCACAAAGGACTCTGCATTCAGTTTTGTCATATTTATCAATGCATTTTTCTTACTCCAACCAATCTACTTCATCAAATTCGGAATCATCTTCTGAATCACTATATTCCACAGCAATACGGCGAGACAGGATGGTGGCGACATCGTTTTCAATGCGTTCATGTTTAGCTTCCTGTTCACGCTGCTCTTCAACTTTGCGCAGCTGAATACCTGATACAGTAAACCCAAACAAACCATTCACTGCAAGCCAAAACACTAGATATTATGAACCTTTCTGAAACCAAATCAAATACACATGAGAAAAATATGATAATAAAAAGTGGTCTCTCTTAAAAAGAACTTAAGAGGAATCACAATTAGAGACATTAATCCTTTCATGATGTTATCATGTCTGTCTAATATTCATTAGTGACACTTACAGGTATCCCAGTGGATATCTCCAACTTACTTAGCCACTATGGTCTATTGTGCTTCCCCATACTTACCACACCCTAAAAAGTGCAGGTGATGTATTTCTTCTGTTGCCTCTATGGCTAGATATATTGAACAATGCTGACAGTATTTTCTGTGGCTTTACTACTTGAAAAAAGGGCACTATTATTCATCCTGTGCTGCTAGTGCCATGTAGTAGACACATAGGCAATGTTGGCTGAATGAATGAATATGACAGCTCTTTACTTTACTAAGGGAAAAATCCTATCCCTTTAAAGGTTTCTGGTAGAGCAAGCATCACAGATACACCGAATGGACAATACTGAAGAAAACACCATTTTTAAAGGAGTTAAACATAACAAAGGGTTTCAACTAAATTTTCCATAATATCTAAGTCTGAGAGTTCTAATTTTTCATTTGTTCAATAAGCATTTTAATATTCCTTATAAGTTTGAAAATTAAATGGCTCTATGCAATAAAGTTTCTTGAAAATAATTTAAAATGTAAGTTGAACATAGCTTAACTGTCTAAAGAACATTTTTTACAAAAACATGGTCATCTAACATTTTATAAATGAAGAAGACATTATTGGGGCAAACATTTCAAAAGTTTCTAAGGCTACTATAGCAATGCTTTAATGGTCCTGAGAAAATTACCTTTTCGTATTGCTTCCAGAAGTACACTCCTGGCGTCACTGATTACAGGTAGGGTTGATGGATGACGCTTTGGCTCAGAAGCAGGTATAACTTGTGATGGAGGAGATGGAGGCATTAATGGAACATGGGGACCTGGGGCAGTAGATGGAGTTGGATGTAGCCCAGAGGGAGGATGAGCAAGAGCCGCAACTGTGACAGGTGATGATGGTCGAATGCCAGGTGGAGGCAGAGGAGGCGGAGGTGGGGGTGGAGGCAGCCCCTGGACTTCACCTTGTGGGAGTGGATGCACTGGCACAGTCTCACATACCGGGGCGGCTCTAGCTACCGGTGGAGAGGGCTGCACTAGAGGAGGAGCAATCGGAGGAGGAGCTGGGTGAAGAACTCCAGGGGCAATCTGAAGAGGAGCTGGAGGTGGTGGAACTGCTGGAGCTTGCAAAGCAGTGGCTGGAGGCGGA
>NW_004567102.1:52422682-52519398 GCF_000260355.1 Condylura cristata
AGTTGAAGTCATTGAAGCTCTTAAAGAAGAAGTTGATAAGGCAGATGGAAGAGGTGGCGGCGGAGGAGGGGGGGTAGGGCTCACAAACACAGGTGTCCTGCCTGTAGCTGGTGACTGAGGGCGATTTTCTATCAAACCTGTAGCAGAACTGAAATGACAAAGAGATGCTAACAGGTTATTAGAAGAGAATTAAACTAATTACACAAAATATAAAAGACAATTCTTCAAGGTAGATGCATTTAACATGCTCCTATAGAAATTAGCAATTCCTTAGCAGTATTCAGAATGAAATGAAGATGAGAAGTATACCAAGAAATTAATAGTTGGTATTTCAGTTTGTAATATTCTAAGTGATCTCCTCTCAGGCAACTTTTATATCCACTCAAAGCATTTTATGTTTACTTTGGTAAATAAAAGGTTCAAATTTTTACCGTAATATGAGCCTTTGTAATGATTGTACATTTACTATACTATGGTATCTATAGCAATGCCTGTGATCAATACAATGCTGTTATTTATACTGAAGCTTTTAAGACTCATCAATGTCACTCAGTTAAATCAATGACAACTAATTACTAACCACAAAAGAAACTTTATGGCCTTGACCCTTTCTTTCTGAGGATGGAACATCAAATGAGTCAATGAGAGAAGGCTGATTTTTTAAATTGAAAATTATAAAACTAATCTCTCTCTCTCTTATAAACTATAATTTGGTAACTGTTAAAACTTCATAATATCTTTATTGAAACTGTCTATTCTTAAAGTATTTCCCCCCAAAATAAATTAGCATTTATAATGACATCTTTTGTCCCCTTTCTTAATCCCTCACCACATTCCAAAAATTCTTAATTTTTATTAATACCTTCATGTATTTGATAAGAAAGCTAAAATAACATGAAACAAACTTTAAAGTAAATCCTCATTAGCTACATTTTTCCCAGAGAATGTGCCAGCTCTTATCAGAAGCAGGCAAATTATATCCCATAGGTCAAATGTGACCTGCTCCCTATTTTTAATAAATAATTTTATCAAAACATAAACATAGTCACTTGTTTATATATACTTTTCAGCTGCTTTCATGCAACAATGGCAAAGTAGTTGTGAGCAGTTATCCCAGCTGAGTAGTTATGCCAGAAATCATAAGCCCACAAAGCCTAAAATACTATCTAGTCTGATAAAACAAACAAAAAAAAGCATCAACCCCTGTGATAGACACCATGTGCTTGTCCCAGCGTACCTGATACAGGTGGGTATGGGTTTTGCATCTCCTGCTCCATGCATTGGTGGAGGTGGAGGTGGCTCATGTGGTCTAACTAAGACCCTTTCCTCAGCTCTAGTCAGAAGTTCACTCATCTGACTAAATGGCAAGGCAGAAAGTGAGTAAGATCCATCCATATGATCCACATACGTCTGAGGTCTAAAATAAACGAACAGTATCAGTGTCCTGTTCTTAAACAAGCGATAGAATAAAGTGTCCTATGGGTTAAGGGTTAATCCTTGAATGCCAATATATCAACCATTTCAAATAAACTTCTTTGAGAAATCTTACTTTTAAAGCAAAGAATACATAACATACTGTAGTCTTCCTTGCTAATACTAGCTTATTATGATGACCTTCAGCTATTTTAATTTTTATAATACTCATTCAAATGCAGGGATGAAAAATCTTAACACATATACTCTTATCAATAAGCAAATAATTAACTTTTAACAAATTGTGTTCAAAGCTACTTGCCTCTGTGTCATAGCTTCCTTTATAATAAGATGTCAATGACAAAAAGCTAGAACTCACTCTAGAAAGTGAAAACTAGAACTCTCTACTAGACAATTGCTGCTCTCCTAACCCTAAAAGACTTCTATAAGCCTTGTACCCAGGGAGAAAGGCATTTGTGATACTAGCACAACAGCAATGGCTGATTATCTTCTCTCTTTTGGTGTTTGGCAACGTGCTAGCATGCTCCAAAAATAGCTTAGTAACAAATCTATAGTTATTATTATTTAATAATGCATGTAAATAGTGTATTATTTCTAAAAGTCTAAGATATTCCACAATTAAGCTCAAATAATGTATACAGAATTCAAACCACCTCTTTTCCATTCAAAAGTTAGTGGCTAATCTAGGTATATAATATCATATATCATTATCAATCAATCAATATATGCAAATTTTTTCATAAAGAAATGTTAGTAAAATGTTTGTTAGGATAGCTGGTTGCTTAGATGGGGTCCTAGCTCTTGAGAAAAGAAAGACATATTTTGTATGTCTGAAAAAGGGAATGAATACTTTTGTTTGAAAATCCTTATATATGTGAGGTGGAAGATACGTTATAGAAAGGAAGTCAGGCAAAAGAATAAAGAAACAATGCTTTCCCAATGCTTTTATATTTAATAGCTCAATAAGACTTCAGAAAGATTCTAGACCCTATTTCCTCTATTATGAAATCCTAACAGATTCCACCTGAAATACTGAGAGGGAGTTGAGACTTCATGAAAGCCAAAACAACCCTGAAGATCATCTACTTCAACCACATCTTTCTACAGATACCTAAACTTTAGTTTTGGTATGAAAACAAGCCCTCACAATGGTCAGGATAGCAAAAATACCTTTATAACAGAGTCTGTCAGTACACTAGCTGAGAACTGAAAAAGCTGAGTATATATGCTAGAACTTAGACCTAGAGATACAAATAAATTAAAACTAATGTCAGTGTGTTATCACTACTTAAAAAACAACAACAGAAAGGAAACCTTGTTTCAAAATGAGAGGCTGGGCCATTAGCAACTTCAATATGCTTATGTAAGAGATTAGCATCATCTTCAGCAAGCTCTGGACCTTGGGCCAGCTTCTGCCATTCTCTCCTCCTGTCATGAGGTGCTCTTGGAACTTTCTCTGGTTCATGAGGACGATCGAGATTTTTCTGCTATAACAGATGTATTGAAACAAAGCCAAATGCTGAAATGCTAAGCTTTTTTAAAAAAGGTGTAACAATCAAAATAAAATTCTAACAGCAATATTGAAAAAAAAACCCAAACAAACAGGTTATTATAAAAATAACACAGAAATAGTTTATTTGTACATTCAGAGTTAAATTTTACTTGTCTGCTTGTAACCCCAGTTTCTAATGTTTCTTTAACCTCTACTTGAAACGGATGCACGAGATAAAAATAGCATGCATAGATAAAAGAATTTGAAATCATAAAGACCTTTCAAGATGAAAAAAGATTTACCAACTTTGCCCTCACATCTACTATTTTTTGCTATAATGAGAAAAATTTCTACTATTAATGGCAATGTCTACCTCTAACCAAATCCTGGAAATTTATACTTAAGTTACGTTATCTGTGAAGTGACCAATTAACTAGTCAACACTTTAGAAAAGTTCAGTTATCCAACTAACTCATTATAACTGTGCTATTCAACAGAAAACAGTATTTGAAAAACAAGACAATTTAAACTGTGGGAGAAAGCATAGAAAGAGATGGAGTAGGTATAAGATCAGGACTGCTGTCAACTGACAGGCAAGCTCATTTAAGGCATTCTGGTTCAAAAAATTTAAAACCACTGTGTTTCTCAGACAAAACACTGCTTACAGGCATACTCTGGACTCCTAGTCACCAATTTGTGAATTCTGGCTAGAATACTGGATTAATGTCTAGTGCAGAAGATAATAACAAAAAGAAATTAGGAAGCAGAGAGAAAAAAGCAAGGGAACTATGGGAGAAATGAGGAATAATGAAGACAGACTGCTCCTTCGTAACTCTGTCTAAATCCTTTGTTTCCTCCTTATATATCTCCATGGAATAAAGCAGAACCTAGTAAATAATATTATAAAGTAGAAACGACAACACAACAGATAGATACCAGGGATTTAGGAGCAATATAATAACCTTGCTAATACCCTTAGGATATGCTCTGTAGTAAGAACACATTGGCTTAATCTTCTTTACAATACCTGCACAATATTTGTGTATCCTCTTATCGGAATGCGTCCCCTCCCTGGCCACTTAGTGCCTATTTATTGTTCAAGATTCATCATGTTTGTTGGCCTCTACCTTCAGCTGGTGATACTGCGTGTTACACAAGTTGCCCATGCCTACTGCTGTTATGAAACTTATCACACCATTTATAACAGTCTAATGACTCATCTGCATCCATTAGTCTTTGATCATTCCATGTAGTTATAAAGACTTCAGTATTTAACTTATGAACCCAATAAAACCATTAAAGTACAAGGTTAAAAAAGGTTTACGTATGAAATAAAACATAAAAATTCAGTTTTTAAAATCTCTTCTAATACCTTCTGCTTCCTCTTTTCCTTTCTCTTATCTTCTGTATCTTGCAACATTTTTTCTTTCCACAGATCAAAGAAATATGAAGGATTGGTATAAAACTTCAAACCTTCTTTACCATCATCTCTGAAATATAAAATAGATTAAAATAGTCACTGGTAAGACTTAGACTACTGGAATAAAATCACTAACTTGTTTCTTCTTTTATACTAGTAAAACATTAGCAAAATAAATTAGAATACTGCACCCATAGAGCATTTCTAACAATCAGAAAGGAAACTAAGTAAAATGTACATTCAAGATGTTCTTCAGAGTTGGTGTGAATAATTTAAAGTGTGGCTAGACAATTTTCATTCCTAATTTCTGCTAAATGCCAAGCTTTCTAAAAGTCCTTTGGGAAATTCCAATAATTACAAATGTTTCTGCCAAAGAGAAAAGCCTGAAAGGACAGTAATATAACTTGGAATAGAAAAACTGTACAGGGCTTCTGCCAATTCTAAATGTATGTATTATCTTGCCCAATCCAAATAAATATTACCTAATAGTCATATACTATTAACAGTTATAATGAAGGCTTGAATACTGATAAGTAGTTTCAAATAACTATGTGTATATCATTTGAGTCAGGACATGTGTTATACATCTTAAGTTAACCAGTTAACTAATCAAGTGAGAGGATTCCAAAGAAGGCTTAAATAAAGCCAAATTTTACTTGTTAAAAAAAGCCTTGAATAAATTCATGTTTTATAGATACTGTATGTTTGTTATGCAAAACTTTAACATATATAGCTCAAAAGTAGACAAGAAAAAGTGAGAGCGCTTGTTTTTTTATTTTAGCATGGCAGAATTTTGAGCTCTTTAGTCTTTGTTTCCCAATGGCTAGAAGTTAAGAGACAACAACTCCTTATCCCTTCATATTAGTAAGATTACCACTGAGAGTTGTCAAAACAACTCTCTACACTAAATCCTGACTTTCATATGCTAGAACCTTGGAAACTTATCTAATGAACAAATACATTTGTAAAGCCATGGATATGAAGGATCATTGCATCAGTCAAAAGCCCAATAAAACACAAGACTGTTTAGGAGTTTGGCATTTATAGGTATACTGCCGTCTAAGTGAGCTTGAAGTTTGTGTTCAGTAACTGGCATTCTTATTTACTAGCCTTCTGACCTATACGGAGTGAGTATATTGAGAGGTGGCGGCTGTTCACAAACATCATATGTCTCTTGTAATGGAATAGGCAAAGTCTTGCGGTCAAAAAGCTGCTGATCTTGGATTGTAGAACTTCGGAAAGCTTTTCTCATCGTTATATCTTGCAAAGACACTAAAAGAAAAGTCAAGAATGTATTTTGTTTTATTTTACTAAGATAATTTAACATATAAGGACAAATTCATAAACTGCATCTGTTTAATAAAAGTCAGCATGGCTTAGGACATTGTGACTTAGGAATTAGAAGTCATATTCTGAATGCTCTAATATCATATCCTCTGTAATTCTGTGCCTAATTTTCCCAATTAGATGAGTATCAATGCAACCGTTGCTTTCTAAGGTTCAGAAGGCTTTAAAGTGACACCTGAAGTAGATCTCCGTTTTTCACCACACAGGCCTCCTTTTCTCTTCTTGCCATTTCTGGCCTCCACCAACATACATTCTCTATTTTGTTTCTATAATCTTTTTTCCATCTCCTTTTATTTCTCTTATTTAGCACATGCCAACAACACTTCAGGAATTGCCTACTAATTAATAGCATTCTAGGCTAAACATACTGCTCACCTGCACACTCATCAGACTACACATATCATACATATACTATAAAATTAAGACAAACTTTACTGTAAAGATAGTATTTAAGTACTGGGAAATTGATATTACTATTTTATTTACTTTTGTCTTGTACTATAATTCTCTCTATTTAATTATAAGCTCTTGAACACACAGACTATCTTGTATATTAGCATCTCTAGTATTAGCACAACCCAGTAAAACCCATATATCCTATGGCAATATAGGCAAGTGATTGACTTAATACAAGAAGTTCACCAAAGATCACAGGTAAAAAAACTTGTAATAAATTTTGTGTTTAATATTGTTGTTAAATATACTGTCCATCTCACCTAACCTAAAATACATACAAGAATGAAAACATAATATAAATAAACTTACATTCTTCTTCTTTAGGGTCAAGTTGGGTAACACTAACAGATAAACGGTCTACACGCTCCTGTAATGAGTTAACTCTAAAGGAAAAACTATGTGCTTCATTGAATAATTCTCCAAATATATCTTCAGCATATTTACCTAAGCAAAAATAGAACATACACCTTAATATTTAATATAATTAGTGATATATATAGAACAATTTAATATTTAAAAGTGCTCTCTGGATAAATGTGGCATTTATTTGGCTGTAGCATGAATTTTATACCCCAGCCTAACATAACCTAGTTGTGACAGAGAGGAAAAACAATACAAACCCTGGAGAATACTGGTTCTTCTGCTCCCAATTTGGCAACATTTGTCTAAAAAGGGAAATATTCAACCTGTTCTATTATCTACCTACTTGTTGAAGGTACTATTCCACCTGTTCTATTATCTACATACTTGTTGTCATTAGAAAGTATGATAGTGGAAAAGTACATATGAATATTACATCTTTTAATCCCAAATCAGCATTCACAAATAGAATTCAGTACATACGACCCTTGTCTCTTATAACCAAACCAGAATTCAGTACATAAGACCCTTGTCTCTTATAACCAAACCACAGAGTACAGAAATTTATGAGAGATATTTTTCATTCTCTGTTGGTTTAGTTCCTTAAAAAATCGTCATAAATTTAAAGTCACTGAATTCTTCTAGTCACATAAATTTCCATTATGGAAAAGAAAAAGCTAAAACAATCCTATTCCTAAAGAGACAAAAAAAGAATACATATTTTTACCTACTAACTAAAACAGGATTTTAGACAATCTATAATGAAAAATATTCAAGTTTGTTTGAAATACGTAAAGTAACAATACTTAAAATATAAAAATGAGTTACTCTCTGTACCTTTAAACAGCTGGTCTTTCTAAGTCAGGAGATTTTACACCCAAACATACTTCCTAGTTAAGTGAAGCTCAATGGCAAACTCTATCAAGACAGTTTCTATGATAAAGAATTATTTTAATCACTTCTATTTGAATTATACTGCATCTTTTCAAAGGATTTAAATTTGTGATCAGCTAAATTAACAAACATGTATGGGGGTTCACCCTATGCCAGATTAAATTTTTGACCCACTGAAGACATCAGAAAGTAAGATGCAAAATTCCTCTTCCAGAAGATTCTATAATCTTTACAGAAAAAATATCAAAATTATATCCTCCTTAATAAATTTAAAAGATGGCTTTGTATATATTCATTTACTCACATATGTTCTTTAAATCAAACTAACTAAAAATAAAAATATTTTCTTTGAAAGATACAGTGAACAACAGACTTACTAGCATTCCTGGTAAAGAACAGGAGCTCAACAACAGGCGTCTGTACCTACTATAAAGTGAAGTAAAAGCCCTAACTTTTAGGTATAGGAGACACTTCCAAAAACATAGTTTTTCACAGACATACAAGGAAGCACTGAAAGAAGTTTAGGAAGACCAACACTAGGAATACTGAGCTAGAAGAGAGGACTTCACGGTTTTCTAAAAGAGTTAAGTTTAAGACTTCAAGGACCCTCACTTATAATCTGTAATAATCACCTGAAATTATGTGCAGACTTTTTTCTAATGCATTTGCAATTTTCTGGTGAAGGCTTGCAGTTTTTAAATAGATGTTTAAGATTCTATGTACCACTGCCACAAGTTTAAGTATTAAAGTATTTCAGTAGATAAGATACTCTGTCTATTCTCCTTTTATGTCACCTATTTTGCAAATCTACCTCCCTCTTCTCCCAGAGAGAGGTACAAGCAATATAAACTTGTGCATATATCTGAATTCCAACTTACTGAACAACAGATTATACTATTTTTCCTATTTAATTATCTATGTTAATATTCAAATCCTCTCATCCAACAGTTTTCCATAATTAAGAGTTCACTATTTTATCCAATATCATTTGTTCCTTTAACCCCCCTTTTATTTTTACTTTTTGCTATTTATTTGCCCAATTCTCCATGCAAATTTTCATTCTACTCCATTTTCCAAATTATTTTGTTCCTTTCAAGCCTCCTTTAATAACTTCATCTTATGTTTATCTCTGTCAGTTCCTATAATCTGAAACTCATGATTTAAATTATACAAATGTTCACACTATTCAGAATGGTTTCAGTATTCATACTGTATTCTTCAACTATATGGGTTGATATGCTTTTTTTAGAGAATGACCCTGTATTCAGTATTATTTGCTCATTGTCTATGTACCTAGTCAGTTTCATCAGGCTAACTTATGTATACCTCCTCCTACCCACCTATCTTGATACCAATCTGTCAAATTTTCTGCTTATAAGAGGTAGGTTCTATCTATCCATCTTGGGAGCATGGACTGACTATATATATCAACAACTAAAAAGCCTAGGGAAGAGAAATGATCAAAGATCCCTCAGATATATCTAAACAAGACCACCATCTTGTATAGACTATACCAAAGTCCCAACAGTTGTTAAGAACAGTAAAATGGGTAAGAATTTTGGCATAGCAGAAAAAAATTAGATAAATCACATTGAAGGTTTCAATGATCATATATTATAAAATAGAATTACATTCTATTAAAAACCAAACCCTGGTGGTGTAGCAGGTTAAAGCACAGCACTAAGAAGCTAAAGCCACTTCCACATGAGTTCGATTCCCGCCTGCCCCGGAGGTGATCACAGGGTGCGGCAGACCTCTCTTGACCCGCCCGCTGATCCCCTCAGCAGTGTACTTGGTCGATCTGTCTGTTCTGCTCTCGCCCCTCTGAGCCTCTGGCCTGTACCCCAGTTCTGTATGCGTAAATAAATAAATCTTAAAAACAAAAACAAAAACAAAAACAAAAAACACCAAACCTGGGATGTACATTTTTGTGAGGAAAAGGTCAGAAGTTCTGTTCCAAGTCATGCTCAGCCTTGGAATTTACCTTTACTGCTGTGTTCTCTAGCTCTTTTGGTGCTGACGAGTACCACAATGAAAATATAAACTGTAGAACCATTTGGATAGGCAAGTTTTCAAAGTAATTCAGATTATTTAATGCATCAATTACAATTTTAACTATTTTGGATGGAAACCTATGTACAGTCTAGCATAAGGCTCCCTGTCTTCTTAAATAGAATAGGAAATTGAACATAATTTAACCTTCATTTGGACACAAAGCCATGAAATGATTATGAAATTCTACTTATGTACGACAGAAAACAGGCTTGACATGTATAAGGGCATTTGCTTTTACATGAAATGGTCTCTTTAGAGTTTCCATTGCTTCTTATTACCTTATGTCGTTTTTTCCTTTGCTATAAACCATCTACCTGGTTGGCTTCAGTAATGTCTGCTTCTATTATCTCCTCCATACTTTCTTTTGTAATAGTCTGTAGCATAAATGTTTGTCCTTTTACATTTAATTCTAGATTCTCAACTATGTCAAGTTAGAAAGCTGAGAGAGAATATAATTGTGGAGTGGTAAACTATTGTTATACCTTACTGCAGTTACAATATTTTATGGACTTTCTCTTTGTTTATGAATCTCCAGAAATTGCTTACAAAGTGCTCATGTCATCTCTGAGTTCAAATTTGAACACAAAAACTAATTGAGTTACAGTTTCACAGTGTTTTTCTATTTTCAGAGTTTGGCTAATCACAACCTTGTGCTTAATGATAGAAGCTGCTTGCATAGACTAAATCAGACTTGAAAATCCCTTAAATTTCCTCATTTAGGTTATGTAAGAAATGAGTTTCTAGCAAAAATTAGCAATCATTATACTAATTCTAAATCCTATGCTGGAAATTCACTTAAACAAGTGCCTGCAGTAAGTTTAATATTTATTTTAATTTGAAGAAAAATTTTAAAAGATTTATTTATTTATGCATACAAGAACTGGAGTATAAACCCCAATTTTATACTGGTGAGAGGATTCACCAGAAAAAGTGGGGAGCAGAACAGGCAGATCCAATGAAATACACTGCTGAGGGGAGCAGTGGCCGAGACAGAAGAGGTCTTCTGTGCCATGTGGGCTAGTTCCCTGGCCAGCCAGAGATCAAACCCAGCTCTGTGATGCAGTGGCAGGCTATAGCTTGATAGTGTTGTCTTTAACCCCTGGCTGCAAAAGAAGCCCAAGTTTAAGAAATATTTTAACCAAATGCACTGGTGTCACTTCTATGCTCTTAACATGTATTTTAATACTAATGTGCTGCGGTACTCATACATATATAGTATACATAAATTTTATATGAAATCATGTTAGATTTGATTACAGCTAGATTTAAAAAAAAAAAAGACAGCTAATACCATTAAACAATACAGTTCATCATGTTAATGTAGTATCTAGGACTCTTTGATTTGTCTCAGAAGTACGTTCTGTATAGAATTCCCAAAGAAGAAGTAAACAAACAGTACTTTAGTGACAAACCTAAAAAAAAGAAATTGCTTAAAGGGACAACTTTCTTTCTTAGAATATTAATTTCAGAGGCTTGGTAGAAACTTGGTGCTCTCACAAAGAACATTCAAATGTAACATTTTATGTTGCACTAGCTGCATATATTTATGTCCAAATACTCTCATCTGAAATTAGATTAACAACCTTTTTTAATCTTGTGCTACTTACAGCAGGACCTCCAGTAGTGCCATTTGTTCAGCAACTTTTCTTTATAATGTTGTAACCATAACATTGATGAAAAATATAACATTGAGGAGAGAAAAAATGCAATCCCTGGCAGACCATGTTTTATTCTGATTTCATTATGTTATTTCCTTCTTGTGTTTGAAGTCTCAGTGTCAAGAACCTAATAATTAGTTAAGTGAGGACTTACTGCACTCAATTACGAAAAGACCAAATTTAAAAGAGAAAAAATGAGAGAATCCTGTCTATAAAGATAAACTACATTATCATTAGTGAGTATGGATGAGAAGATAAATCAATTACCATGACTTAAAGAATATACATAGGCCAAGAACATCCTGCTTTAACTTTAAAATGAAATACAAATGTTTATTTTATGCTAAACCTTCAATTCAAAAGAGAAGCTGATTTTTAAAAATTTTCTAACATTAAATTTAGAATGGGAAAACTTTATTTACTTCCCTAACTAGTAGCTCTGTAATCTTGTAATCTTATAAAGGGAACACACTGCCTGTTTCCTCCTCCCCTACCTGCCTCTTCCATTGGCCTTTGTTATCTAGTCTAACTGCTTAATTTTGTCTACCAGAGGTCATGTTCACCTGATATTTCACATTGTGCTGCATATTAGACTCTTGACTGGTATCCTAGTGCCCTTCACAAATTCACTTAACCTAAGGTAATCATCTGACTACGGACAGTGCCACAGTTTTAGATATTTAATAACACAAAAATACTCCCCTAAACTAAAATAAATAAATTAATAAAGAGAGAGATACTAATGTAGTAGGAACTTTCAAATAAGGAAATAGCAGTAACAAGCAAGCCAAGTTTTCATGGGTTATATCATACTTTAAAAACAATTCAGAAATTGGTATGGATAGGACTGTTCCTAAAGAATGTGTCCTTATTTTCCTTTCCCAGGTGAAACAAGTAAGGGAAGAAGAAATGATTCTAAAATTCACTAGTGTTGCTTAAATTGACTATATTTTGACTATATTTTGTAATCTTCTCACCAAATATCCCCCTCAAAATAAATTATACTTCGAAATATAATTATCTGGTTTGCAAGTAATATTTTTAATTGATACAAAATACTTACTTAGGCTACTTAGTTGTCTAATTATATTTGCCAAGGAAATATTGGTCACACATTCCAGCTCATTCTTAATGCCTCTAGGTAGTGCTGTGTGGCACAAGTGCCTAGGATCGATGTTTCTTTTCACTAATGGCATCTTGAGATTAACCTCTGTGCCAGTTCACCTGTAAGAAATCAAACAAATTAATATTATTCAATTTCAGCCAACACAAAATGAGAACTTATCTTTCACATTTAATAACAAAGTATCTGCTAGTATAAAATAGAATTTAATCACCTGATTAAATGAGTCAAAATGTATTTGTTAACCTTTCATTTTCAATTATTACAATATTAATATTATATTAACCATGAAAAAAATTACTTTCTCAATATGCATTGCTTCATGGTGAATTCACAATCACTGTAACTATTATTCCTCTATAGCAATTTTTGTTACTTTCTACAACTAGAAGTTTCGTTCTAGAGTTAATATGAAAGGTCATTTCTAAGGAAACGCTAAGAACACTAAAATAGTTAGAAAAGTAGGTCAAATTTACATTTCCACATAAGTTATTCGGGGTTTGAATAACGGCTCCCAGAAGACAAAAATCTTATTGTACACTAAGCTTATGTTCTAAGATCTAGAAAACAGAAGATGTTTAACAGCTGACAGATAAATGAGAAAACTGAAACGAAAACGATGAGGCAAAAAAAAAAAAAGAAAGAAAAAATTCTGAGTTATGAACAGAAAGCACACACATGCACACACCACCACACATGACAATTTAATGATTCTAAGGAACTGCTCTGTGCTGTGTGAATAGAAAAGAAATACTTTTAAGGAAAACAGTACCTTACTATTTGATTGTGGAATAACAGGTTTGTTTCTTTTTCTCTCCCAAGAGAAAGTATGGATAAGATCTTATTCACTTTTGCATCTTTAGAGACTAGCTCAGTGTTGGGTAAAGCAGTCACAGAAATTTTGATCAAAAGGATGCTGTACCACATACATAGTTGTGTTAATTTATTGTCCTAATCTCAAAAGAAAAAGGGTTCGTTGTGATTAAAATTACTATTTTACCTTGAGGTAAAATACTAAGTTTTTTGCAAGACACTTGACTCCTCCTTTTCTTTTACTTAAATTTCAATACTGGATTGGTTTCCTTATTCTGCAGCTTATTCATTGGTGATTCTATTGGTCACTTATCTATATCAGCTATCAAGGTCTTAGTAGCAAAATGTAAAATAAAGCCTAACAATTTCATCATCTAAATTCTGAGAAAACTGTCTGATTTCTGATGCTTTTAAAAAGGAACCTAGAATTATTAAATGTATCACCAACTTTTTGTCGAGTTGGTAAAGAGTGAAAAAAATTCTCACTGGTAAAAGTTATTATTATTTTTTTTTAGCAAGCAAAAACAAAATCTGGGCCCTCCCTGGTGGCACAGCGGGTTAAAACACAGCACTAAGAAGCTAAAGTCACTGCAGCATGAGTTCAATTCCCGCCTGTCCCGGAGGTGATCCACATGGCGTGGCAGACTTCTCCTGACCCACCCGCTGCTCCCCTCAGCAGTGTACTTCTTCGATCTGCCTGTCTTGCTCCCCACTCTGTCCCTGGTGAATCCTCTTACCGTCCTGCACCTCTGGCCTGTACCCCAGTTCTGTATGTATCAATAAACAAATCTTTAAAGCAACAACAAAAAGAACAAAATCTATTTCATTTCAGTACCTTTGAATACGGCAAATGACACATTTTCTGTTAAAAAGCAATTAGAAAATACTAAACCGAATGAATCTACGACATATATTTTAATATCTGTTAAATTTCACCATTGCCAAACTTGCCTATTGAGGGTGGAAATTTTTTTTTTTTTAAAAGATTTATTTATTTGTACATACAGAACTGGGGTACAGGCCAGAAGCTCAGGGGCGGCGAGAGGCTTCACCAGAGACAGAGTGGGGAACAGAACAGGCAGATCGATGAAGTACACTGCTGAGGGGAGCTGCGGGCGGGTCAGGAGAGGTCTGCCACGCCATGTGGTCACCTCCAGGGCAGGCGGGAATCGAACTCATGCAGAAGCGGTTTTAGATTCTCAGTGCTGTGCTTTAACCCGCTGCGCCACCAGGGAGGGCCGAGGGTGGAAATTTTTTACTTAAAAATAAAACTAAATTATATTGTGCTAAAATTTAATTTTTTAAAAATGGTATGTTTTATTATGTCACAACTAAAGATGGCATCACACAAACAAAAATTTTCCAACTACTATATAATCTATTTAGTTATAAAAGTAACTGAATTAGCCAGCTTATAAACAAGAAAAACAATTTCTAGGTTTCTGCATATACTTTCCTGATCCCAAGCAATTAAACTGTCAATTATGAAGCAAACGTGAGATTATTAGAATATGAAAACTAAAAACTACCTTTCCTAAATTATTTAAGGTAAAATAACTTAAACTCTCAATACATATTTCTAAAAAAAAAACTTTTCATGAGTTTAATTTTAAATCATATACATTTTAAAATAAAAATAATTTAACTATACTACCACTTAAAATATGTTTATTGAATGGGACTATGGTGATGGCACATGGGTGAATTGGTGATATGAAGACCATGAGGATTACAACTGCGATGGAAAAAGGCACAAATGATGTAAAAATAAACTATTATAATAATAAAAAATACATTTATTGAGTTAAGTATACTAATGTCCTTTTACAAGGATAGGAAAATGAAACTATTATATGAGTTATATAAAACATAAGAATTAAAATATTTAAAATCATCAACAAGGGTTAAATCCATTCACTCATACATTGATCAAACAACTAATCTATGATCATTTAAAGTTGTACCTGAATTTTTTAAATGATGGTAATAAGGAAAATACCAATATAAACCTTTATTCAAGTTTATGACTATTTTCTTGGAATGTGAAATATTCAAGATCTTTAAAATATTCAGGACACTTAAAACTGTTTCCCATAAAGTTATACCACTTTTATTTTTACCACACATGAAGGTATTGTAGCATTTTCTTCAATGCTTGTTTTTAAAATGTTTGCCTTTAAGATTTCTTTATGAAGGTTAAAGTGATTATAACAAGCAGAGGTTAAAAAAAAAAAAAAAAGAAAGAAACTCCTGAATGACCAATGAGTCAAAGAGGAAATCAAATAGGAAGCCAGAAAATATCTTAAGACAAAGATGAAAACAAAAGATACCAAAACAGATGGGATGCAGCAAAAGCAGTTCTAAGTGGGTAACAGTAATAAATGTCTACCTCAAGAAAGAAGATAAAAGGTTACCCTATTTTAATTTTACTTGCCTTCATTTTAAAGGAAAATATTTGAATAAAGGGTACAGCTGTGGCTGGGTTTCTGCCTCCTTCCCTTTTATAAACTACTATTTTGAATGATCACAGAATTTATTATGTCTATGCTTGCAGAACAGTGCTCTGCTCACTCTTCAATTGGTCTTTAACATAATTAATGATTAAATTTGGTTGTTAGTTTTTAAGACTCAGCAGAACAGAAGAACTATGATCTGTTTTTACCCACACTTCACTTCTGACAACAAATGTGTGGATTTTCTACACCAAACATTCTCCAACTCTCTGCAGATACCAACTGGGTGTACTACAAGTGAGTTCAATTCTGACATTAATTACCCATAAGGAAGCTCAATTTCACAGGTTAGTGGTTCATTCCCACAAGATTGCCCCCACTTTGGATGCCAGTAAGTAGTAAGTACCAGGTTTCCCAGACTTCTCACCAGCAGGTTATAAATCCAGGATTTCCAAGACTCCCCTCCTCAGGTTTGATAATTTGCTAGGATGATTCATGGAACTCATGAAGGTACTTTATTATTTCTGGTATATCATAAATAATACAAGTCAAAGGTAGCAAAATGGAAAAAAATACACCATGCATGGGTTGGGTGTCAATGCATAGCTTTCAAGGCTTTCTGGGCCTGTCACCTTTGTGATGTGTTTCACTAATCTGTAAGGTCTCCAATCTTTGTAATTTAGGGGCTTGTGTGGAGATTTCATCACACACACATAATTGATTAAATCACTAATCTCCAGCTCCTCTTCCTTTCTTGGAGGTTAGGAAGTAAAGTTGAAAGCGCCATGCTTCTAATGAAGACTTGATGCTTCTGGCCATCGCACCCCATTCTGAAGCAATCGAGGGACCCGCCACGAGCAAAAATATTGCTGGTTGTACTTAATCTGTAAAATTTGTCTATATCAGTATGACACCATTTAAAAGACACTGAATCTACATGGTACAAAGGTTTTAAGAGCTCTGTGCCAGGAACCAGGGGCAAAGTCCAACTCTATGATCCTTATTATAATACAAGAAGCAATTCTGCAGTTAAAATGCAGATATACATTAGTCATTTATTTTTGTATTGAGATCATGACACCTAAGGATCCTTGGAGTCTCTCAAAAAAAGAATTTCATGAAGCACCAGAATGAAGTCAGCAATAAAGTTTATTAGGAAGCAACAGGACAGAACACTGCAAGAAGCAGTCAGCAGTCTCAGTATAATAGTTGTACTGAGCAATATGCCATTGGGTTTTTTCCTTTTCTTGGTGGGGAGGGGTCCCTCGTAATTATACATACTTTGCACACATCCTAACCCTTCCACCCTCTTTTCTACTGGGGAGGTGGGGGTAACCTGTAAGACTCTTTCCAGGCCTCTCAGACTCCCCAGACCTTATCTGGTCCTTGAAACAGTGATAGCAATAGCTAGACTATGGTATTACAGAAATGCAGTGGTGTTCCTCCAGAGGAGTGTGTGACAGTCCTTTTCCATCCCTAACACTTGTGTCTATACACCTAGTAGTCTGAAAGTCCATTCAATTAAATTATCTTAGAGGGTTTAAAGTGAGAAGGCAGTGCTAAACTTTTACCACCATTTTTTGCACCAGAACATACAGATGTATAGAAAAAAGGAATCAGTTTTCAAAATTCTAAAAGTTCACTTGCATGCTATCTTAAAAAAATAAAACAAAAACTATGAAACTATTCTTTGTTTTTTAAAGTTTATTTATTTATACATACAAGAACTAGGGTGTAGGCCAGAGATGTGGGTGGGTGAGAAGATTCACCAGAGTGACTAGGGAGCTGAACAGGCAGATGGCTGAAATACACTGCTGAGAGGAACAGTAGGGGAGACAGAAGAAGTCTGCCGCACCTGTGAAATTTTTCTTTTGTGAGACTCTACTACTTGCAAATAATATTTCTCTGGGCTGCCCTGTGCCATTTAAGAAAAATAAAAACCATAGTCTCCATCCTCTAATCACCTCCCATGATTTCCCAAGGCTCTGACTCCCTTGCATGCTCTACCAAATAATCCAAGCCAATTTTGTGTGCTAATTTTTATAAATAATTATACATTGTTATCCATAGATACTGTCCAGTTTATACAAACTTTAAGTGCCTCAGGACCTATGACAGATTAAAAACAGCCACAAACTCCTTATGAATTCCTAATACATTATTTATATATGTATGGGTTAGTTTTCTGGCATTTTGACAATATCCTCTGGGGTTAAGTAACATTGTGAGACTTCTAAATCTAACCTCAAGAGATCTTGTATCTCCTACAATAGTTCTCCCATAGATAAGCTGAGTAAGCCTGGAGAGACATAGCCTCATCAATATCCAGAATAGAACCAACTGTCAAATACATGAATGCGATTCTATTGTGCCTGGGAGGGATGCAAAATAACTTCAGTCAAATGAGTGACCTTGACAGCCCAAATTGCTAGTCCAGGGGATCATAAACAAAATGGTTATTTTAAGTCACTAAAGTTTGGTATGGTTTGTTATCCTGTGAGAGATAACAAGTCTACAATCCTTTTTTAAAGAAATAAAATTATTTTTTGCAGAGTAAAACTAATGAGTGGTACTATTTTATCTTCAATTAAATTAAAACCACTAGATTGGTATTTGATTTGAAAGCAGGCACATATGAGAAGACGTAGGAAAGGTTTATCACCTATAAAGTAACCTGGCACAAAATTGTGACTCAATGCACAACTTTGACAAACTCAAATCCTTTATTAGGCAATAAGACTAGGGTACAAACACTGAAAAACTGAAGTTTTTATTGCATCCTAAACAACTTGTTAGAAATCTTTACTCTGTCAAAGCACCATGACTCAGGGGTCTGCAATTAGCTCAGCCTCCTTATAACCCTGTTCTAACATCTACTCTGAATGAATGTCCACTGCCTATGGAAATAGGCATTTCTTCCTTATCCAATGAGGTTAAAAGCTGTATAAATTTCATCTATAGAAACACCTTATAGTAGTTTATAAAGCATTTCTAAATAATTCATTTGAGATGCAAAATGGCCTAGCGGATAGAAGATTTCGGATCAATGTAATCTATGGTGGACATTGTGTGATGATCATGTGTTGCTTTAAGCAAAAAAAAAAAAGAAAAAAAAGAAAAAAAAACTATGAAGAAAACTTAAACTTAAGTACCTGCAAATAACAGCATCACAATAAATGCATTTTTTTCTATGATTTATAAGATTTATTAAGGACATTGAGCTTATCAGGTGGCTTTGGTTATATAGCAAACCATTTCAAAATTAATAGCTTAAAATAAACCAATTCTGAGTCAACAATATTGGCAAAGCTCAGCTGGGCAGCTCTGCTAACCTTGGCCTGGCTCACTCATGTGCCTGAAGCCAGCTGCCATGGACAGTGGGGACTGACTGGCCTAAGAGGATTCTACTGGGGTGGTTTCTTTTGAACTGATTCGTCCTTTATCTGGCTAGCCTAGATTTGATTATATATGGAAACACAGAAAGCCCTCCTCTTATAGACCAGACTCAAAACTCACAAAACCACTTTTACCAAGTGGTAAAGCGGAAAGCCAAGATTGCAGGAGGCCAAGAGCTGCTGAAGTAGGGTCAATTCTGCAACACCCACACTGGGTATTGTTTTAAGGTCTTTTGGAGAAAGACAATTCTTATTGTGTGCTAAATGCTTTGCTATATGCTATATACATATATCTGTGCATGCTTAAATCATTACAGAAAGTCCTATCATGAGAGAAACAAATCCTACTTTACATGTGTTGAAACTGAAGTTTAGGAAACTAGTAATTAGTCTAAAATACTATTAGTTATACACAGCAGAGTCAAAATTGGAAATCAGGCTATCTAGATCCCACCCAGCTCAAGGATTTTTCCAATTGATCATCCTATGTTGTCTAGAAACTGCAAGATTTTAGTGGTTCTATAATCCCTCCACAAAGTAGTCTCTAATACTGAATAACAAAATATTTTATCTTATAATTTGAAATGTAAGCTTAAGTCAAGTTTGCTTGATTACTTTGGCACAGTCTACTGAGCCTAACACACTGTCTGTGATCAAAGTAAAAAGCTGTTTACATCAGTTAGGCCATCTTGTTTAGTTTAATTCTGGAAACTTGATTTTTCTTTCAAAGAGAATTCAGTAAATTTCTATCGAAAGTCTATTGTCTATCAGTCATTGTAGTACAATTTGAAAATATAGCAAAAATAATATGCTCTTATAAACAATCCAAAAATTTTCTCCACAGTAAGATGCCATCATTGAAACATGAAAAGGGGAGTATTAATAAAGGGATAGTTATATTCAGGGAAAGTTCTAGGATCTAACATTTTATTTGTTACTATTACTTGTTTTAAATTTACATCCTCGTTTATTTTTTTCACAACATAGGATTTCTCCCCTCATGTTCAGGTACCAGTTTTCCCATCAAGAAAGCACCTACAGTTCCACCAACAGTCTATTGTGTTCTCCTTCCATCCACTCCACTCCCACCAAGTTTCCTTCCCTCCCCCCTTTCTCTGCCCTCCTGAATTCCTCAGATCTATGGTCTGCTTTCAAGGGTCTGTGCTAACGTTTGTCTTTGTCTGATTCTTTGTTTGGTTTCTCTATATTCCACATATAAGTGAAACCATATGATATTTATCTTTTTCCTTCTGGTTTACTCCATTTAAAATAATCTCTTCCAATTCCAAGCACATTTCCACAAATGGCATGAGGTTATCTTTTTTGATCACTGAGTAGTATTCTATGTAAATAAATAAACACACATACACACACAACACAACTTCTTGATCCACGATCTTTTCTGGGGCATTTAGGTTGTTTCCATATCCTGGCTATTGTAAATAGTGTTGCCATAAGCACAGAGGTGCACGTTTCCTTTCAAATTAGTGCTTTTGTGCTCTTTGGATAGATTCCTAAGAGTGGGATTGCTGGGTCATATGGTAGATGGGATCTATGATTTTAATGGAAATAATTCCCCTTTACATTCAAACACTGCAATAGCTAATAAAAACACCAACCACAATAAATCAAATCACCAGATACATTAAGATATTTTCAAATATACATTTAATACCTAAATCAGAAATTTGTCAGTAATTTTGACTTATTCCTCTACACTCACCCACTTTTCCCCCACCACTTTATTGACTTGACCTTCAAAACAGTATCAAGTCTCTCCACTAATATAACCTCAAATCAAGTTGCTATCATCCCTTGCTTATTATTTCTGACACATTTTGGTCTCTACTCTCTTATGGGGAGTTAGTGATGGTTTTAAAATATGTCTCATCACGTTCCCCTGCTTAAATGACATCCCTTCATCACAGCCCCAATGTCCTGCTTATCTTTCCATCCTCACCTTGAGCCTTTTGCACTAGTCCACTCACACTACCTTCTTCCTGTTTATGCCAAGCTCTTCCACTGTGGGGTCTTGCATGCTTTATTTCCTATTGGCATCGCTGGCTCCTTTTTATTTTTCAAGGTTCAAAAGGACTTTCTTAATTCCTCTTATATAGATCCCCATGAGCCTATTACAGTATCCTATTGGTCTCCTTCATAGCACATTTTCAATTTATAAATGTATATTTACTTGTTTATCTTTTTTTTTATCTTCATATTAGGCTGTAATTTCCATGAGTATAAACTACATTTCAGTCATCACTGTCCCAATACTTATCATTCGGCTTGATACAGTTAAATATTTTTGAAAATAATCAGCATTTACCTTTTGTATGGCATAATACTGATTGTTCTCTAACAATAACAGATAGTGAAAAAAGATGGGGAAAACTAAATTCACCATAGGGAATGAAAATGAAGATATCTCCAGGAGCAAAATCCAACATGAAAATAAAATTTATTACCTAAAAATAAGTACCTGTCGCTACCATCATTTTACTTTATCAATTACCCAACAAATGAAACCTACTTCCTATGTGCTTAAGAGAATCTAAGATTAGCAGATTGCTATTTGAAAACACAGGGATAATCATATCACGGATGGTATGACTTTTCATAATATGGTTTTCTCTACAGGAGTACTTTTCAGGTTAAATATAAGGTTGTTGAAATATATAGAAGTAGAATTTATACACTAATTTCCAAACTCAGTACAGTGTAATTCCAAAGACAGAATTATATTGCTTCTGGCATAAAAGCAATAACTATGTTGAAACAAATTTTCTACTAATGGTTGTTTGCAGGCAGTTAAACAGAAGGAATTTCTAAGGTCACTTACTTTAAAATGGAATTACATGTCTGTATGATATAGAAACTGGTATAATGAACTAAATTTAGGTAGCTCACTAATTTTATAAAAACTATTAAATAATAGTTAGTATCAAATGTTTCACAACAATATTCAGAAGCAACACACCTGTCTTTTAATCTTGTAAAATAATATTTATTGTTGCCCATTATATAAACAAGATGTATTTCTTGAAGAAAATTTGGAAAATGCCATATATGAAAATTAAGATCATCTCAAATCCCTACAACCAGAGAGACTAACAATTAACACTTTAATTTACAAATAATTATATTTTAGATTGATTATAATATTAAATAGCTATATTCACAAAGAAAATAGAAATCTAAAATATTCTGTGACTACTATTAAGTTGCATGCTGTTGGTTTATTTATTTATTTTAAATCATTAAATATTTATTTCTTGGAAAACATATGAAACAATAATTATGTTTATAGATTAGAAATTCAGTAATTTTTGCAATCATTGAAATTAGTATATAAATAGCTGTTGCTATTTTTTTTATCAACTCCTAATAAACTATAGATCAGTTGTTCATAGGTAGAAACGTATAGCAGAAACAGATCATTAGTCCCAAACTCTATAATTAGTGACTCACCAATATCTAGATTTCAAACTTGAGGATTTTTCTTGTTGGTTTATTTTTTTTAAGATTTATTTTTATTTGTTTATGCATACAAGAACTGGGGTATAGGCCAGAGGTGCGGGGGATGAGATGATTTACCAGAGACAGGGTGGGGATCATAACAGGTCAATCTACAGTGTATTTCAGCAGTGAAATACACTGCTGAGGGGAGCAGCAGGCTACAGGAGAAGTCTGCTGCACCTTGTGGGTTAGTTCCCTCCAGGACAGAACTCCTGCTGCAGTGGCTGCTGACAGCTTAATAGTGCTGAGATTTAACCTGTACCACCAGGGAGGCCCCTGCATGCCATTCTTTCCTGGAAGTATGTCTCAGTCTCTGACTATTCACCTTTATTGTTGAGAATTATTTAATATCTCTCAGCATCTATTTTGTCATATGGCTTTTGTGGGAATTTAATAATCTACATTAAGGAAGTAGAGTAGGTGCAATGTGAACAGTCATTGTTATAACTAAAAAATAATCACTTTTGTAGAGCTTTTGCAGATTACTTCAGTACTACTCGTACAATATTTGTGTCATACTATAGTGTTCATCATGAGCCAACATGTTTTATCTCTTTCCCTAGGATCTGAGGTGATCTGGATAGCTCCCAGATCTTCCCCAGCTTTATAGACCCACAGTGAATACAGAAACTTAAGGCCAACTCATTAATATATCTTCAACCTATAAGTCATTACACTGATAGACACAGAGATAAACAATAAGCTCTCAAGTTCTGCCCTCACATACCTTATAATCTTGTAGTGGGAAAGAGAGAGATGGTGCAAATGACTATAGTTGCACAAACCTTTCTTTTTGAAGTATTTAGAGATAAGTGTTTTAGAATACAGAATTTTTCAATTTTAGAAAAGTAACAGGAAGTAACCATTCAGCAAGGTCTAGTTCAGCATCATATGACAAAAATTATTTTCTATAGTAAAATGTATGAATAATCATGATAACAGTCATAACTAAAGGCTATAAATAGCCTCAATTCAATTCAGTCACTTCTTATCTCTTCATTAGTTTGAAACCAGCATTTTACAAATTACCACAAACTTCATGATTTACATAGTACAAATTATCTTACAGTTCTGGAGTCATACCTCTCTGGTTCTCGTTTCCTTCTTTCCCTATATGTAAATAATAAACTGAGTGATCATATTAAACCCAGCTTATTGATAACATATGCACAAGTTCCAAGGATTACATTTTGACCTGTGTGTGTATGTTGGGGGGTAGGGGGGAGGGGAAATTATCCTGTCCACTAGAGGCACTAAGGCACTAAATTAGATTAAAAAAAAAAAAAACTTTCAATTTTCAGGGGTTTTTTTTGGCATGAGAACTATAATAAGGAATCTAGATCTGTATAACACAAGTTACAAGGCCAATGACACAAGAAAAACATAAGATAACTGTAGGAATGTAACAAATGCAAAGAGCACGATCAGCTAAATATGAGGAAGAGTTTCATGAAATGTAATATTTAATGAGAGCCTTCAAAGATGCAAAGGATTACAACAGGTGAACACTGATACAAAGATAATTTCAGGCATCTTTGTTCTCAAAACTTCACAGACATATAAAAACAGCTACAAGAAATTCAGAGACATCAAATTATAATACATATTTGGGGAAGAAAGAGAAATGCAGTTTGACTAAACTATATAGAATTAAAATAGAAGAACAGAGAAAAAAGAATGGAAATACAAATTGAAGACCACTTCAGTCATGTTACTTGTCAGAATGAAGAGTTTGCCCTTAATTCTGAGAAAACGAGCAATTTGGTAGAAATAGTTTTGAACCGACAAATGATGTCATATGATTGGTGTTATATGAAAGAAAGGTTAACTTGACAGTTGAATTGATTACAATTCGTAAAAAGCAGAAGAGTAGCAGACCTAATCTAAGAGGTAATCTAAAAGGTAATAAGTACTTTTAAGTGGTATGAAAAGTAGAATGATGTCAACATAACTAGAATCTATAAGATGTGAAAATCAATGTGGTTTTTAATAAAAATTGATACCAGTTACAGTGATTACTGTGTGTCAGGTAGCATTTAAATACTTCTCTCATAAATAACTATGAACAGTTTGACTCCAGTTTACAGCTGAGAATCAGCCATCCTACAGCAAGTAACCAGCATGTTGGGATTCAAATTCAGGTGAACACAACCCCCAAGTCCAAGTAAGTCATCAGCCTTAAGACATAACATTAAATTCTTAATTGAAAGCTAGAAAATTAGTGGAAAAACCCAACATTTCACTTGAAAGTAAACTATAATAAGTTATACCTATAGAATATAAAGCAAACATTAAAATATCACAAGGAGTTGTAATTATTAAGTTGTTATAACTACTAGAGGAAACAAAAATGGAATCATTAAAAAATATTCACTCTAAAAGTAAAACAAAACAGAGATCAACAATCAAGACAAAGAGAAAACAAACAGAAAATGGCAGATTTAATCCTGTTATCAATAATCACATTAACCATAAATTATCTGAACATGCTAATTAAAAGGCAGAGATGATGAGAGGGTATTAAAAAGCAAGACAGACCCAATTGCTACCTAAGCAATCTGCTTTCGAAACAATGACAGAAATAGGTTTGTTTGAAGTAAAAAGATATACCAGGCTATAGGAAAAAAAAAAGTTGGAGTGACTATATTAATATCAGACAAAATTGATTTTAGAGAAAGAACATTACCACAGATAAAGGATCATTCATAATAATAAAGGAGCCAATTCATCAAGAAGACATATCTAAAATGTTTATGCACTTTACAAATAAATAGCTACAAAATAAAAAGAAATATAAGTGCAAGAAAAATAGCTATAGTCAGAAATTTCAACATCTTTTCAATAATTGATAGAACAAGTGGACAAAAAAAATCAATAAGCACACAGAGATCTTGAAGAACACCATGAACAATTTGACCTAATAGAATTTTATAGATCATTCTATCCCAAGACAGCAGAATACACATTTTTCCAAGTGTACAAGTAACATTTACAGAGACCATATTATGTGCCATAAAACAAGTCAGAATAAATTTAAAATAACTCAAGTTCTACGAAGTAGAACTTTTTTGAATAAGAAAATTAAATAAGAAAATTAATATCAGAAAGATAGCTGGAAAATTCTCAAATATTTGTAAACTAAAAACAATTCTAGGGTCCTCCACGGTGGCGCAGCAGGTTAAAGCACAGCACTAAGAAGCTTAAGCCACTTCTGCAGGAGTTCGATCCCCACCTGCCCTGGAGGAAACCCACATGGGGTGGCAGACCTCTCCTGACCTGCATGCTGCTCCCCTCAGCAGGGTACTTCCTTGATCTGCCTGTTCTGCTTCCCACTCTGTCTCTGGTGAATCCTCTCACCCTCCGCATCTCTGGCCTATACTCCAGTTCTGTATGCATGGATAAATAAATCTTAAAAAGAAAAAAAAATTCTATATAACCCTAAGTCAAGGAGAAGTAAAATTAATGCCATTTAAAATTGAATGAAAATGAAAACAACATACTGAAATTTGAGGAAAGCAGCCCAAGCAGAACTGAAAGAAATTTACAGTACTAAAATGTTTACATTACAAAAGAAAGGTCTCAAGTGAAAGCCCTCAACAACTTTCACCTCATGAAAATAAAAAATTTAGAACTTGCAAAAGATTGTAACTAATACAGATGAAAGCAGAAATCAATGTAACAGAATTATTCTAACCTAAGCATACACACAGGAATAAAAGGCTAAGATATTATTTATTTATTTATTTAACTCACTTATATAGACCTCCACTATAAAATTAACTTTACTTCTCATTTATATGGTATGTAATACAGTCAATGAGTTCTTTGTATTTTTTTTTTTAAGATGTATTCATTTATGCATACAGAACTGGGGTATAGGCCAGAGGTGTAGGAGTGGTGAGAGGATTCACCAGAGACAGAGTGGGGAGCAGAACAGGCAGATCTATTAAAATACACTGCTAAGGGGAGCAGCAGGCGAGACAGGAGAGGTCTACTATGCTATGTGGGTCACCTCCCTGGCTGGGGATCGAACTGGTGCTAAAGTAGTGCTGCGCTTTAGTTGCTGTGCCACTGGGGAGGGCCCTTCTTTTACTTTTTAAATCCGTACTTAGTGTAACTATACTTATTCTGGAGTTGTGTTTTTAAGTCTGATTTTAGTTTATAACGGACTAGTCATTAAATGCAAGAATGTCTCAATAGGTATGTCTTTACAGATGACTTTAACTATCTTAATGTTATAATAGTAATTATTGCTTCTTCACTGAAAGCAGAATTATTTCAGTCTGAGTAAAGCAATTAATTTCTGTGTACCTTCAGATAAAATATTAAAATAAAAAATGTAATATACTATTTGGAGGATTATTTAAATTAACTCTGCCTAGAAATTCTTTCCTAAATATCTCTCTCAACCATGTCTTTCTTGAAATTAGGAGATGATTCTTAGAAAAGCACATAATTGTATTCAACAGATATAATACAAAATGTCTTCTCAGAACATGGTTTTTACTCCTCTTTTGAATTATTCCTTACAAGATCAAATGAATTAAGAAGGATAAAGAGAGGATTGGTGCCATAGGAACTAGTTTTCAATAGCTGTGTTCTTCATAGTCCTCACTAGAAGGGCTTTATAAACATACAAATAGGTGAAAAGAACAGCAGAGTGGTGTCTGGGTTTTTTGACAAGCCCTTGGTATTCTGGCACCTTACTATTCAGTACTCTTTGAGGAAGAGAACTACTTATCATAGTTTCATCCTTCAACTTCCTTCCTCACCCTTACCAGATGTTGTCTGAGATCAATTATCTGGGTTGATAATATAAATTCAGAAACAGAAAATGAATCATGATTATGTTATTACTATTTATTATCATGATTATCATTTTGTTGTTTTTAGAATTATAATAGTAACAAGATTTACTTATGTACGATCATATATTTAATGTTTTCTAATTTTTTTTAAGATTTATTTATTCATACAGAACTGGGGTACAAGTCAGAGGTGCAGGGGCAATGAGAGACTTCACCAGAAACAGAGTGAGGAGCAGAACCGGCAGATCAATGAAGTACACTGCTGAGGGGAGCAGCGGACAGGTGAGGAGAGGTCTGCCACACCATGTGGATCACCTCCAGGGCTGGGGATCGAACTCACACTGAAGTGGCTGTGGCCAGCTTGCAGTACTGCATCCTAACACGCTGCACCACACCAGGGAGGGCCCCACATGTTTTCTATATGATGGGATAAGTAACCAGTTGACATTAAAGAGAACAAAAACTTATCTTGCTTCCACCTAAATGAGAAAAACAAGTATTAAAAAAAAGCAAGATTTGGCCCTCCCTGGTGGCGCAGCGGGTTAAAGGCCATTTCTGCATGGGTTCGATGGGTTCGATTCCCGCCTGCCCCGGAGGTGACCACATGGCTTGGCAGACCTCTCCTGGTCCACCCGCTGCAGTGTACTTCATGGATCTGCCTGTTTTGCTCCCTACTCTGTCTCTGGTGAAGCCTTTCGCCGCCCCTGAGCCTCTGGCCTGTACCCCAGTTCTGTATGCACAAATAAATAAATCTTAAAAAAAAAAAAAAAAGCAAGATTTTAGGAGCACATACATCAACTTCCATGTATGACACTTATGTTTTGAAAACATAAGTTTTGCAAAATTATGGAAGTATGCAAGTAAAGTATTTCAAATACAAATATACTAAAGCAATACAAATTCAGCAAGCTCAGGTAGATTAATGAGCTCTGCTGTTTTCTGTCAATGTCTTACAGCCTCTTCTTGACTTGAAAATAAATGCAGTTATTACAATGGAAAACAATGACTTAAATAGTTCCTATCCCATCACTAACCATAATCAACAACTATGAAATAGTAGATAAATTGAGTTACAAAGAATTTGTAATTTGTCTATGTCAAAGTCAAAACTTTCTCTGCAGAAACCATTTCATGGTGACAAAATTCCAGGTTAGATCACAAATCCCATTTAAGCAGTAGGATTAATTATTCCTTTCTTCTGCATCAGTTTTTCTTCCTACCGGACCGCTTCCGTATGCATATACACATGCTATTAAACCCATCCACATTAAATACATATTTACAAAAAACAGAAACAAACCTCTCTTGGTCCCACTTCTCTTTCCAGTCACTCTACTTCTCCACTCACCTGACTTCTCTACTCTCCTTTATGACAAAAGACCTTGAATGACAGCCTGATTTCTCTCTTCCAATTCTCATTTAAATTTGCCACATTGAGGTCTTCATTTCCAACATTTTCCCAAAGCAGCTCACCAAGGTTAGCTAACTGCTACATCTACTGGATAATTCTCAGGCCTTTTTCACTCGAACTCCTGACTGCATCTGACAGTTGTCATGCCTTGAAAACACTTTCTTAATCTGGCTTTTAACAGACAGATTCCTGAATTTCTTCCTACCTTTCCTGAGGGAAAGGTATCTCAAAATCTTAACGCACTCTAGAACTTACTACTTATATGTTTTTCTTATTCATATCCATGCTTACTCCTTCAGTGATTTCATATTAAATTTTCTTAAAGGTGAGATACATCTACAGCTAACTTAAAAGAATTTGTATGATTCACTGTCACCCTCAGTGTCAATTAAAAATAATTCTCCAATTATTTAGAGGCAGCTGTAGATAAAAACAGCTTCAAATAGAAATAAGGAAAATAAAGAATGATTTTCAATATATCATCACCATCTCTCTCAAAATTCAGTATTAGTAAAGGGCATTAGTTTAAATATTAATAAAACTAATAAATGCCAAAACTAATACCTGTTTTTTATTTTGTTGCATTAGGAACATTTAAATAACACACCAAATACTAAAAAAAGAAAAAAAAAAGGAAATCATGGCCTTATACTCAGTCCTAGTTTTCCATTGACCTATAAAATACTAATATCTTATATTAACATAACTAGTTTTAAAAGCTACTTCATAACAATTTTTCACTTTACCCTAAAAGGGATGACAGTTATTATAGTGCTATTCTAACCAGCAGTTTCTGCTCCAAACATGACCTCTCACATAACAGACTTTTAATAAGTGAATTTTAATTAATTTAAAATTTGTTAGAGAACTCATAAAGCCATCTCGATTATAAGAAATATATATATTAAAATTCATATTTAACCAATGACAGGTCATTAATACCATCTTTCTGTACTTACTATAACATTACAAAAAAGAAATTTACATTTTCTTTTTAATGCTAATGAATATATGTACCCATTAAAAAGTATAATACTTTCCTCAGAGTGAAAATGAATTTTACGAAATAAGTACTGACGTACTATATATAAGGCACACAGTTAATGGCTGACTCTTATCACAATAAACATTATTTTTGCTAGCAAGAAAATACACTTATGGTTGAACACTCAATAGTAATATTTGCCGCTCCAAGATTCCCACCTCAAGTCACTTCACGTGTACTGCCGGCTGACCCCACAACAAGGGTTAGAAGCATCTAGAATAGCCAGGTTTTTTTTTTTTTAAAGACTTACTTACTTGTGCACACAGAACTGGGGTGCAGGCCACAGGTGCAGGGGTGGTGAGAGGATTCATCAGAGACAGGGTGGGGAGCAGAACAGGCAGACTGACGAAGTACACTGCTGAGGGGAGCAGTGGGTGGGTCAGGAAAGGTCTGCCACACCATGTGGGTCACCCCCAGGGCGGGGAAGTGGACAGAACTCATGCTGAAGTGGCTTTAGCTTCTTAGTTCTGTGCTTTATCCCGCTGAGCCACCAAGGAAGGCCAGAGACAGGTTTTTAAAAGTGTGTCCCGGGCCCTCCTTGGTGGCACAGCGGGTTAAAGCACAGCACTGAGAATCTAAAGCCACTTCCGCATGAGTTCGATCCCCGCCTGCCCCGGAGGAGATCCACATGGTGTGGCAGACTTCTCCTGACCCGCCCGCTGCTCCCCTCAGCAGTGTACTTTGTCGATCTGCCTGTTCTGCTCCCCACTCTGTCTCTGGTGAATCCTCTCACTGCCCCTGAGCCTCTGGACTGTACCCCAGTTCTGTATGCACAAATAAATCTTTCAAAAAAAAAAAAAGTGTATCCCAAGTCTCTGAGGGTTCCAGTATCAGTACCTCAGTTCTGAGGAATGAATAATTAGCATTTTCCTCTCTACTACTAAGCACATGAAGGGTCTATACCAACTCAAACAATTTAATCTTCAAGATCTCTTTCTCCAATGTCTCTTCCGATCTAAATATTCTATCTTACCCTCTCCAACTCCTCATTATAAAATACGTCTATACCCAGTTCCTATATATGTCTTTCATACCCGTCTATTTTTAAAACCATTTTTGGCTTGGTTTTATTTCCCAACTCACTAGCATTTCAGACTCATCATGGGAAGAAACTACCCCAGATCACAAGGCCTTATACAGTATGGTCCCAACAGACTAGTGATCAGAACATAGCACAGTGCCCTCTCTCATCACACATTTAGCAGCATCTTCTGATTTTCCTTTTAAATTCCACTCCATAGATATTAAATCAGTAGTCAACAGCCATGTTATATCCAGTTCTTTGTATATTCTTACCTCTTCATAAATCAGTAACCTTTTGACTGTGTGTAAATTGTTGACAAAGCAATTCATTCAACTCCTTTAATGGTGACCTTAGGAACCAATCCCATCTCCCAACCCCAACAAATTATCTACAGCTTTACTATCAAACAAAAAAATCAAAATTCCAGAATTTTCCTATATCTAAAAGAAGCTTGAGCCAGAAAAAAGCATAAGCCTGGGGGTTAAGCTTTGGCTAGTATTGTGAAAGATTCTGTAGCAGCTTATGCTTAAAATTTAGTTTCTACCTAATAAAAGTGAGAATTACACCTACCCATGGGGTTGTTGTAAGGATTACACCACATATTCTAGCATAGTGTGCTGCAATCTCAGGTGCTCAAAACACAACGCTGCTGTAACTGGGGTCACTATTACATTATCAGCAACACTGTCATGGGACTGTTTTCAGCACTTCTTTTCTGAAGTGTTTAGGTCTCTACTCCCTTCATTCTCCCCTTCAAGCCTGCTTAAAATAGTGGCTCCTCCTATCATTTTCTGTTATCTATGACCTGCTTTATTTGACTTCAAGTTTCTTATATTGACCTATCATTATGTAACATAGGTATTTGTTTATTGCCTATATCACCACTAGAATATAAGCATCAGTTGAACACAGATTTTGTTTTCTTTTTCACTGATACTGGGCACTTAGCAGTCTGACACATAATAGGTACTCAATAAATACTTATGAATTAATGAATGAATGGCGAGGCCAAGACCCTCATGTGGTATATAATATAACCTCATCTAGTTTCTTAAGATGGGGGAGCTGCCAGAAGCAGGTCTATAAACACAGAAAGCTGTCAACCTGACAAAAGATAGAAAGAATAGCAAACACAATTAGCATAGGTGAGAAGTGTAATAAGATCATTTTTACACAGGTAAATAATCTTATGTCCTTTCATAACCAGATTCTTTGTATTTCAACAAACTTCAGTAACACATTAGCACATTATAATGAGTCAATTAATCTAAGTGAACATTTCTCTCTATGTCTTTAAATGCTAGAATAATCTTTAACATAAAGAATAAGTAAAACAGGGCTCTCCCTGGTGGCGCAGCGGGTTAAAGCACAGCACTAAGAAGTTAAAGCCATTTCAGCATGAGTTCGATCCCTGCCTGCCCCATAGGTGACCCACATGGTGCGCAGACCTCTGCTGACCCACCCGCTGCTCCCCTCAGCAGTGTACTGTCACTGTCTGTTCTGCTTCCCACTCTGCCTCTGGTGAATCCTCTCACCGCCCCTGCACCTCTGGCCTGTACCCCAGTTCTGTATGCATAAATAAATAAATCTTTAAAAAAAAAAGAAAAAGTAAAACATTTCAAGGAGCAGGCTCTGTATAATACTTATAGAACTGTCTCCATGGGAAGTAATTAAAACACAAATTTTATTTTAGGAAAAAAGAATTTTTGGAAAAAGACATTAAATTGCATTTTCTCAATTCCTAATGAAGCTGGATAAAGGCACCATAACCACATTCAGTAAGTTAAAGTTAACCTAATTTTCTTTTTAAAATTTCAGTATTATTGATGTACAGACCATTATGCTTTGCAATAGCCTATCCTCATCTGTTAAAGCATTTTAAAACAGATTAAAGCATCCCTATACTTATCACATTTTCTATCAATTTCTTAAAACATATTCTATCAAGTAAAGTTATACTTAACCCATTCAAAGAACTTAAACTACTCAACAAAAATAAAGAAAATAACCCAAACTTGTACTCTTATCTTTATTGCAGCACTATTCACAATAGCTATAATATGGAAACAGTCTAAATTCTCCCCAAACAGATGAGTGGGTCAAGAAGATGTGGTATATATGCAAAAGCTCATACCATGTTCAGTAATATGGATGGAGGTGGAAGGGATTATACTAGGTAAATTAAGTCAGAAGGAAAAAGAAATGTATCAGGTGATTTCACTTATAGGTGGAGTAGACGGGAATATATGAGTCAGGAAAAAGACAAACTTGCAAGCTGACCATAGACTGAGACGTATAGCAGGGCAGAGGGTCAAACAGAAAAGAGAAGAGCACAAGGGATGTGCTCAAAAGGGATGAGTGCTGTAGTGGTGGGTGAATTATGGGGACTACAGCGGAGGGGAGACATCAACTATTGTACAAAAATGAACAAAGTAAGGGGGAAATTTTGGTTAAGTATCAAGATACATCACACAAAGATTTTATTTTGGTTTTTAAAATCAGTTACTGCTAGTCTTTGTTCTCAACTAAAATACAAAATGTTTCTTTTGTTCCTCCCTTTTGCTTAGTCTTTCCACAATTCTCTGGCATGATCTCCAAAATATGTATGAAATAAGAATGTATCCAAAAAGGTGAGATAGAAAGACAACAGATGTTTTATTAAAGACTGGAAAACAACAAAAAGATTTACTTTAATAGCATAATGTGAAAATATGACTAGGCTTCAGTTTTTGGAAGAGAAATGAAATAAATTAACCCATGCCCTGACAGGTGAGGTATTACTTCTTTTCCAATGAGCTAACAAATAAATATTAACTTATTAGAATAGACTTGAGTAACTGTTACTCCAGAGGACAAAATGGCAAGAAGCTATACCACTGTTAAACATATTCAAAACACTGCTGCCACCATCAATAGCAGTCACCATACCCCTCATCTACCTTATAAGAAGTGGAATCTTGACTGCATAGGGCAGTAGGGAAAAAATGGAACTTTAAACTTTGTATTCAAATTCCACCTCTACCATTTTTATTAGCATGTGACCTTGTCCAAGTTACTTAGTGGGATTACTGGGATGGCTGGTTACCAAGTATCAGAAACATACTTTCAACTAGTTTATGCAAAAAGTATGTCTCACAAAGATACAAGGATGTTTCTCAGAACCCAACCTAAGGATCAAGACAAAAAGATGCTTGAATACTCCTGTTTCTTTTATTCTTGCTCTTTCTTCCACTTGATCTTGGCCAAAGGGCTGAGAAATGATTGTTCTTTCTTCTTGATGTCCTACCTTATCTAGTTCAAATGGCAAGAAACAAGGTCATTCCTTAACTGTTACAGTTTTACATCTTAGAGTTTCAGCCATCCAAGAGCAAACTAATTTTTTAAATTTCTGGATACTTACGGCCTAGGAAAAGTTCTTGAGTGGCATGGCTTAGTGCAACTGTCCTGAACTGGACCTATGTAACTGCAGAAATGGGCAGGGTTATGATTGATTTACCTTATTCTTTCCATGCCAGAGTGATCTTTTAAAAATAATCAGATCTAATTCAATCATTAACTTGATTAAATCCTCATGACCTTCCCTAACATGTTTAAAATCCATACCCTTGGACAAATCTTAGCTGAAAACTTTGGTGGTTTTGCACGGCTCCTGTTCACTTCTACAACCTTGTATCAAGTCATGGTATAATTGAGCTTCACCTGCTCTGGGATTTTTCAGTTTCTCAAATATGTCAAGCACTTTCTCACCTCTAAACTGTTTTACATGTATTATTTGCATTCTCTTCCCCTTTTCACCTAGTTAACTTCCAGTAATCTTTTCTCCAAGATGGCCTCCCTGACTCCCAAGATAAACTTGGCTCTTTATTCTTTTCCTTTATAATACTCACAGTTTCTAATTACAGATGAGTTTGTTCAGCATCTGTTTCTCTTATGTACTGCTAACTTTAAGAGAGTTCAGATTCTGTTTTGCTCTCCATTGTATCTGTCTTTCAGCTAGCTGTTCCTAAATGATATGTGCTGAATAACTGGCTTAGAATGGGACAAGTAGGACATGGTCCAATTACAAATGAAGAGGAAGGTAGCAGGCAGGTAGAATTATTATTATCAAATTATTTAAATGTTTGCTCCAGGAGTAACTTACTGGGAAAAGGGAAAAGTCATTCCCAAAGACTAAGCAGAATAAATGCATCTGCTAAGCAGAATAAATGTTTATTCCATTAACCTTCTTCCACAAACCCCCGTACAGGACCATGATTATGACATCAAGACAATAAATGTAACAGAACTTATACAATAACCTGCACATATAACAAGCATGCAATGTTACTTCTTTTCCTTAGATCACATTACCTATTATTCTTGAATATCACTAAGCTCTAAATAAGTTCATTAAAACTCTTACACTATACTCCAGTATATATGACAAACAGCTCTTTCTTGACACATCTTCTCCTTTTTCTCTATTAACTGTGTCCACTCAAATATAAACTTGGCTTAAATTAAAAAAAAGAGTACTGAAAACACAAAAAGGAAGCAAAGTAATCAATCAAACCAACAGCAAAACAAAACCATCCCTGTCCAACAAAAACTCACTTTCTCACACCTATTATGTCTGCCATGCCCAAAGCTCTACAGCACCCATGGTAAGGCTGCCAGATTTAGCAAATAAAAATATAGGCTACCCCATGTATTATCTGACAACCCATGCCCAGGTCATATTACCTTTGTACACCCACTGCACCTTAATTTTTTCTTGTAAGTTTCTCTAGGGATTTACTGGCTTTCTCCAAAGTATAAAGTCTTCAAGCCCAGGCTTTGTGCTTCTTAGTGGTCTTGGGACTAAAAATCCAACCAAAGAAAATCACAAGCATCATGACCCCCACTCCACACCCCCCAAAAATCCCTTGAAAACCTTTTTAAAAGCCTTGCTTACAATACTAGGCATGTTTACAAAACAGTTATATTTTCAGCAGCAGACTCAGAAAAAAAGAAATTTTCTGAAGGTAGAATATAAAGTGATATTATAAAGGGAAAATGAATTCTCAGGAAAAAGAGTTACACTGCCTTGAAGTACCTTTGAATTGTATTTAATTGAAAGGAAGCTCAGGTCAGGTACTTCAACCTTCTTATTTTATAAATAAGAAAATAAAAGACCATGAATGGTAAAATGTCTTACTAAATATTGTATAAGGGCGCCAGTTTTAATTCCTCTCATTCTCTCACCACTTACTCCAGGTGATGTAAGGAGCACAACTCACTGAACTGAGGAAGGTCCTCCTCTTTCTTTATGTACAGTATCAGAGGACAAATTGCTCATAATGTTGTCATGACTGACACAAGACAAATGCATTCCTAACATTCCAAGTTAGATTCTGCATTGATTTATCCACAGGAAGAGAACTGTATTCAGAACTATAGGTATTTTTAATATATTTTATTAACTATTAATATAATTTTATAATTCTCTGATATAAGCATAGCTCTATAATTCAGTTATTTTATGTGTTAAATTTGGTAGGCTATCTGCAAATATACCAATAAGCATACTGCTTCTAAGTTCTAAACCATTTTGCCATTTTATAATTGATATAATCAATCCCATCTTACATTAGGAGCTACCAACATATGGAGTCAAGATTATAAATCAAATGTGATAAACTTAAAACACAAGAGTCTTCATTTTATAAAAGGGATCATTTATTTTTAAAGTTAGGTATTCAGGCACATTTACACAGGATATAATTTACATACAAATTTTATTAGTATTTCAAGGAAGTTGAAGTAAAAAGGTCAAACATTTCTCTACACTCATCTAACATAGTAAAAACAAAACCAAAAAACTTTTAATGTACATATACAGTAAGTGAGCTTTAAGAAGTAAGAAAATTATTTAATAAATTAGCTTGACAATATATAGAATCTACTGCTAGATTTATATACCCATTATATCTGAGTGGGTAAATGCAGTTTAAAGAACCTTCAAGTATATTTTTTTCTTCTGAGATAAAGCAGTATTTCATGAATCAAGATTTGCTTGATAAATAAATCTCTTTTTAAAAATGTTTATGTAGTATATTAAGTCCATAGCTTGTCTACACTCATTCACTTATTTGTCCAACAACAATAAATAATGAGCTCCTACTATTTACTAAATACTATACTAGCTAGCAACTCTGAATTTATGACTGTAGCATCAGGTCAGTCCCTGACCTCAACCAGCTTAGAAAATCCTAGAGTTAAGTGTTATTTACCCAAGTGATATTGACAGTTGAATTTTAGTTGGTCATTTAGGAACACTTTTAAAATGTTTTCAAATTAATACTCAAAAAAGAAACTACAATAGTAACTAAAAAAACATTTGAATAGTCTTATTTATATGAAGTTTCCCTACCAAGTAACTAAAAGCACTGTTTTGGTAAAAGTTCTAGTATTAATATCTTAGCAGTAGCTTCTGCTATGGGAAAATAACTGAGTTAATCCTCCAATAAGGAAATCCAAGGCTCCTATCTACTGTGATACCGGAAATCAAGCACTTGGAAATGAAATCTTAAACTTTTACAAAAATAAAGCAAAATGTATTAACAGCATCATACAGTATTAATAGACTGACTCTGCAAATATGATTACACAGAAACCTGAATAATGAAGACACTCCATATTACACTATGCAAATCAAAACTATGAATTCTGGATATGGTCATCTAGAAATTTTTCAATTAAAAAGGTTGTCATGTTTTCTGGAGATTTCATTTTTCACAAACTTATTTCAATATTTAATGTTTATTACAAAGTTTAGCTTTCTTCAATATTAATTATATGTTTAATTATAACAACATACAGATACTAGCTATCTCACCTGTTAAATTTGCAATTAGAAACTCGTAAATGAATGAGAAACAGTTTTCAGTTGAGAGCTGCAAGGTTCCAAAGCAAGTCAATGTAAATCAACCATTTTAACATCCTATGGGCAATCCTAATGAAATTGTGCTTTACACTGAAATGTTTTCATCATTCATCAGCTAAAAATATTAAATTTTCTTTAAAAATATCATGAAAAACTAATGAATTTATGCACATTATTTAGTGAAATGGGCATTATCTCCATTTGCATTTAAGGAAATCAAGGCACAAAAGGTATCCATTTTGGAAATTGCAAGGTCATTTCCTAAGCAAGCAACTGATCCTACACCATCAAGTTATATTATACGTGCGCCACTTCCAAGTGCCATAAAACAATTACTGTGCCTTAAAACAACTGCCTCTGCAATGCCTATGTGCTATTTCGTTTCATCAAGAGGGTTAGGCAGTAAGCTTAAACAAGAAAAGCTGAAAAGGAAGGATCACAAAAAGAAAAAGTTATTTTTGATAATGAACTACTTATTTTTAAATGAGATGTTGAGCTTTAAACATTAGCAATCAAACAACCAACAATTCTTTCTTCCATTTTCAAAAAAATATTTTCGTCTCTTAGGTTCATCATGCAAAATTGAAGCCTATCTATCCTTGTAGACAAAAGTTAGAAATATGAGGGGGAAAAATCTGTAACAATGATGTTGCAAAGGTAAGTGAACAAAAATTAAAATTTAGATAAATTAGGGAACGTTCATGAAGGCAGTTAAAACCCCATTTTTAAACATTAAGTGTATCTTTCGTTCAATTGAAGGTTATGATTAGCAATCAAATACTGTTACCGAAATATAAATACAAAACTTTTCCAATTCAAAACTTAAGACATATTATATCAAATACTTTATTCAAATTTGACATAAATAAAAATGTTTTTCCTAACAGAAACTTACAGCATAAGGGGAAAACTATTTCTGGGAGCTCAAAGACTGAGATTGGATTTGTCATTATGACACAGTACTATCAGCAATTTAAAAAAAATGAAAGATCAAACAAACTAAATTAAGAACTTTAAACGGGTTAAATAACCAATTACATCAACTGCCGGATAAAAATAAGATTTAGGTAATACCTGAGTCTAACACCAAAGGGGGAAAAAAAACCCCACGCACACCTTTATAGAAAAGGACCGGCAAAGTCCTGGTAAAGTAGCTAGTCTAGTTGGGGATTAGTTAGTTAATCGGCTATAAAATAGGTGGTGAATGTTCGAGTCAGATGGGCTTTCTTTTCATCTTTATTCCAGTTCATCATCCTCAAGTGCAAGGGAAGGCGTCGGAGTACCGAAGCTAGGGGGCATGCTGTAGCCAGGGGAAAAGAAAAATGGGAAAGGTGCAATGGATGCTGCAGAGTTGAATAATTATCTGGGTGGCACAATGGGCGAGTCCTGCCGAATCCGAGCTGAGTGAGCGGCTCCCTCACTATACCCGAGGCAGCCCCCCAAGTACAGGCATTCGAGGCGATCGCCACGCTTCGCCACCTCTTCAGACGAAGAAAGGGATTCCCGCACTCGCTCTAACCGTTATGTCTTTAGACACAGACTCTCGGCGCCAGCACGCACATGAGCCCGCTCGCTCCCCCGAGCCTCAGGCACGTCGCGCGAGCTGGGGCTCCCGGCCACCCGGCGCTGCAGCCCGCCCCCGGGCGCCGAGGCCCGTGGCGGTCCGCTGGGGCGCCCGGCGGTGGCACTTCAGGTGAGACCCGCAGTCTCAGCCCGAAGCATGCTCGCGGGGGTCCCCGCCACCGAGACCAGGCGCGCCGCCGGCCGCCGCGTCCCTCGGCACCCCGTCCGGACCGTGGGTGGGAGGCTGCAGCTCCGGCAAGCTGCGAATGGGGGTGGGGGCTGTCGCGGGGGAGGCGCACCCATCCCCGTAACCTTTCCCGGGTTGGAGCTCCGCACGCCACCTCTCTCGGTTCTGGGCAGGGAGGAGGAGTTCACTCGCAGCACCCTTTCTCCCCCGCCCCCCAAAGCCAATTCCTGAGAGACTCGCGCTCACCGTGAAATCTTGGGGGGCTCTTGCCTTACCCCTTCTTCATGCTTCGGCGGCGGCCGCCGGTCCCCCTGGGCTCCCGGGACTACACCTAGAGCCTCCAGGAGCGTCGGGCTCCGGGTGGATCCCGCTGCGGCCAGCGGCCGAGCCACCTGGCCACGCGGATCGCCGCCCGCGGCGCCCGCCGGTCGCCGGACCCTCCGTGTGCTCGACGCGCGAGCGAACAACACCGCGAGCCGCCGCCGCCCCCAACCCGCCCCCTCCCCGCGCGCGACGCTCCACAACTGGGCTCCAGGACCCGATCCTGAATCAGGGGGGACCGCTGGACTCTCGCCCCCTAACCGCCCATCCTTCCCGCCAGGACCAGCTCCCCGACAGTCAAGGTCTTCCCACTTCACATTCCCTTTCCTCCCCAGCTCCCAGGGTGCAGGTGCAGCCGCGAAGGCAGACTCAGCCTCCGCCCACTCACCCAGCAGCGGACACGACTCTCTCTCTCACCCCTTTTCCTGAGGCTTTGTGGTATTGCCCAATCCTCAGTTTGGGGGGAAGGGGACGGCGAGAACCGAGCTCCGCCAGGGAAAGAGAGAAGACGATAGCCAATTGAATGAACCATCCTTTCAGGGGCGGGATCAGAGAGGCCTGCATGGCCTGGCCCGCCCCCTCGTCCAGACTACATTTCCCACCGTGCCCTGCGGCTCCCCGCCGCGCTGCACGCCGGGAGAGGAGAACCCGGCCGCCTCAAGGTATCCCGGTACTCGTAGTGTTTCCTCTAGTCAAGTAGGTCCTGGAGGTTGTAAGCGCTTCTAATTCTCTCTGTTTTCCTCTAGAAGTATTCCTAAATTCTCTATTCTTTTTAATTATTCTAATATAATTAATCGATCGTTTAAAACTGGTTAGTTAGTGCTGTGCAAGAAAGTAATGCGTTTCATGGCAATCTGGCAGGACCTAGAAGCCGCTGCTGCTTCCGCCCGGGCCTGGTCTCCTCCTAGGATCTGTTGCCGTCATGTCGGCTGCGATTGCAGCTCTGGCTGCTTCGTACGGTTCGGGTTCAGGCTCCGAATCGGACTCGGACAGTGAGAGCGGACGGTGTCCGCTGCCAGCCGCCGACTCCCTCATGCACTTGACTAAATCGCCGTCAGCCAAACCCTCTCTGGTCGTGGCGGTGGACTCGGCTCCCGAGGTGGCAGTTAAGGTAAGTGCTTTGCCCATGAAGTGGTCCGGCATTGTGAGTTTCTGCTCCAAAACCCGGCGGTGGCTTGTTGAGTCCTCGGGATATCGAGTCCTCAGGGCTGAGAGTTCAGTGCTAACACTTACTTAGATCTCTTCTCCTGTCCATTTGCGTCTTCCTCGGGACATTGGAAAACTGGAAGCTGGACACCACCCTCCACGGGTCCCCTCTAACCTCCCGCCGTCAGAAAGCAAGTGAGAAGAGGGGGTGAAAAAACATGGACTAGGATGTGGCATGCGTGGAGGAGGTGTAATTTGAGAGCATAAGTAAAGCTAGAATAGGACATCCCAAACTAGAGTCTGTGCCCACTCTTGGAGGATGCAGTGGCTTGACTTTGTTTTCTAAGTCAGAAGTAGATTCTGATTCTAGCTCACTCATGTGTGTGAACTTTGCAAGTTATACAACCGCCTCTGTTTCCTTCCCTGTGCAATTAGAGAGAAAAGCACTGATCTGTACTAGGGGTTATGGTGAAGATTAAGTGAAAAGATACAAATAAGACTGATGGAACAGTGTCTGGTGTCTAGTAAAAAGTGCATTGAGTGTTAGCGCTAACATTCCTCGGTAATAGTGAGGAAAAGCTTTGGATTTTTTGGAAAGTGTGCATGATGCCAATTGAAAAGGGTGATAAAGGGAAAAATTGGGTTCTCGAGTTGGCTTCAGGATGGTTTATGAACACATGTTATCTTTCAGGAACTATTTTAAAGGCCATAGACACAGGCCAGTGAACCTGAACATCTTTGCCATGGTGATGCATACATTTTAGTGGCTGGTAGCCAATATCTAAACAAATAAAGTAGATACAGATTGTATTGAGTATTGGAAGGCACAAAGTAGAATATCATGATGAAGACAGAAAGTAAGCAGAGAGAGAATAAAATTAGTAGTATGACTTTCATAGATTGGTCAGGAAAATGTTGTCTGAAAAAAGTGCCTGTGCAGAGTTAGCCAGAATGTGCAGGCTAAGGCAAGAGTTTCCATGCAAAGGAGACAGCAAGCCTTGAGATGGGAAAGAATGTATTATGCCTGAAGAACTAATTTGTTGTATCTAAGGTCTGCTGGGAGCATCTGCTAATTGGTAGCACAAATCCAGTGGGGTGATCAGAAATTCAAGAGTGGTGAGGGGAGGCAGAGTATAGAGCTTTCTCTGTATTTAAGATTGTCTCCAAGTCTAGTTCTGTAACTTAAGATGGCTTTTACAAGGTTGAATGTTCTATATATGAATTTTACTTTTACTAATGGACATTTGGCACAAAATATTAAGTGTTATCTTTATAACGAAACACATTTCCTCAAACTTAACCCCTCCAGCAACCTCCTGAGTTTTCATTCTGTTCGTAGCTCAGCTGTTTGGAGTGCTCCCATTTCATCTCATTTTCCCTTCAGCTCAGTGTAGCGTAGCCCTGGCTTGAGGATTCTCTCAGAGTAATGTCACTGACCAGCATCTGAGTTCAATATCTGCATCAATTGTTAAAAAGTTCTTAACATTTTCTTCCTTGGAATCATGGAAGCTTTTTTTTTTTAAGATTTTTTTCCCTCTTTTTAAAAAATTTATTTATTTATTTATGCATATAAGAACAGGGATGTAGGCCAGAGGTGCAGGGTTGGGGAGTTAGAGCATTGACCAGAGACAGAGTGAGGAGCAGAACAGGCAGATTTCACTGAAATATACTGCTGAGGAGAGCAAGCGGTTGAGACTGGAGAAGCCCGCAGTGCCATATGTGGGTCAGCTGTAGTAGTGGTGACAGCACTGAGACAACCCCTCGCTACTAAGGAGGTCTTGGTCAGCCTTCTGACCCCTTGTTCTGCCCGCCCTTGCAATATTGGTGTTTCCCAGGATTCTACCCTTATTTCTTTTTGTATCTCTCATACTCTTTTGTGCCTGTAATATCAGTCTGTGCTTCTGATGACTCAACAGGTACACACTGAGAAGTGGTTAGCACTAGCACAGGCCTTGGAATCAAGACTGTCAGGATTCAGATCCTGCTTCCACCACTTGCCCAAGTTACTTAAGTGTTCTGCAGCTTTTTTTTTTTTTTTTTCATATATAAAATAGGGCTGACCCCTATCTCATGGAGCTAGAGGTTTCTCATGAAGTATGAACACAGATTAATAGTGCTGGGTATTGTTTCCAACTTAAATTCCTTGTCAGCCCCAGAGCTATGAAAGTTCTCTCCCAAGATGACCCTCTGGCATCTCCAGTCCAATATACTGAAAAATTAACCTATTATCTTTTCCTCAAAATCCATTTTTTTCTGCTTTTCCCATTTTGATTAGTGATCCCACAACCCACATATTTGTCAGAGTCAAGAACAGATGGGTCTTCTTTTTCTCTTCTTAGCTTCTGAAGGTAGTCATTCAGCTGATAACATTTCTGCTTCATTAATTTCTCTCATTGCAAATCCTTCCTTTTCACTTTCACTGACATGACCTTACTTTATGTCTTTCTTCTCTCAAAAGTTATTCTTACCCTTTCTTTTTAACTTTTCCATTGTGATGCAGTACCATTTATCAGAAGTCTTTTCTCTTTTGTCACCTGTTTAGTTCAGGTTCTTTTATTTCTCTCCAATTTTAATAATAGTCTAATTGGTCTTTCTACTTACTTCTTTCTTGTCTCCTGTTTCATTACCCCGTTCAACCCGAAGTAGTGATTGTCATGTTTACTGAACACAGTGAATTCAGAATGATTTTTCTGAATTCCATACTGTATCACTTCCCCACTCAAAGTGATATTTCTAAGTCTTAAGTTCTTTATGTAACCTAGGAGGCCTGTCGTTCTCCCTGGTTTACCTTTCTACAAACTCCCTCATATTGTATTATTTTCTCCTCAAGATTTTGCTCATATTGGTGTCTCTGCCTGAAATCTGTTGCATTGTGCCTCCCTTCCCCAACCTGTCCCATACCCTACCTTCACTATCTGTGTACTTTTCCCTTTCTCACTATTTGAGTCCCCTTTTCATAACTCGGTTGTAAGACTTGCCACATTTATCAACTTTTTTTTTTTAACCCCTGAACTCTATGAAATCCCGAGGAGAATGGTGTGGGTTTATTTTAGAGTCTCCTATACCTAGTACACCAGATTAGGAAAATATATTTGGCAAGAAAATTAATGAAGAAGAAATCCAAAAGAAATCGATGTGCATTGATTGGGTGGGGTGAAGGGATGTCTCTAGAACTCACTTAATTGAGCCACTTGAGATATAAGTAAAAAAATTCAGAAATTTGTATGAAGTACCACAGGTCCTTTAGAAGCAGACCTCCAGAGAGCTTTGGCTAGACCTTCCCAGCCCCCAGGGCATATATGCAAATAAAAGCTTACTCATGGCAGGGGCCCTCCCTGGTGGCACAGCCAGTTAAAGCACAGCACTAAAAAGCTAAAGCCACTTCAGCATGAGTTTGATCCCCACCCCACCCTGGAGGTGACCCACATGGTGTGGCAGACCTCTCCTGACCCACCCCTGCTCCCCTCAGCAGTGTACTTCATCAGTAGGCCTGTTCTGCTCCCTACTCTGTCTCTGGTGAATCCTCTCACCCCTGCACCTCTGGCCTGTACCCCAGCTCTGTATGCATAAATAAATAAATCTTAAAAAAAAAAGCTTACTCATAGTAAATATAATGATTGAAAAATGACCAAGGGAGATGTAAAGTATACAAATAACATTGTCTGTATTTGGCTAATTGTTTTGTGAGTAATAACAAGCATTTTGGCAGACTATAAACTTAGGCAGTGTTTTTAATCCATTTACCTGAATACTGATGAGATTGAGCATATTTTATTGCTATTGGTGACTTTATTCTTTTTGAAATGACATTTGATTTTCTTTTTGATTTGCAGATAGGTATGTCAATTATGGAAATATATCTCTCACTTCATGGTTTATCTTCTCTCTTTTCACTGTCTGATAAAAAGAAGTTATTTAGTATAGTCTAATAAAATTATGCCTTATGGATTGTGGTTCCTGTCTCTTGTTTGAGCACCCCTTCCATATCCTAGTACATAAATATTTTCCTATTTAACTTTACTTTGCTTTTATGTTTTAGTAGTTTATATGGAATTATTTGTTATGCACATCTTTCATAATATTGTTTGATCTTTATAAGGCATTTCCCTCCTCCCATACACCTTTCTTATTCTTATTCAAGAATATTTTGTCTATCCTTGGCCCCAGTTACAGTTAGAATTAACATAAAGTTTATGTGCCCATTGGGGATTTTTTTTTGGGGGTGGGAAGGAATTGCATTACTTATAGATCAGTTGGCAGGCTATGTTATATCTATTCACTTGTTTAGGTCTTCTTTGGATTTTTAATTTATTCCAAAGTGTTTAATTTCCTCCATCAATGTCTTGTATAGTTTTGTTGCAGGTATTTCTTGGTGGCTATTATTTTTATGCTATTATATTAATAAATAGCATGTTTTAAGTTAACTTTTAATAGATCTTACTAACATACTTGTGTTAGCCACAAATTTGACAGTATTTTTTCTTTCAGTATTTCTTTTATTTTTTTTTCTTGCTTTGCTTGCTAAGATATCCAGAAAGATAAAAAGTAAAAAGATGGAAAAAGAACATATCAGGCTAATTCTAAACAAAAGAAAGCACATAAGTTGTAATAAGAAGAATAAAGTAGATTTTAAAACAAAAAGGGTCAGTTCATAAAGATATAAGACTCATTCATAAAAAGGTGTGTAACAATTTTAACTTTGTACACACCTACTATAAACTCAAAACTTTAAAGCAAAAACTAACAGGATTACAAGAGGAAATCAACAAATTACCATCACAGTGGGATGGTATTTATCTTTCAGTAATACACCTTTCATTAATTGTCAGAAGAAACAAAAACTATTGATAATGCTACAGAAAATTTGAACAACAAATTTAGCAAACTAAAGGACAGAAAGAATATAGTTCTCAATGCAGTGCATTGTTTTCAGCATTATAAAATATATCAAATATATTTCAAATCTGGCCAGTTCTTGACAATACTTTAGGCTTTGTTGGCCTTGTGCAGTTTTTGTAATATCTTTCAGTCTTTTTTAAATGACCCCTTATATGTAAATACTTGTTGGTATCAAACAGACTATGAGCTGGATTTGGCTCACAACTACTTTTTTATCTTTAAATTTTAAATCATATCACACTATCTGACACAGTGCATCTAAGTTAATGAGCTACATACAAAATTCCATATTTGAAAGTATGATTGTACTTCAGTATTGCATGGAACAGTATTGTATAAATATTTTGAACTAAATCAATAAGGAAAATAATACTCATCAGAACTTCTGAGATAGGGCCATCACAATATTTTTTTTTTAATTTTTAATATAAGGTAATAGAAAACAAGAAAAGCAGAAAATTAGTATGCATCACTTCACTTTGTAAAAGTAAGGTCTCACTGGTTTACAATACTGTAAGCTTCAGAAGTACTTCATACCTGACAGATGTGTCTGTCACATCAGGTCCACCACCAAAGGTCTAGTTACCATGTACCACTATCCAATTGACACCCTCTACCTTTCCTCCCATCCCTGTACTCTTCTGCTAACTACCCTTTTGTCAGTGTAAAGGTTTGTTTTTGTTTTGTTTGTTCATACCATCAGTTTCAATGAAGTAGTTATCGCTAGAAATTAAAACATGTTTGAAATAATCAGTAACTTTGCTACTTAATGGACTGTGCAGGAACCTTAGAACACTGAAGTATTCAGCACACTTCACTTCAGCTATTATTCTCCTGTACTTTTTATATACATTTACACCTCACAGAATGAAAGTGAATGATGCTGATTTTTGCATCTCATGCAAGAGGTCTCTTTCTGTCTGTAGTGTACACTTTAAATTTAATGTCCTTTACTGAATGTTTACTGGTGACAGCTATTTCCAATTTTGGTTTGTCTTTTAAATGTTTTTCCTTGAAGGATGTTTTTACTGGTTTTATTTTGTTTTGATCGACATTTATTTTCTCTCAGCATACTTAAAATAGTCTGACTTCTAATTTCCATTGTTACTGATAACAAGTCAGCTGTGTATAACTGATTTTCTTCTTTTGATTACTTTTATTCAGTTTTTAACTTACTTATGCATACAAGAACTGTGGTGTAGAGCTGTGGGAGTAGAGAGGGGGGAGCAGAACAGGCAGATGAAATACACTATAGTGTATTTCACTGTAGAAATACAGTGTAGTGAAATACACTGCTGCGGAGAGCAGCGGGCAGGTCAGGAGAGGTCTGCCATGCCATGTGGGTCAGCTCCCTGGCTGAGAATCGAACTCATGCTGCATTGGCTGCAAATTGCTTGGCGTGCTGCACTTTAACCCATTGTGCCACCAGGTAGTGCCCTCTTTTGATTACTTTTAAACCCTTGATCCCCAACCTTTTAACAGGGTCACAGTTTTGTGTGTTATTTTCATTGTAGGACACACAGGTGTGGATTTCTTTTTATTTGTGTTGCTCAGAATTTGATTCTATATTTGGAAATTGGTTTGGATTGCAAATCTTTCAATTTTATAGAATAGAATATTTTTAGAATATTACTGAATGAATGTTTCTCTCAGTTCTTACCTGTCATATTAGCCTAGTTCTTTCTGTTTTCTGTTCTCTGTTCTCTTATTGTAGGACTCCAGTTAAACTTATCTAAGTTCTCCATTTGATGGACAGTGATTATTTTCTGGTTAGAAGTTTGTTTTAATGCAACACTGTCAGTTTTTTCACTTTGAAAATTATGTAGCTTTATTGGGTTACCTGAGCTGTTTATTAATTGACTTTAAGGTTATAAAGACCCTCCGTGGTGACACCGGGGGTTAAAGCTCTGGACTATGAAGCTTTCCTCAGCCACTGCAGCCTGAGTTTGATCCCCGGCCAGGAAGGTACCCATATGGTACAGCAGACCTCTTCCGATCTGCCTGCTGCTCCTGTCAGGAGTATATTTCAGCACATCTGCCTGTCCTACTCCCCACTCTGTTTCTGGTGAAACTTCTCACCCCCATGCACCTTTGGCCCATACCCTAGTTCTTGTGTGCATAAATAAATCTTAAAAAAAAATAGTTATAAAAATAAAGGCAGGTATGACTTTCATTTCAGTCACTAACTATTTTGCTTTACCTCTATGTATTCCCTGCTTTAATGTATTGTCAACTTAAGTAAAATGAAAAGTCTGCTTCTGATTTTGAGCACATTTTAAAATTTCTTGCTTTTGGGTGATCTTTCTCATACTCAAACTTCAAAAGGACCACCTTCTTCTCTGCATTTGTTAAGGGCCTGACTTCATATCTTTACCTGAATGGCTACTTTTACTACTTAAATCCCTATTTTAGCAAGTTTGTTCACTATACCATAAATTGATAAGCACCTTAATGATTAATAGTTTTATTCTACTTTCTTATTTACAATTTGCCCTCACATCTGTTTTCTTCTTTGTTCAAAATAAGAAATGTAAATGTGACTTAAAAGGAAATATATTTCATTTGTTTTCATTTCTTCAAATCAACAAAAGAAAAACTCTATAAACATATTTAATCCATAGGATGGCCTTCATTTAATGTACTTTCTTTTTTATAGATAGTTAAAACTGAATAGAAATCCTTTGTAATTCTGTGGTAATTCAATTGCATGCCTAATTGTTACTAAATTCCTCATGGTTACTAAATTCCTCATTGTTACTAAATTCCTACAGCCTTGAAATAAGGCTGTAGATGTGTCCCAAGTCTTTTTAATTAAATACAAAATTAATAACCCTTCATTTTCTGGAGAGTTGTTCAAATTGTTCTATAATTTTAGCAGGAGCCCAATTATATTTTTTAATAGTTGCCACTAAGGTTTACATAGCGTTATTGTTTTAAATTGTGCTTTTAAAATTTCGTGTCTCATGGTACACGATGTTCAATACAATTCAAATTTAAAATTTAAAATACCCTTAATCAGAAAGATTTGATAAACCTTATTATAAAGTGATTGTGGCAGTTGTATTCTGCATTTCGTTAGGGAGGTATGAATGTGACTAAGTTCCTGTGGTTTTAAGCAGTTTGTCACTAGAAGTTGAATATTAAGAGAGAACAACATTTCTATGCAATTCAGCAATTTATATGTACCCTTTTAACTTGTTACTGAGTTTTGCTACTGAGCTCTAAGCAAGATGCTGTGACTAATCAATGGAAATTCTAGTACCTGCTAGGGTAATATATTTTCATGGCCCAGCATTTCATTAAGAGTTCCCTTCATTAAGAGTTCTGTGTGAGGAACATTTCACCCCACCCTTTACCTTCAGAATCCAGAAACCAACTTAGATTCTCATTTTCTCTTTTAGCTAAAGTTCATGTCAGTAACTTGAACTCAGTCAGATAAATGCATCCACTTAAATTCTAATCAAAATCTAATACACAAATAAGCAAGGAATTTTTTTTCTTTATTGAGGTACATTGGGTTACAGCTCTGTATATGATTTAAAGGCATGTTCACACCAACCCAACCATCAAAGCACCTACAGTCCAGTAGCTATGCTGTTGGGTTCCCTTCCCCGTTTGTCCCCAGTCCCCTGTGGGCTCAATTCTGCAGCCATTTCAAGGATTTGTTATGGCACTTCCTTTTTTCCTTTTTTGCTGTATTCCCGTAAGTGAAATCATCTGTTATTTGTCTTCTACTTATTTTGCTTAATCCCCTTTGGTTCCATCCATGTTGTAACACATGACAAGAGGTCATCTTTTTTTACAGCTCAGTACTCAGTACTATTCCATTGTGAAAATATACCACATTTTCCTTTTTTGTGTATAAAAGCTGGGGTACATGCCAGAGGTGTGGTGGGGGAGCAGGGTGAGAGGATTCACCAGAGACAGAATGGGGAGCAGAACATGTGGATCTACTGAAATACACTGCTGAGGGGAACAGCAGGTGAGAAAGGAGAGGTCTTCTGTGCCATATTTATATCATATTTTCTTAATCTACTGTTCTGTTGGTGGGTATTGTTTGCATAACATGCTACTTTTTCTTCAGTGGTCATTTCAACAGCAGTATCCAGGGGTAGCCATAGACTGGTTCTGTTGCCGTATGACTGATTTGAGTTGTGATTCCATCTGCCCACTTCCCCAAGCTGATTGTTCCACCTTTGCCAAACCTAGAGAATTCAGTAAGGTTTAATTAGCCTGTGAGTATTCAAGTTAATTATAACTAGGAATCCTGACTAATACTCTACAGGCAGTTTTTTTTTGGTTTGTTACTAATGGAGTCTCTTTGACATGGTTCATTGTGGTTACTTCAAATCTCTCCCCATTTCATTTATTGTATTTGTGTATTTGGGTAAGTGACAACCTTGCTAATACCTCACAAAAGTGATACAGAATTATATAAGATAATGTACCTATCCTGGTCTTGGCAGGGTAGTTATTAAAATTCTTTATTCATAACACTTCCCCTTCTCTAGCAAACTATATAATTTACTTGTTTATAGGTTTTGTCTCTCTCCCAGTAGAAATAAGGACAGGGATCTATTTCTGTGGGTCTAGAATAGTGCCTGGCATATAGTAGACACACTATCTTTGTTAAATAAATAAATAAATGAAGCTGAACTTAACAAACTTGCCTTATGAAGAGGTCTGTGCTCATCACTACACAAATAAAATTAAAAAAAAAAAAGTTCAGTTATGGCTCCCAACATCTCCTTCAGGCTCCAGACATCTACCACCCATTCTTGTCTTCAACATTTCTATTTCATCTCAGAGAGAGCACTCCACTCCTCTTTTCAGAGATTAACCTTCTCACTATGTCCTGAATTCTCTCTCCTCCCTCCTCTCCCAGGAGGACCAGGATAACTTTGATCAGTCTTACTTCTTGCCATTCCTTCTTGTCATGTGTTTCTTCCTACCCAATCCTTTCCTCCAGCTTACAGTTAAGTACTTGACCTAGTATTTAGAACAAACTTAATTTTACACTGAAAATCTTTAAATCGCATATCCTTTCTCTTTTCTTTACCACCAAGTGTCTTGAAAGAAAAAAAATTTTATTAGTCTTGTTTTTCTAATTCCTTAGTTCTGTGACTCTGCCCCTTTCAACTACCTTTCCATATTCCACTACTGAAATTATTTTGGCAAAATTTTTGTGATATATTTACCAAATTTAATAATCTTTAGTCAGCCATCATCATATTTAATTTTTCCATGGAATTTACTTTTCTTTCCACATATTAATCTTAATTGGACGTGTACTCAGCACCCTCCATTCTACTACCAGTGAGGGTATAAAATGCAAGACTTCTGGTTATATTTACAATTTTTTTTTTTATTAAACTGGAAGAATTTATGAAGGTTGAAATATCTGGACCCTGCCACTTTGTGTTTCTTCTGGATTCCCTACCAGTACCATTTGGGTACATATCTGATAAGGAGAAGGAGGGTTTTTCCTAATTTGAACCAGAGAGTCACATCTTTTAAGTTAATAAAAAAGAAGAGTTGGACTCTTTTAACATTTTAAATAGTGTTCACTAACTTAGAAATTTTTAATTAAGTCAGATGGAATATGGTATTTTGAAAGGAAAAATATTTGTTCATTTTAACCTCTAAAATTATAAATGCTACTTTTTTAAGTCTTTGATTATTGGAATTATTAATCATGGCATTAGTATGGTGATTATAGTTTTGCTATTTAAATAGATGTTGTGACCTTAATGCACTTCTTTTTTTTTAAATTTCTTTTAATTGTGGTAGCATTCATATTCTCTCCGTCAAGTATTGTAATATGGCTTTTACAGCATTAGCACTCATTAGATTTTTAATGCTCATTTGGTTTTCTTTTAGGAAGATTTGGAGACTGGAGTTCACCTTGATCCTGCTATTAAAGAGGTTCAGTATAATCCAACATATGAAACCATGTTTGCTCCTGAGGTAGGAAAACACACTGCTTAAGATTCTGCTTTCTGCTAAAGTATTTTTATATGTGGTAGATAAACAGTAGGTAAATTTATTTTACGTTTGTGCATTTGCTAGGTATTTTAATTTTTTTTGTTTGTTTTTATAGCACAGTCTATTTATATCTAAAGCAGAGAGTCACAAAATTGTTTCCCAGTATTGATCAGCTTAGGTTCCCATGGACATATAAAATACAGCTATTGAGATGTGTCCTCAGCCAAGAGTGCAAGTGCTTATCCTAGTCTCACCTTCTCTTCCTGTGCTCAGGGGAAAGTAGTCAGGAATTTTATCCTTGTGCTCTGAAGTTGGCATATTCTTAAATTTTATCCTCTTAACTTTTTAAATCCTTGGAGCCTATCAAGATTTACATATCCCTCGGAACCATCTTAGCCAGCCCATTAAAGAGAGATTGTTACATGTATGTTTCATGATTTTTTTTTTGATGAAATGTGCTACACTAAAATACAGACATTGAAATGAGAAAGTGAGAAAATGTGGTAGTGTGGTATATGACATTCCTATTCAGTGCATTTTTTTGTAAAGTCTGTTTGTCTCATATTTTTTGATCTTATGCCTAATATGGTGCTGCATAAATTATGCTCTTGCTGAGGGACAGGCCTATTATTTTCTTTGGGGTCTGGGATGATCTGCTCCTTTTTTTTTAAAGAAAGTCGTATATATAGAAAGCAATATGTTGGCAATATATTGTTACTGGTTGTCAACATTTTAAGAGTGAAACTGAAAAATTACAATTTTTCCTGGTTGCCAAATATGTGTGACATAAAAAATCATTAAACTTTCAATTTATAACTAGGATCTATAGAAGTTGGCAGTCTGGAAAAGAACTGCTATATGAAATTTAAGTTCCATATTTTGAGAATCCACTTAGAAACCAGATATAATCCTCCTCAAGATAGTAGATACCAAAGATAATATGCAAGTGTTTTTAGAAAAAACAGGGACCAGACTATTTCCTATAATGCCTTTAAAATACTATTCAAATTTAAAGAGAGGTAATAGCTGCTTGTTAAGATAAGAAAAAATTCCATGAATTCAGTCATAGTTGAAATGTACAATGGAATTCAATTTAAGAACTTGAGATTTGTAAATGGATTGCTTATTAACTCTGGCATGACCTAGGTTATCTTAGTTTTTACATATTGAAATAAGGTAATTTCTACTTCAGTGAGTTAAAAGGGTAAGTGGAATAACACATGATGTGTTTAGGAAACTCTGGACAATAAATTTTTTTTAAAGATTTATTTATGTATCCAGATTGGGATACAGGCCAGAGGTGCAGGGCCGGTGAGAGGCTTTACCAGGGTCAGAGTGGGGAGCAGAGAAGGCAGGCTGACGAAATACATTCTGAGAGGAGCAGTGGGCAAGACAGGAGAGGTCGGCTGTACCCTATGGATCACCTTCTGGGTGGGACCGAGATCGAACTCACCCACATTGAAGCTGAAGTGGCTCACAAGCATCCTAACCTGGTGCACTACCAGGGAGGGCCCAATAAGTGAGCATTTAATGGAAAATTAATAGGCTTTTATGAGGAAAGATCCCAGGCAGAAGGCATCAGTGCCAGTTAAATCATAAAAGTTCTACAAAACTAGTGTGTAGGGGAGAGAAGGGAGGTAAGAGTGGAATGGTATTTTATAATATTGTGCAATGGTAGGGGCCAATGTGAAGGATTTGGTTTTGATTTAATAGATGATAAAAAGATTTCCAAGGTTCTTTAATGGGGAAGTGGCATAATCACAGCTAAATTTTTAGAAATTCAGGAATTTGATATGAGTTTGCATAATGGAAAAGTACAGGAGTAAAATCAAAAGAAGTAAAGTTACCATTATTGGGTGCCAGATACAACACTGAGAGATTTATCTACCATTTATCTGCTTTAGTCTTCACTGTTGTGCTATAAAGCAAGTACTCTTCTCCATATTTTATTTTATAGCAAGGAAACTGAGTCTCAGATTATATGGCCAGCTCGTGGTGTATCTGGGGATTTGAGTCCATCCAGATCACTCAACAGTCACTCTAGTACTGGAATGTCAGTTTTAAGGCCAATGTAGAGTCTGCAGAGTCTGCCTCATGCCTTTGACTTTACTTACTCAGTAAAGTGATTTGGGTATTTTACCTGATAAAATATTGTTTCTCCCTCCCAACCAAAAGCTTTTGCTAAATAAGTCATCTAGCTGATTATACAGCAAAACTTTCTCCAATTATATATAGAAACTGAAGATGCCATTATTTTAGACTATTATTTTAGTCTAGTCATTTTCTTTCTTTCAATCCTTGTTAGATCTGCTTAGATAAAAATGTTACTTCTCTAAGTGCATATAAAACCCATAAGCCCTCAGAGAAAACTTAAAATAATAGTACTTTTAAGAACAAAAAATATATAAATGTTGAGGGGGAAATGCCAGTTACCATTAAAAATCTGACTGTAAGAGCTGCTATAAATATGATTAGAACGAACTTTATAAAATCATATAGCTCATTTTTTTTCTAAATGAGGAAACTTAGACCCAACTTCATATAGTCAGCACTATTAAAATATTATCACATTAGTAATAATTAAAGTATGTTTTTATAAGATCAATGTAGTCTACCAATAAAATTGAACTATTTAGAGATCTTTTCCAAATTTGTAGAAAATAATTGTTCAATATATTTGTCTCACCTTATAGTTCATTTATAAATGTTTTAAACATTGATGGCTGTACTAAATATTAATGAAAAACAACAATCTAAGTATAATAGGATTTTTACTTCAATAACTTGGAGTTATTCTATATATGAACTTATGGTTATAATTTCATGTAATCATTTTTTTCTATAAATTTTCTTAATTGTAATGCTGTGATATTCTGCTGAGACACTGTACTTATTGAAAACTTGACCACTGCTTTCCAATATGCATATCTCATAAATGTACCAACCAGTATTTTAACAATTAAAAATGCTTTTCTTCCAACTCTATGCACAAATCACTGTTTTCCTCAGGTGAAAATGTAAGGTTACTTGTTACCACTCTCTCTCAGGACCATTATACTTTGTTTTTGATGCAGTCATCTGAATTAATAGTTAAATGTGTATGTTTTATATAGGGAGGTTAAATTCTAATTGACTATGGTATACTTCAAGCTGTTAGCTGAAAATTATTAGATGTTAACTAAAAAGTGGTATTTATACCTAGTTATCCTATGTGTTTAAAGTCACTTGAATACAGATTTACTCCTAAACTTAGGTGACTACAAAAAAAATTGTAAAGAAATATTCAGAAACCAGTTTTGTGAGTTTTTTTTTTTAATGGCTTACGCATGATTAATAGAGATGGCATATTCACAGAGACCAGGGAAATCAGGAAGACAATATTTTGAATAATTTGGGAGAGATGAATCCTTCTGAATAACATACTCTACCTTTCTCTGTTGACATTTAATGTCATTGAGTTCAGTGTTCTGATAGCTGCCAGTAATCAAGCTGTTAAGCTGAGCCAAAAATAAACGAATCTTCTCTTCACACAAAAATCTTTTATCATTAGAAGATTTGTTGTTATCTCAAATATCTGTTAAATGTAAGCACATATAGGAATAGTGTACTATGTACAATGTATTTACTATCATTTGTGCATATGTGGTCCTATAGAAATACAGTTCTTTAACACTGAGTATTTTTCATCAAAAGACAGGCCCAGTTTATATAGATGGCCTGTAGAAAAATTGTTTTCTTTGTAAAATTTTAATAAGACTATAAAAATTATAACTTATTGTTTTAAATTGGAACCTATAAGTACGACTGGTAATTTATGTTACTAGAATTGTAATAAAGGCAATGAAGACATTTCTTTTTTAAAATTTTTCTCTCAAAAAGTATCAGCAACGCCTGTACAGATGGTAACTAGGAAACTTTTAAATCATTTTATTATCTTTGATTTTTATGAATGCTCTTTGTTTTTGTTAAAAATTTCTTGACTGAATGAAATGAAATGTAACTTTTAGCATTCAGCAATCTAGATATTTTTTACTACATTCCAGCCACCAGCAATGAAGAAACTAATATGTGCTACAAAGATTTGTAGTATTCCTTGTTTAAGATAAATAGTAATAAAAACTGTATACACCAGATATTTTAAGATTGAGTCATTTTAAACACAGAAATTGAAGCTGTCAATAGAAAGCAATAGTGTAGTAATTTACTTTCTTGTTAAGTAGAAAATATTATAAGGCAACTCTAATATCATTTAAATTCATATTATCATGCATAGTATAATATTTCAATCTAGGCAGGATTGTGGTTTCAAGCAGATCAATAATTTATATTTATGGCTCTGAAAATGTATCACAGAAAAGGTGGTTTCTGATGGTAGTGATCTAAGATGTTCTAATGTCAAAATATTTTACCATAACAAGTAGATTTCCCTGGGTTCGAATGAAAGTGTCCAGGCTAATTCTAGCATTTCCAAAGTGAGGAGTTCATTGCATTTTAAAAGGAAAGAGGTGAATTTCCCCAATTATTTTATAATAGCTTTAAGTTAATAGCACTTAATATATTCTCAAACATTTCACCCAGTTTTTTATAGAGAAGGTCCAAGTAAGTTTAAGAATGTTACAATGTAGTAGACTAAAATAGACCAAGGTTTGTTCTAGCCTTGGTTCTATTAATCAATAAAATTATTTACTGTAAGGAAGTTAAAATACATCATCTTGGATTTTTTTCCCCTTCATTTCTAAAATGTCTTAACTTTCTAGGAGTTTTGTACAGATCAAATTAAGTAAATCTGCAAAGAAACTTGAAGCATTATAAACAGATAATGATGGTACTGTTTTATGTATGACCTGTCATAGCAGAGAAATTAATTTTTATATATGTCTTTTCATAGGGACTTTTTCAAGCATTTTACATTTATTATCTATTTTCTTATCCTCTGCCCTTGCTGGGATTCTGACTAATCTTTCCTTCCATAGTGCTTTCTATTGCCAGGCAGTATGGTAAGTAATAGGGATTCAGGTTCCAGTGGGAGAGACGTGTTGTTTTTACTTTTTAACTGTATCGTGGGCCATTATTGATGCAGTAATCACCAAAAATTTTCCTAACTGGGGTTTAGATAAAACTGTAGTAAATTCAATTATGTAGAGCCATAGGGTCAAATAGAACTCCTGAGATGATGGAAATGTAGTCGTCAATAAACACATGTAGATGTTAAGTTTTTAAAATGTGGTTATCTGTGAGGAATGAGTATTTCATTGTAATTAAGTTAAACTTAAATAGCAACACTGTAGAATTGTGTAAGATTCCTCTCCTGCCTTAGACACTTACGGTTCTAATCAGTTCCTGTCCAATTGTACTGAATTATGTGGGATATAAGCATGTTCCTAAATACGTTAATTGAGCCTGTGGTGATTTTTTTAGTTGAAATTACATTGTACATTGTATATTATTTTGGTAAGTCTAGCTTTCTACACTCAGAATTTGATGGTTTTGTTTTTTGTTTTATTGTCTTGGTACATTACAGTTTGGACCAGAAAATCCCTTTAGAACACAGCAAATGGCTGCACCTAGAAATATGCTTTCAGGATATGCTGAACCAGCTCATATCAATGATTTTATGTTTGAACAGCAAAGAAGAACTTTTGCCACATATGGTAAAGTGATAAGACTTACAGTTTCATTTTATGGGAAATGGTGTATAAATCTATTTTATCCTCTGGCTTTTAAAATTTATTATTCTGGATTCCTTCAAGATAGTGTGTGTTATATACATTAGATACAAGTATTTTATAAATAAGAAGGTAAACTAATATTTTTAGCTGTCATTCTAAACTACCTTGATTTCTGAGTTGTAGAAATATTCCGTGTTCTTAAAAACAGAATATTCTCTGTTGTATTTGATAATGAATACTTGTCATTGGATGTCCAGTCTATGCATATTGCTGTTGAAGTTGATAAACAACAGGATAGCATTACAAAGTTCCGTTCTTTTTCTTATCTGCTAGTTGACTTTATTCTTTCTCATATCTTATCACTAAAAGTTTTCTGAGAGACATCAGGAAATAGAATAATAGAACTTCATTGTTCAGAGAACTCCCTCTAAGAGGTTTATTTATAACATCCTTAACAGCTAAAGTTCCATGGATCATGCATTTTGGTCCTTTTTATCAGATTTGTCCATATTTGTTGTGACTTTCCTTTCTATCCCTATAATCTCTATTTGTAGGTTGATAGGTTGATATTGATCACCTTAAACTTTGAAGAACTTTTTGGTAGAGGTGGATGAACAAAGTAAATAGGGATGTTTTTATGCTTGTTGTGATTTTTTTTTAATGAATTAATTGCTTGTGCTGGTGTTCCAAAAGAGTTTTTTTAAAAAGAAAGCTTTGAATTTTTTTGTAATAGTTTTAATAATTACATTGATAGACATTGGCACATTTCTTTTTTCTGAAGTTTTCTTTGCAGTTAGAATTCTAATATCTCCTCTTAATTTTTATAACATTTTTTGAAGTTTGAAATACATTTTTGTTCTATTAACCAATAGCTTCCATTATTATTAAATAGGACCAAAAATATTAAGAAAGTACTATCATGTGAAATTTATGTATATTTGTATTTTAGGCCTGAAATCTCCATGTTAAGTGTGCTTTTTAATAAGTTATTTTCGTGAGGGAAAAAGTTTAAAACATTTAAAGAAGAAGGAAAAGGTTACTTTTAATCCCACTATACAGAATGTCTATTTTAGCATTATGATCTTTATCTTTCCAAGCCTTTTTCATAAGCACATTTGTATTACAGAGCTGTAATCCTACACTGAAAAATTTACATATCATATTTGTATTCAGTGTTCTATCATTGGTATCTTTTAGTGTGCCTTTATAATCTCCAAGACTATCATTTTTAAGGACTCTAATATCACTGATTAGCTATAGCATAATTTATGTAATTACTCTAATGTTGGAAAGTTAACTTTTTTCCTGATTTTTAGTGAGTAATATAAAATAATTCATTGTAAACTAGTTTAGAGGTATACATATAGTCTTACTTATCAGAATATATTCTTGAAAAGTACCATATATTAGAGAATTGCCATATAAAAAGAATTGCTATTTGTTAGATCATCTTTCATCAAGGCCATTTATAGTTGACTTAAGAGTGTGCCAAAAGTCATTGTTAAGTTTGCATGCTTAGTGATGAATCAATATGGTGACAGAGGGTTCCTTGCTTCACTCCCAAGAGGATCATCTAACAGTAAATTAGAGGGATAGTATATCCAAAGAGTCCCTTGGAGTGAAATGGGTAGACCCCTTGGATATTGGAGATCAACAAGAACTATGACACAGACAAGAGACTGCTTCATTTAACTGGGGCTTGAGGGAGAGAATCACCAGGAGACTGTGCTCAGGAGTAGGGGTATATACATCAGCAGACTACAGGAACAGACAGGGATCCTAGGGGGAGAAAAGCTAAATAGTGTGCAACCATCCTTAACTGAAAAGAAGCATCTCAGGGGGAGTTTGGGTGTTTCCTGTATGCTGATTCTCCAGTGAAAAGAACAGGAACAGTGCGCTGGACAGCACTTCCCTTCTCTGACCCTTTGGAACTAATACTGACCACTGAGAGTGCAGAGATTACAGAGTTGCAGGTCTTGAACTCCAGAGAGGGGCAGTACTGACAGTGCTATAAATACAAGGCAGATCCCACCCCCAGAACTTTCTCATTAGTGACTGAATCCCGTTTGCCCCCTTTTCCCACATTCTGACTCAGTACCTCCAAGAAATGTTTTTAAACCTATAGAAGCTGAAACCAGATAAAACCACAGAGCTACCTGCTGGAAAAGTAAAAGAAGTTCTATAAGTTACTGCTATTTTTTTTTTTTTTAATTAGGAAGCAGAATAGAACAGTTAGAATCAGTGACCTTGAAGATAGGAAGAAGGAAGAGAAATATGAAGTAATAATCATTAAAAAACACTTTGAGAACTATCCTGCTTCATTAAGAAGGCAACATAAGGATAATGGGTACCCCAGAGGGGGAAAGGGTAAGATAGAGAGCTTATTCAAGAAATAATACAGAAAACTTCCCAAACCTAGGAACTAAATATAAAAGTCCATGAAGCAGAAGGAACACCTGCATTGAGACCTACTCCAAGACACATAGTAAAATTACCAGGCATACAAGAGAATATTATTGAAAGCAGCGGAGGTAGGGTGGGGAGGGTAGCTGGGAGCAAGTAACTCATGAAGGTACTTCCACCAGGCTTACATTAGACTTCCCAGCAGGAATCCTGCAAGCAAGAAAAAAATGAAATGATATTTTTTATATATTTTTTATAAAGCCAGCAAAGAATACTTTATCTTGGAAAATTTCCTTTCTTAGAGAGAGAAATAAAGGGCTTGGGAGAAAGCCTCCCCAGACCAACATTAGTTGAAGAAGTTTGCAAACACTAGACCTCCCCTATAAGAAATGTTAAAAGAAGCCCTTATATATTAAAAAGAAAATATATCTATTTCCTTCCTTGAGCAAGGAAATAAATGGAACCATAAAACTAAATAGGGCAGTAAAAAAATTCTCATATATCAGTAATCACCCTAAATGTAATCTCACCAATTAAAAGGTACCAGATGGTGGTAGGATCAGAAAACAGAAACCCAAATTTCTGCTGTTTTTAGGAGACCCATCTGAGCTCAAAGATAAACATTAGCTCAAAATCAGTGGCTGGCTAACTTCTACATGAACCTGTACCCGCCCTCCATCCCTCCCAAAGGCAGAGATACCCATATTTATATCAAATAAAATAGACTTTTAGCTTAAAAAGATAGGAGGTACAGATGGAATTATATGATTTAAGGGATCACTAGTAAGACATAACACTACAATATATGTGCACTAAATGAAGGAACAAAGGGAACTTTTATTAACAAACCCAAAACCAGACATTGGCAGCAACACAGTAGTATTTTATCAATACTAATTTTTTAATGACTGAAATGGGTTTGATGTACGTTTACAGGTATTGCACCCAATAAAAGCCAAGTACACTTTCTTCTCAAGTGCACATGGAAAATTCTCAAAAATTCTCAAAAAACCACATGTTAGATCACAAATCAAGTGTGAATAAATTCACAGGTATTGAAATTATATCAAGTATCTTTTCAGATCACAATGGTCTCAAACATAAATGCATCATTTTTTTAAAAAGCCAGAAGAAACTCTGCAATAGAGATTGAACAAAATGACTTTTGTGTTAATGAAGAAATCAAAGAAGAGATTAAAAAATATCTAGAAACAAACAGAAATGAAGACAGACCTACCAATAATCTATAGGACACCTCAAAAGCAGTACTAAAAGGGAAATATTTTGCAAAATAACCCTGCTCATCAGTCAACAAAATGAAGCTCAAATAATTAATATACTCTTCTACCTTAAGCAAGTAGAAGAAGGGGGATAAATCCAAAAGCTAGTAGAAGGAAGGAAGGATTATTAGAGCAGAAATAAACAAAGAAGAAATCAAAGAGGTAATCCAAAAGATCAGTGAAGCCAAAAACTGATTCTTGCTAGACTTAGAAAAATGTGGACAAAACTAGTAAATTAGAATCAGAAATAGAGATGTTACAAAAGACATCTCAAATACAAAAGATCATAAATGACTACTGTGGATCTTTATGCTAATAAAGTAGATAAACCTGTAAGAAGTGGACAGTTTAATGTGAGCATACAGTCATCCAGTGCAACATCAGGAATAAATAGAAAAGTTGAGCAAATCAATTACAAGCAAAGATTGAAAAAATAGTTAAATGCCTCCCAAGAAACAAAAGTCCTAAGACTGGTTGCACTAGTGTGCTCTGCCAGAACTTTAAAGAGGAACTGATACCTGTCCTTTTCAAACTCCTCCAGAATATTGAGGTATCGGGAAGGCTTCCAAATACATTTTAGGAAGCCAGCATTACTGTGATACCAAAGGCAGACAAGGACATCACAGAAAAAGAAAGCCACAGACCAATCTTTCTGATAAACAGATGCAGAAATCCTCGACAAAATCTTAGCAGACTGATTCAGCAATATTCAGCAATACATTCAAAGGATCACACATTGTGACTAAGTAGGATTCATTCCAAAGCTACAAGGATAGTTCAGCATTCATAAAACAATCCATGTCTTTGCTACATGAACAAAAATAGCAATAATAATAGTAATATGATATCAATAGATACAGAGAAAGGATTTGACAAGCTTCAACATCATTTATGATAAAAATCTCAAAAAATAGGGATAGAAGAAACATCTAAGAATAATAAAGGCCATGTATGACAAACCCACAGTTAATATATTCATTGGTGAAAATCTGAAAGGTTTTCCTCTAAGGTCAGGTACTTTCACTGCTACTATTCCACATAATATTGGAAGTGTTAGCTAAAGCAGTTAGGCAAGAAAACGGTACACAGGAATCCAAATTGGGAAAGAAGTAAACTCACTATTTGCAGATGACAAACCTTAAAACCTTAAAAACTTGACTGAAGAAACCGTTAGAAGCAATCAATATAGTAAAGTGGAAGGCTACCAAGTTAATATAAATTTAGTTCCTGCTTTAGCAACAAACCAAAATATAAAGAAAATAATCCTTATGTAATCCCCAAAAACATTACATACTAAGGAGTAACTTAATAGAGATAAAAAGACCTGTGCGGCCCTCCCTTGTGCAGCGGGTTAAAGCACAGCACTGAGAAACTAAAGCCACTTCCGCAAGAGTTCCATCCCTGCCAGCCCGGGAGGTGACCACATGGCGCGGCAGATCTCTCCTGACCTGCCCGCTGCTCCCCTCAGCAGTGTACTTAATCAGTTAGCCTGTTCTGCTCCCCACTGTCTCTGGTGAACCCTCTCACCACCCCTGCACCTCTGGCCTGTACCCCAGTTCTGTATACACAAATAAATAAATCTTTAAAAAAAAAAAAAAAAAGACCTGTGCAATGAAAACTATAAATTGTTAAAGGAAATAGGACACACACAAAACTAGAAAGATGCTCTTAAGTTACAAAAATTAACATTGTTGGCCCTCCCTGGTGGCGCAGCGGGTTAAAGCACAGCACTGAGAATCTAAAGCCACTTCCTCATGAGTTCGATTCCCGCCTGCCCCGGAGGCGACCACATGGCGTGGCAGACCTCTCCTGACCCGCCCGCTGCTCCCCTCAGCAGTGTACTTCGTCGATCTGCCTGTTCTGCTCCCCGCTCTGTCTCTGGTGAATTCTCTCACCCTCCGCATCTCTGACCTGTACCCCAGTTCTGTACAAATAAATAAATAAATCTTTAAAAAAAAAAATTAACATTGTTAAAATACCCATCTTATTCAAAGTAACATCCAGTGACAATGCAATCCCTATCAGAGCTTCATTGCATTCTTCAAAGAAATAGAACAAACATTACTGAAAGTTCTATGGAACAATAAATGACCCCAAATAGCCAAAGCAATCCTAACATAAAAGAAGACAGGTGTCACATTTCCAGACTTCAAGCTATACTACAAATGTGTAGTAATCAAAACAATAGTTTTGAAGAAAAATAGACACACAGGCCAAAAGAATAGAATTGTAACCCAGAAATCAACCCACATTTGTATAGACAGTTAAATCTACAACACAGGAGCCTAAAATATGCATTAGAAAAAGGAAAAGTCTTTCCAACAAATGGAGTTGGGAAACTATTTGCACACATACATCTGACAAAACTAATATCCAAGATCTACTTCAAATAGACCTACAAAGGGAAAATGTAGACATTAACTCTGTTAAAAACCTAAAATGGACAATAAACTTCTGATAGATGAGACTATTTCAGGACTAAAATGCAGATATTATTTGAGATATAAACTAATAGGACTGAAATTCTGTAGTGTTAAAAGTGTTACCATTAGCTGGCTTCTAGTGGGACATATAGCTAAATATTTAACTTATTTGTAAAGGAAATATACTATTATCATTAATTACCTGGGTTGGGAGGCAGCAAGGGTAATAGTAATAGTGGAAGTAAAGATTTTACCAGAGAGGATGGTGTGGAAAGTTCCTCAAGTCGCTGAGTCCCTTTTTCAGGAAAAAGGTGTCAACCACGCATGAGCTGGGCCTAGTGCTCACACAGATGCGGCGAAGAGGAGCAGGGAAACTCTCCCTTTCCTCTCTATTTCCTACTCCATCTTTCCAAAAACATAATTCAATGTCTGTTAGAGACAGAAATATCCTTCAAAGTAGAATTACACTCTAGACAAAATTTTTTGGTAATGATGGAAATTTTTACTTAGGGTGAGTAGGTCTAAATTTTGTATGAGCCTTATAAAGTCTCATTTCATAAAATTACTTGTAGAACACTTTTCTGTACATCACAGAGATGAAAGATAACATAACTTACGGGATTTGAACCTGTTATTTCAGAGCTTCTACTCCAAAGCTGCTTTTCTGCCATCAAGCGCTCTCCTCTGGCTAAGAACATATTTTAACACTGAAAAAAACTATATGCAAATGAGCTAATAGCCAGGTGGTTGATTCTATTCTAGCATATCATAAGGGTGAGTTGAACACCTACATACTAGCTTGTTTGAAAATATGTTTGATAATACGCCCTGTTTTTTGTTCCCCAAAAGTTCTTTAATATTTAGTTGGAAAATTAAAATGTGAACTATATCCACTGGATATACTCTTTTTTTAAAAAAAAAAAAAAAAAAAAGGTCTAGTACTTTATGCCTTCCATGATTAATTCTATGGATCATAGGCAAAGGTTGATTAATGACCTAGCTCTCTGCAGTGAATATGCTCAATTATTATCAAAACTGAGTTTACCAAATATTTCTCATGCTAGTATCCCTAGTTGAAGAAAAACTGATTTGAGTTAATATAGACATTCTTTGTTTACATAGACCACTGAAGACCACATCCATATGTAGCTACATATTCTGTCACTAGTTGAAGGACTATACTTGTGTACTGTTAAATATATCCTTACTTTTCCTAGCAAGGAAAGACAAGTATTCATTTATGAAGTAGAAATATATGCTATTTAATTAGTAGAGAAGAATTTTTATTTAGAATAGCATTTTCAAAATAATCACTGAACTTGATATTCTTTTTAACCCACTTCCTTTTTTAATAGTATTTAATTAATTTAATTTGATAAATCACACCATGTCACCAAAAATAAAGTGGTTTTTAAACTTTGTATAATGTACATATTTTTTGTACATATATTTTTAAGCTCCTAGAAAAGATTGAAGTTTAACATATTGTCCAGAAATATTATCTTAGTAATGTAATGTCAATTTGTTACTGATATTGTATGTCATTCTATAAGATAGTTCTTATTCACCTGAAGTCATTTATGGTTCTGCCTGAGATTTGGGTTAATTATTATAATAGAGGGCTCGGGAAAGAAAGATTGGTACTAAGCTAGAAACTATTTTCAGAATTTAGGAAGGAAAATGTGGAGTGATTATTGTCTGCATAGTAATAAAATAGGTGTAAATGGAAAAAATGGAATCAGTAGTTTGTACTTTTTTTCATAATGATGCACACCTGAAAATTATAATGCAGTATGACTTCAATAAAAAATTCAAATAATGATGATGTGTACTTTTTTCTTTCAGGTTATGCATTAGACCCTTCATTAGATAATCATCAAGTGTCTACTAAATATATTGGCTCTGTAGAAGAAGCTGAAAAAAATCAGGGTAATTATATGAAATATTAAGTATGCACATATATTAATTATGTAATTGTATAAATATTGCATATATAGATATATACACACACCTGTCTTGCAGGTTACTTTATAGAGTAGGAAAACTTATTTCACTAAGTGCATTTATTTTTTAAAGAATAGGGTGATGTATTTTAGAGCAAAATAGACTCAAGCCTGTTTTTACCACTTACTACCTATGCAACCTTTAAAAGGTAGTGATAGGCCCTCCCTGGAGGCGCAGTGGGTTAAAGCACAGCACTAAGAAGCTAAAGCCACTTAAGCATGAGTTTGATCCCCGCCTGCCCCAGAGGAAACCCACATGGCATGGCAGACTTCTCCTGACCTGCCCGCTGCTCCCCTCAGCAGTGTACTTCGTCAGTCAGCCTGTTTTGCTCCCTACTCTGTCTCTGGTGAATCCTCTCACCACCCCTGCCCCTCTGGCCTGTACCCACCTCTGTATGCATAAATAAGTTAATCTTTTAAAAAAAATAAATAAAAGGTAGTGGTACCTGTTGTTTTAGGCTATTATGAATACTTGACATAGTCCCAATCCTGTATAACTCATTCAATAAACTATAAAATGTAGCTAATTTTATATATTTCTCAACACTAATGTCAAACTATATTTTCTCAAAACAGAAAAAATTTTATTCTTTTCTGTGGAAATTATCTTTAAAGGGTTGTTTTCAAGGCTGAGTTTACATACGTGTTTTACCTACATATTTGTCATACTGATTGTTTATTATTACATGACAGTGTCATTCTCTAAATGCTGACCTGTTACATAGCTCATCAGATCATTGGAATTTTATCCATCCGTGTTCATAGGAAAAGCAGTGTACTGGTTATACAAGGACACTTCTGTTTAATAGCTAATAGATCCTATGATCATACTACTTTGGTAAATGATCTACTTTTTTTTTTTCAAGTAGAATTTTAATAAGCTTTTGTTACAACACACAGCCTAAAGGAAACTGATTTATATTAATATAGGTAAGATCATTTCTTTGTTACACCTCTACAAGCCATCACTTTATGTAGCTAGATTTTCAGTTAAGTGCTAAATTGTGACTATGAGTCCCATAAACCTTTCTTTTTCCAATTTAATGACCACACATAATACCTCTTAATGATCAAATCAAAGTGTTACCCAGAAATATCCTCTTTCCTCCTTTTATTTTATTCTTGAGATTTATGAGAGACCAAATTTAAGTTGCATTCACTTAAGAAAAATAACAGATCCGGCCCTCCCTGGTGGCGCAGCGGGTTAAAGCACAGCACTAAGAAGCTTAAGCCACTTCCTCATGAGTTCGATCCCCACCTGTCCCGGAGGTGACCACATGGTGAGGCAGACCTCTCCTGACCCGCCTGCAGCACCCCTCAGCCTGCGGCTCCCCTCAGCGGTGTACTTTGTAGATCTGCCTGTTCTGCTCCCCTCTGTCTCTGGTGAATTCTCTCACCTTCCGCATCTCTGGCCTGTACCCCAGTTCTATATGAATAAATAAATAAATCTTTAAAAAAAAATAATAGCAGATCCCTAGAAAACCTTTAATTTACATTGTTGTATTATAAGTGAACCAAAGATATTATTTTAATCTCATCTAATTCAGTTTTTAAATAATTTTAGCTCTTTTAAAGGTAGCTTTATCATTATTTCACAATATTAAATTTCTGAGTTTCTTTTAAAAACTGGTAAGAATTCCCTAATACTGTGATTCATTATAAAGACCATGTGCCACTGTAGGATTACAGGTCTAAGTCTTACCCCTAATACATTAGAATTAGCATAATATTTCAGTTGTTGAAAGTTTCTTGCCCAGAGTTTGAGTCCCTTTTTGTATAAACTTAGTTGGTATTGCTGCCAGATTTATATATATTTTATTTTGCATTATTAAATATAGATTTATTTATCTATACAGAAGTGGGGTACAGAGGTGCAAGGGCAGTGAGAAGCTTCACCAGAGACAGAGTAGGGAGCAGAACAGGCAGATCAATGAAGTACACTGCTGAGGGGAGTAGCAGGTGGGTCAGGAGAGGTCTGGCTCGCCATGTGCATTGCCTCCGGGGCAGGGATCAAACAGGCACTGAAGCAGCTGTGGCCAGCTTGCACTGTTGCATCCTAACCTGTTGCACCACCCGGGAGTGCCTACTTTGCATTTTTTAATAAATCTTTGGTCACTTGAGCAATAGATATTTAAACATACAAAGTAAATTATATGTATGTCGCTAAAAGGAAAATATCCATGTTTTGATCCCTTTAATTTTTCATTATAGGTTTAACTGTGTTTGAAACTGGTCAGAAGAAAATAGAAAAAAGAAAAAAGTTCAAAGAAAATGATGCATCTAATATTGATGGTTTCTTGGGACCATGGGCAAAATATGTGGATGAAAAAGATGTAGCCAAACCTTCAGAAGTAAGTTTTGATTTTTTCATTCTCAATTCAGGTATATGCTCTCTCTCTCTGAATATCTCTATTAATAAACTTGAGATTTCCTTATACAAGATGACTCATCAAAATTTTTTTTGCCTTGATTAAGAAAACACAATAGTTTCATTTTTGAATATTCTTATTTTTTCTTCCATGCTTTTAAACTAACATATTGAGCAATTTTTAATAAAAATTGCCATGAAGCTACTATTAAGCTATCAAGGTAGCTGCTCTTCTGATAGCAGATAATCAGATAATAATTACAGAATCAGCCTTTCTGTAATTTTTAAATTGATGGGTACGTTTTCTTAATTTATTTGAAATTTTAACAAAGTAATTTATATAGTTTATTTTTAATAATGCTGTAAGACTTATAACATGAAAATATACAACCCACCCTAGCCCTTTCAGCATCCTAATCCTGTTGTCTCTGAACTGGTCATTTTTTGGGGTGCTGTGATTACAGCAGGGGATGAGATCAGGAATAGCCTATCATGAAATTTACCTTCTAGCTATAGCTTACCTCCACGTGTTGATAATATACTTATGCTTCTATTTATTTTAAACATTATATGTTTACTTCTTTGTTATCACAAAATTTACTACGGACCCACCCTCCACCTACTGTTGCTGTTGTAATAGCTGTGTCACAAAAGTAGTCATACTTATATCCCATGACCGCGTAAAAACTATTTCCTGAAGACAACATATGTACTAAAATGCATTTTCCTTTCGGGTACTAAATTTTGTAGCTGCCTTATTCATTTGCAAAGTTAGATTATTTCTAGATGTTCCAGAAAGATGGGTATTTGTAAGAGTTTAAAGGCATTATCCATTACCCATTATGTGTTTGATGCCATTTTTGTAATCTGTCGAGTTATGATTGATATCCTGGGGGACATATGCAACTATTGCTCCACCAAAAGTGTACCTCATCATAAAGAATTTATAACCAGTTTTGGGTATGATGGGGTTGTAGAGCATCCATTTAAGATTTATTCTTTAATTCCCTTAGGAAGAACAGAAAGAACTGGATGAAATCACAGCAAAGAGGCAGAAAAGGGGCAAACTGGAGGATGAGAAACCTGGGGAGGAAAAGACAATCTTACATGGTAGTATAATTTTTATACTTCTTCATTTATTTTTAAGTGTAGAGATCTCATTGGCTTTACGAAACAATTCATAAATCAGGCAATATCCAGGCTAGCAAGTCGGAAGTCTCTGCCTGCTGGTACTGCTTTTTTTGTTGTTGTTGAGAATATTTGCACCTATATTTATCAGAGCGATTGGTCTATAATTTTCTTTTTGTGCTTTCTCTGTTTGTTTTGGGGATCAGGGTAATACTGTCCTCATAGAACACATGGGGAGTTTTCTACCCTTGTCAATTTTGGGGGAGGGGAGGTGATGTAGTAGGATCGGGATTAGGTCTTCTTTATAGGTTTGGTGGAATTCACTGGAGAAGCCATCTGGTCCTGGGCCTTTGTTCTTAGGGAGACGTTATTATTCTTTCAATTTAAGCTTTGTGATTGACTGTTTAAGCTGTATGTTTCATCCAGGTTCAATCTTGAGGTTGTATGAGTCTCAGATTTTGTCCATTTTTTTCTCGGCTAAACACAGAGACCTTTATAATAAGAGGTTCTTACTATATTCCTGTGTATTTCTGTTGTAATTTTGCCTCCTTCATTTCTGGTTTTCTATCTTTGTAAGTGTAGCTAATAGCTTATCAATTTAGTTTATTTTTTCAAAGAAATAACTCAGTTTCACTGATTTTTTTTTTTACTTTTTTCCCATTTCATTTATTTCTGTTTTTATTATTTCTTGGCTTCTACAGGTTTGGGGTGCTCTTTTTGTTCTTTTTCTAATTTAACTGCAGAATTAGATTGTTAAATTGAGATCTTTTGTTGTCTGTTTTTTGTGTGGTCCTGTAGTGCTATAAACTTCCTGTGTAGTATAATATAGCCTTTAAACCTTACATGGAGTCTGGGAGCTTGTCTCTCCATGTCCATTAGTCATATCTTCCTTTATTTCTCCATTGACCAAAATGTTGTTCAGAAACATTTTTGTTTAGTCTCCATATATGTTGGTTTGTTTCACAATTCCTTTAATAGCTAATTCCTAGTTTCTAGCATGGTCCTAGTTTCTTCTATGGTCTGTGAAGATGCTGGATATATTGATAGTTTCTATTTTTACATATTTCTTGAGACTTGTTTTATGTCTTAGAACATGACCTATTCTTGAAAATGTTCCATGTGCACTGGAAAAGAAAGTGTATTCATTATTTTTAGGATGGCAAACTATAAATGTCCAGTAAATACATCTGATCTAATAATTTATTTAAGATGTCTATTTCTTTGTTAATTTTCTATCTGGGTGATCTATCACTTTGTGTCAGTGATGTGTTGAAATCTCCAACAATGATTGTATTTTTTTTGTTGATAGGTTGTTTTAGGTCTATTAGTTGCTTTTATATAACTAGGTGCTCCTATATTTGGAGCATAAATATTAATAAGAGTTACATTTTGCTGGTTGTTCCCTTGATCATTAGCTAGCATCCATCTTTGTCCCTGATTAGTTAGAAGTCTAGCTTAACCGACATGAGATTAGCAGTTCTGTATTACTGAGTTATTAGCATGTATGGCCTTACTCCAACCTATTATTTTAGTTTGTTTTTGTCTTTTGATTTTAAATGAGTCTCTTGTAAACAAAATATTGATGACTGGGCTTCTTCATTATTGTGAAAAACTTTCGGATATTAACTCTGTTATCTTGTTTTGTAATATTAGTTGCCCTTACTAATCAGCTCATGTAATTCATTATAGTAATATTAAAAATTATACTGGACAATTTGTGTCTCAGAAATTACAGCAAACTCTTTTATGTTCTAACAAAAGAGAGAAAATAGCATGATTAGTGATAGCTACAGATAAGTTTTTGAATTGCTTATGAATTTTTTTTAAGTAGGTAGATAAAGAAGAAACCTGAATGGGGCTCCCTTGCACAGTCTCTTCTAAGATAAAGGTGACTCTTTAGTGTGTTAGTAGTGCCCCATTTGTTTCAATCTTTTGTTTTTGACCCATATCAAATACTCTTAGGTGTCCTCACAGTTTATAACTGTTAATAAATTATATTTTAAAAAATAAGCTTTATTTTTCATATGAGTAGAGATTAAGGCACTCATCCTTTGATTTGTAGAAGGAAAAGTATATTCATTAATATTCCTGAATGTACCTTGTTCTTGATAAGTTCTTTTAATTTGTGATTATCTGAAAATGCACATAGTTCATTAATAGTATTGATTAGTCTAAAGTTATAATGCCTGTCAAATATTTAGATTTCATGAGATCATAATTTGGTTTCTCAACCTCTAGTTTTATCTCCAGCTAGTATGTTTAGTCCTGTGGTGTTTGCCAGCCATAACAACCAACACTTTTGGGGTACCTCTGCTCTTCAGGTATACTGATATATGCTTTACATATAGCTATTTAATTTCTAATGTGACTTTATTATAAAATTTGTATTGAATTGGAAAAGAAATGAAGAAAGAATCTGAGAAGGGCATAAAAAAAAAAAGGATAGTCGATATTTATTCTTTTGTTTTAACTTCCCTCTTAACCTATTTTGTTTCTGATTCTCTGCCAGTGACTCACATGGCCCAAGTATTATTCTCTCTCTCCTTGCTATAATTATACTAGTGAAGACTTTTTATATATAAACTAAAATGTGTAAAAGAAGCACAGATTTAAAGGTCTAATTCTTGGGGCATTAGAAATTCCAGAACACTACCTCAAATTGTAAATAATAACAGTGATTTCAGGCCGCTAATTTTAGTTGGCTTTTAGTCTTCACGTGATCATAGTGTTTCCATTTTATACTTTAATATGAAATAATATCCCTGTGAGGAAAATGCTTGTTATCATTTTAAGGTAGTATATTTATGACTTTGGCTTGTAATTGTTCAATACTTCCCTTTGCTTTGTTTCAGTTAAAGAAATGTATGACTATCAGGGCAGGTCCTATCTTCATATACCTCAGGATGTTGGTGTTAATCTGCGGTCAAGTATGCCACCCGAGAAGTGTTACCTTCCCAAAAAACAAATTCATGTTTGGTCTGGGCACACAAAGGTAAGGAAACTGGTTGTTTCTGCTTGCTGTAATGTATAATAGTGAAGCCAGCATAAAATTTTAGCTATTGATATGGAACATTCAATATTTCTGATAAAGATGTACAGAAATCAAGGTAGATCCAGGAAGTCAGATGAAAGATAAATCTGAGTTATTCACACATAACGGTCACAAGTGCCTCCACAGACTTCAAGGTCATCTGGATTAACCCTAACATACACCATTCATAACTTGGTATACTTTCCCCTTATGGTGGTCCGTGTTCTGCCCCCAACTTCCTGCCACAATCTGCATCCTTTTGGGCACCAGTGAGTAATGGGCTAATCCTAGCACCAAAACCTCAGTAATTTTGCCCTGTCTTTTGAGGTTATCACATTTCTAAAATTAGATTTCTCCCCCCTCCCCCCAGTTCATTTGCCATGGGAATATTTAAACTAATGCAAAATTAAATACTTGAAATTTTTTTATGTTGATATTCTTTGTTATCTTCACTATTCCAACTAATGATTTCCAACTATCAGCAAATTGCAAAGGAAGTGAGTACAAGCAGGAAGACGAGTGGTACATTAACAACTTGGTTGACTAAGAATTCCCTTGCGGGAGGAAGTCAGTATTAAAGGTCAAAAAATTCTTCAAAAGCTTATCGTCAATACAGATTGCTCTTGGAATACTAACAAGCTATTCTGAGGCAGATTTTTTGGATTGAAAGTCGTAATTAGATTGCTTTAAAAATACTGTCTTTTCCTGATGTTTAATTTTAACTGATACTTAGAGCACATTCTCACAGGGTGACCATAATGCTTTTCTCTAGGGTGTCAGTGCCGTCAGGTTGTTTCCTCTCTCCGGCCATCTATTGCTGACTTGTTCCATGGACTGTAAGATTAAGGTGAGTTTTCAGTAACAGATAGGAATGTCGTTTCAGTTAAATTTGCTTGATTAATTATAAATCGAGTTTTTTAGGCAATTAAAGGCTAATTATGTTTTCTGAAGCCTTGTGAATGGCCACAGTTTGTGAATTAATTCCAAACATGATTGAAATATGGCATTCTGCTCCAAATGGTTGAACTTTTCTGTAAGCTTAGATAACTGATTGCTGTGTTATCAGTCACTTTGGCTTTAGTTATATAGATATTAAATCATCAGTAACATATGTTTTTAAATTTTTTTGTATGTATAACTGGGTGCATTTGTTCCTCTGAACCTTATCCAGTAAAGAAGAAACATACTAAAAATCCTGTTTTTAGAGCAGATAAATATAATTTGTCCTTTTTCCGTTAAATGCTAGTAGACACTAAGCAGCAGAAATGCTTTCAGCCTTTTCTCCCACTTTTTATAAACTTGGAAAGTTCTACTATTAGCCTATGTCCAGCTCTAAAGTGTGTTGTCAGTACATGTCAACTTGACTAAAGGGCGAGCCCATTAAAAACAAAAAACAAAAAACATATATTTGAAAAAAATGTTCTTTTCTGGTATTTTCTGTATCCACATTGTTACAGTGGTCAATAAACAACAACACTAATGCTCTTAGGCCTAGAAAGTTGAATCACAAGAAGTTTACTGTTTAACATATCCATGTTAATAATTCATGGATATTAATGATATTTAAAGGTAGCTTCTTTTGATGAGAGCAGCCCTGCAGGCATTATTTGTTTCTAGTAGCTTAAAATGACAGACCAAGAGTTTTGAGTAAAAGCCCTTTTACCTTTAACTCTTACTTTATACAAACTGTTAATAGAGATTGAATCTTTTCTATCTTTTAAGGTTTAAATTCTTAGTTCATGTCTATAAACATTTTTTAGGGACCTATTTGAGCCAAGGGTTTAGGACAAAAAATTACTAAGGACTCTCTCCTTTCCCTTTCCTTTGATTATGAGGTAAATGAACATTACTGAAGGTATTCTGGTTTTTAAAAAGGAAGTGTGCTCAGTGTGGTTAGATAGCTGAAGTAAATTTGGATAGGGATTAGAGTATGTGTAAGAGGAGGAATGGCGTGAATTAGCATGGTATGTACTGAAAACTGCAAGCTTTGTGGTTGCTACAGTCTAGAACTGAGAGAGAGATTGGCTTCAGTTATAAGCCAGGGACCAGGCCTCAGGTTCTTGCCTGGTATGCTACAGGATGTGAGACTATCCCGTTGGCCCTGGTAGGCCAGGAAATGGCTTCTGTTATAGAGCACTAGCAGCATTGTCTGGGATTGGGTTTCAGGTAGGCAAGAATAAAGGTATTATGAAGGTATTGTATTAATTTACTTGAAATGTAATAAAAATTAAGTCTGCTAAGTCATGATCATTTTCACAGCACTTCAGTAATATTTGTTACTTTATAACAGTTAAAAAAAAACTTTACCAAAATGTATAAACTTGGTGGTTTCAATAACAATTATTTTAAAAGTACTCCTTAATATTACTTAAGTAGAAATTTTTATCTTATAGCAGTTACAGAAAACAAGAAATTAAATCACATATATGAAGTTCTTATAAGTTCTCATGATATTTTAATGTATCGTTAATATTGAACTTAAAAGTTCAGAGTGTGTATGTGTGTGTGAGTGTGTGTTCTAAATAGTGCAACACAGATGAACAATGCCAAGCAGTATGTTCAATGATGTGCAAAAGAAGTCTTTGCTGAAATGCCCTGTGCATACACAGATATGTAACCCTTGTGCATACACATCTCGGATAGGACTGTTGTTATTGATTGAAAGTTGTCATTTTATCAGCAAATTTAATATTGCCTTGTGTTGTTTCTTACTCAGTTATGGGAAGTTTATGGAGACAGACGCTGTCTACGAACATTTATTGGTAATACTTTTTTTCTCTCTGGCTATACTTTGTTTGACAAGACATTTTAAACTGAGATAACAACATTGACAGTTTCCTTCATACACTGGTATGAAGGAAAGGCTTCATAGACTTGAACTCAGTTTTGGACAGGGTATGTGTTCCCTTCCGTAAAACTCAAAGACAACTGGGGGAGAGTGCAGCAAAAGCAAAAGCAGTGTAAGAAAACTGCTTTGGGAGACCACATACACTTTAAAATTACATAGGAATTAGATGTGATAAGAAATTAAAGTGGGGGGAAACTATAAGGGTGCAGGGGCAGAGGATGGAAAACACAGTGTGCCACTAATTAGCAGCTTAAACTCTGTCCTGAGGCCCTTGGGAGGCCAGCCATTAGGCAGTTCTTGAACGAAAGCAAAATATATTACAAAGTTATTTCATTTGTCTAGAATAAAAATGATGAAAGCCTGAACTAAATTAGCAGAGAAAAGGAAAAGAATACTCAAGAGTTAAACTCAGTGGGATTTAACAGCTGGATGTGAGTGGTAACAGTCAGGCAGGAATCCAGAGTGACGCACTGACTGCGTGAATGGTGATGCCATTCATCAGGGGAAGGAACAGAAGGAGATGACAGTTCACACTGGTTGAATGTGAACTACCTTTGTGACACTGAGATGGAAATGTCCAGTAAGAATTAGATAGCCAAATATTGAGCTTTAAAGAGAGATTGGGACTTGGCGACTAAAGCATATAAAAGGATGAGACAGAATTCCTTGGAGGAAAAGAAAAGGAGAGAAACAGCTCGTGGCATACTAGCCTTTTTGGTAGAAAATCACTTTATTCTCTGTCAGATTTTGTGCTGAGGGAAGTTACGTTTCCAAATTTAACTGTACCACACTGAAACACTACTTGTGTGCGTCGTAGTGGCTGTTTTTAGATTCAAGTGGGAGTCCGTTCTGCAGTGCTTTGCTGTGATTTTAGGACCTCACTACACAAGTGAACACTGTCCAAGATGCAGCTTAGAAGACTTGTGGGGAGGCTTCCAGCAACTGCAGGAAAACAAAATGTCTCCTGCAGTGGTAGTGGAGTTGGTCCCTACCTGTTTCCTTGGCACTCATAGTTTTTTCCCGTGGAAATCTGAAAATTGCCTGCTAAGACCAATGATAACTGCTCTGATTGGAACTCCTTCTGTAGAAAATTCCCACTTGCCTTGGCATATGCTGCCTAACTAGAGCTCATGGGCACAAGGCTTCTGTGTATAGTGGGCAGTCGGTGCCAGGGGCATCCGCACAGCCCTTGGCTGTGTTGGTGATGGTAGGGTAGTGAAAAATAGAGAAGTTTCCGTTTTCATTTAGCCACATGTATTTGTCCCTATAGTATTCTGATGTCCGGCAAAGTTGATTTCCAAGCAGAGCACCTTAAAATTAACACCACAAGCCCATCATAAAACAAAACGGAAATTAATAATAATTTCCAAAAAGACTTGCTCTCTACACTTCTCAATACATTTCTATGAAATTTGGCAGTACACAATTATTGACAAGAGTTACATGAACTTTAAGTCACTTTGTTTTCATTGCCATCTTGGTGAGTAATCAAGTGAAACTTCATGTGCTGCCAGTCAGTTCTTTTACTGGCAGTAATTTGCCTATTGTGTTTCCTTGAGTTCTTGACTATACAGTCATTGGTTGTATGTATTCCATGTTAAGAAGTTGTCATGAGAAACTTAAAGAAAAAATCTTTTTGGTTGGCGCTTAGCTAAATGTTAAGCATCTGAATCATGTGAGAAAAAAAATACCAGCTACATTCCCAAGCCTACACATAAACAAATCCTGAGTCAGTAAATAAGAAAAGGGGGTTCTAGTGATTTTGATTTACAGCATGTTTTGAAAAGCACTGTTTAATGCTTTTTCTGTTATCCTTAAAGAGGTATTCCACTTCACTGTCATTTCCATTGTCTCTGTGTTTAGGTCACAGTAAAGCTGTTAGGGACATCTGCTTTAATACCGCAGGAACACAGTTCCTCAGCGCAGCTTATGACAGGTATCTTAAGCTCTGGGACACTGAGACAGGTAAGAGCTCACTTACACCTATCATTTTACAAATTAGCATTTGTTAGGTCCTCCCTAGTAGCCCAAGGATTAAAGCCCCAGTGCTACAATCTATCAGCAGCCACTGTGACATGAATTCAATCCCTGGCCAGAGAGCTGACCCACATGGCACAGCAAACCTCTCCTGTCTCACCGGCTGCTCCCCTTAGCAGTGTATTTCAGTAGATCTGCCTGTTCTATTCTCTACTGTCTCTGGTGAGTCCTCTCACCCCGTACACCTCTGGCCTACACCCCAAATTTATTTGTTTGCATAAATAAATCTTTAAATAATAATTAGAAATTAGCATTTATAGATGAAACAATCTATTCTATGATAAAATACTTTATTGATTCTCATGTCATGGCCTATCAGCTAGTATCACAAATGTTTAGAGTTGAAATTCAGCTTATATAAGTAGCTCTTTCATTATAAAACTGTTTCCACCAATTGCAATATAGCAAGGATGTTTTTATTCTAATATCACCTCTCATTTTGTATTCAATACAACCACAGTAAATATCTGATGAACAGAATTATATTTAATTATCCAGGTTAATTAAGATGTAAGTCTAAACACATGGGTTAGTGGTTTATCTGATCACAGATATATTAAATGCATAGGCACATTGTGGCTAGTCTAATGTAATTAAAGAACCATCTCTTGTCTTACCAAGTTTTAATGGTAAAAAGTTAACCGCTAACATATGTTGAATATTTACGATTAGCAGGCATTCTGCTAAATAAGCTAGGTATCTTATTCAAACTTTAAAAACTACTTTTATTATTATAAATGAGAAAACTGGTCTCAAAAAGGTAACATTTACAGTGTCACATGGTGGCAAATTATATTATAACCACAGCCTCTCATATTTTCAGCCTCTTTACCATTGATTGTGAACTCTGGCTGCACGCTGCAGTTACCTGAAAAGCTTGATGTATTCTACAGTTGATGATACAGATTTGCTTTAGAAAAGATTATTTGTGATCATTAGAAACCTAGAAAATGAGCAGTCTAGTTTACAGTAAAGATAAGCCAGTTGCCCTTCCTCGAAGTGTGCTATGCAGATTGTCTCACGCTCTTCATCCCAGGATTGTCATTCAACCTGGTGTCATATTTATTTTACCTGCTTTAACTTGGATATTTGGGTTTAGGACAATGTATCTCAAGATTTACAAACCGAAAAGTACCCTATTGTGTCAAATTTAATCCTGATGAAGATAAGCAAAATCTCTTTGTGGCTGGGATGTCTGATAAAAAGATTGTGCAGGTAAGTGCTTTCATAGCAATTTATTAATATTCCATGCAGGGAGTGAATAAAGACTATTAACTTGTTTAAAGTTTGCTACTTTGGGGGACTGCTAATACTCTATTCTTAGTAAACCTATAAAAATAATGCTGAAGATACTTTCTTTCTCCACTTTTCATAATTATGCTTAGTTCATTTTCATGAATTACTCAATCTGTCTATTCCTGTTGTCTTGTTTGACAAACAGTGGGACATTCGCAGTGGAGAAATTGTACAGGAATACGATCGGCATTTGGGAGCTGTCAACACCATTGTTTTTGTTGATGAGAATAGGAGATTTGTGAGCACATCTGATGATAAGAGCCTAAGAGTTTGGGAATGGTAAGTTTCACTGAGTAGAAAATCTGATTTACATAAAGCAAGCAGTTTCAAAATCTGTAGCTGAAGACAGAGTCTGATGATATGCAGCCACTTGAAAATTTGCCAAACACTTTTAACCTTTAAGTATCCAGAATATGGAAATAATGTAAACATGCCACCTTCCAAAGTCTTTGCTAGTCTGTTTAAAGGATATATATTTTGAGTCACCTTTCTTACAGTGGTGGAAAGTTTACATTGTGCTCTCTTACATTTTTTATCATTTATCTTATTTGTCTTTGCAAAATGACTGATGAGAAATAGAGGCCACAGGTGCTGGAAACAGGTGCTGATCTCAGAACCAACCCTAAGAAAGCATTGAAATGACATTGACTCTGAAAATACTCTTAATTTTTAAAATATCTCTCCATTATCATTACCCAGAACTGAGAATTGTTCCTGTCTCCTGTCATTTGCAGCCTATGAAAATAGAAAACAGATGTTTTACTTGTAGAATAGAATCAGAACTTATTAATTTTGCTTTCCTAGAGAAAAAAATTTTCTTAAAGTACTAAAACTACTTTTACTAAGTATCATAAGTCATGTCTTATAATTTATTTGCAAAGAATTGCATAATAATTTTTTGTTGTTAAAACAAGTGTTTGGAGGAAACCCAGCTTGTTTTATAGTGAGTTCTGAAGCACAGTTCAACCATGGCTACTGACTTGCGAGGGACTAGAAAATATGTCTTCCCACACCCCGATGCTCTTCTCCTTTAAAGTAGGAGGCTTTAAACTACAACCAGTACAACCTCCTAAAATTGGGTGCCTTTGAGGAGCTGAGCAGATTGCTAAACCTCATTGGGGTAGCTTGGGTAATTAAAGATTTAATGTAATCTAATTATAGTTTCTCCCACACTCACCACTACTACCACCCTTCAAATTACCCTCAATTCATGGATAGTTAATGATACTCAAATACAGTCTTATCATCCATTAAGTCTGTAGTTTAAGACTGTCTCATAGCCAAACTTTTCTTCAGAAATGAGATTATATACAGAGACTGATATGGACACTAAATTTTACATAAGGTACCTTACCTCATTTGCATAATTCTCTGGAAAATAAACATACATATACTTGGTTTGTTTTATATTTTTTAACAGTTTGGTTATACTTAAAACTTTCCGATGTTTCTACAGATATTTTAGCTTCGTTTTAAAATAAGGAGTGGTGTAAAAGAAATTGGTAAATAATTAAATGATGTACCAATTACAGTGCTTTAAGAACACTTTAAGAAAATTGTGGATGTTTTCTTAAGTGAAAGTTGGTCTGCAAAATATTTTGATTAAATAAAGAAGTGTGTTTCTTTTTGTCCTTTTCAGAGCTTAAGATTTCTCCTAAGAGTAGTAATATTTGTGTCATTATAAATGATGACTTCCTTTACAATTTAGTTTCTCATTTACTTTGGAGTCTCCCTAACCAATCCTCACATGAAAATAGGCTCCTTATTTCTGTCTTTCCATGCTCCTTTTTGCTTTCTACAGCTTTTAGCATCCTATTTTTAGTGCTTATTTATCTCTTCCTCTCCCCTGACAAATTCTGAGAGATGGAACACTGACAGAAGGAACTGTGTCAGCCTGTTGTCCATCTTTCCCATCACCGGCACAGTCCTGCACATAGCATGCACTGAATAGCTAAAGAAATGTTTGCTATCCTAATTATAAGTGATGTTACATTCATTGAACCACTGAGCATTTTATATGAACTGTTGCATTTGATATGCAAAGGAATCTTATGAGATGGGTATGTTGGCTGTCCCTATAAGTGTATGGCATAATTCTCACCATCAATTAGCAAATGGATTGATAGATGGATGGATAGAGGGTCTATTGGGAAGAGAAATTAACTTATATCCAGTTTGATTAGTCAGAAAACAAAAAAATGTGATGATCAGTCTTGTAACAAAGTAGGAAGCAGAACCCTTCAGGATCCTTGGAACTGTCCCCACTGAAGGAAAAAAAAAAAAAAAAAAAAAAAAAAAGACCTCCCTGAAAGCCAATTACTGATGATACTGGCAGCTTGCATAGGGCAGGAAGGGAAGTCCTGACCACCTCAAAGACAGAACTGACCCCAGTAGGAAGAAAGTTATCAGTGGGGTCTTCAGACAAGTGAAGTTTCTGGACTTGCTTACAATAAATAACTCAGTGATAAAAAAAAAAAAAAAGGGCAAACCAAAGGAAACTAACTTGGTTTTCTAAAACATTGCTACAAAGCTTGAAACTATTACTCTTTTAAAGAGTAATACTGAGTAGCCTGAGGTATTCAAATTGGCTAACTTCATGAACTGTCATGTTTTCTCTTTATTTTGTTAAAATACTCTTTAAAGAAAATTTTGCAGAGGTTGACTGTATTTTCTATCTTTAAATTTTTATGGATGATTATTATATTTTGGGATTTTTTTTGATGATTTTTTAGACTGAAGAGCAATCGTAAGATATGTTACTATATTGATAGTTTATTATACTAAATTAATTTCTAACTGAAAAATAGCATTGTATTTATTAAATGCAGCTATGCCTAGCAGACATTTTTGCTAAAAGTAACAAAGTCCACAGGACAGATTCATTTCTCATTCTGGAGCTCATTGTATTAAGAGCCTTTGAAATAAAGGTCTGTTTACATATTTGTTTAGTTCTTAGTGCAGAGACTGTTAGGAGTCCAGAACTTTAGAAAAAGTTTTTATGTTTTACTCCACATTATAAAATTATTAGACACGAGTGGCAAATATGAGGAAGAACAGCTGAACTTTATATATATATCTATATATATTTTTTTTACATCATTGTTAATTTTTGTACAGTGTTTAATTTCTCTCTGGTGTAGTCCCTGTAAAATTCCTGCCACCACCAGTTCACCCATGAACCATTACCACAGTCTCTTGCACTTGCCCCACCTGTTTTAATCCCTCATCTTCCCCTTCCCCTGCAAAATGTCTCCAATTTGTAGTTGCCTACTAATTTGGTCCTTTTATTAATATTTTTTTCCTGATCCTTTACTTGGTTCCCCTATATTCATCCTATAAGTGAAACCATGCAGTATTTTTTTTCCTTCTGACTTATTTCACTGGGCATAATCCCTTTCAGCTCCATCCATGTTGCTACAAATGGCAGGAGTTTATCTTTTTTTGATTGCTAAATAGTATTTCATTATGTGTACCTACTACCTCTTCTTGATCCAGTCATCTATTTTGGGCATTTGCATTGTTTCCATATCTTACCTATTATAAATAGTGCTGCAGTAAACATAGTACAGGCTTCCTTTCAAGTTAATGAAAAACAGCTGAACCTTTTTCAGACTGAGGCTCTTTTAAACATTTAGGTCATTCTGCATATCAGTTCTCATTGATACCTTAGAAGTTTAAGGAGTTAAGAAATTTAACAAATAATACTATTTCCAGGTTAGACCTGGAGTATTTTTTTCTCTGAGACCAGGTAGAATTTATTCTAATCTTCTATACCTTCTTCTGGGTGGTTAAATAGAGCAAATTCTGACACAAAGGTGGACTATTACCACTATTATTGTGGTTTTCCAATTAGTCAGAGTATTAGAACGTGAGCCATAGTTTGAAATAAAAATTGCTGCTTTATGTTCTACATTCATCAAATTACATTTTTCTATTAAAAAAAAATTTTCTGGTTTCATGGAAAGCAGTAAGACTGGGCCCTCCCTGGTGGCGCAATGGGTAAGGACGCAGCACTGCAAGCTGGTACCATCCACTTCAGTGCAAGTTCCAGCCCCAGCCCCAGCCGGAAGTGACCCACATGGCGCTGCAGACCTCTCCTGACCCGCCTGCTGCTCCCCTCAGCAGTGTACTTCATCATTGGGCCTGTTCTGCTCCCCATTCTGTCTCTGGTGAATCCTCTCACCGCCCCTGTATCTTTGGCCTTTACCCCAGTTCTGTATGCACAAATAAACAAATCTTTAAAATAAAGAAAAGCAGCAAGACTAAAATCATTCAGTTCAGAATTAGTAAAGATTTTTTTTATCATGAAGAATTTAAAAATGAAAAGACACTGAACTTCTGATGGTTCTAGATTTAGGTGAACAGTTTTGGATTTTTGTATCATTCACATGAGGGATTTTTTTTTTCATGCTTTTTCTCCTGCCCCATACACATTTGGAACACATTAAATGTAAACTGAAAACAGAAAACTGCCTGGGTACCAAGCATTTGAGTCCCCTTACCCATCCAGACATCACATTTTCTTGGGGTGGGCTGGGCGCTAGGCGTGCTTGCAGAGAGCAAGCTAAGCCTGACTGGTAGGTAAAGTAAGCAAACTTCCCTGTAGGTTTGCCTTAGACATCTTCTGCCTACCCTGCTACATTTTTAGATAAAAATTAAAGAACTTTTACTTCTTTTACGTTTGTTTTTTTTTTTTAAAGATTTTATTTATTTGTGCATACAGAACTGGGGTACAGGCCAGAGGCTCAGGGGCAGTGAGAGGACTCACCAGAGACAGAGTGGGGAGCAGAACAGGCAGATCCACGAAGTACACTGCTGAGGGGAGCAGTGGGCGGGTCAGGAGAGGTCTGCCACGCCGTGTGGTCACCTCCGGGGCAGGTGGGAATCGAACTCATGCGGAAGTGGCTTAAGCTTCTTAGTGCAGTGCTTTAACTGCACCACCAGGGAGGGCCTCTTTTACTGTTTTTAATAATAGACTTTTTAATATGAAGGACAGTTTAAACCAAATAAAGAGAAAACTAAGTTTGCCAGTGTTTTAATTATGGAAAGGTATTTGTAAAGTCAAAGATGGCTAACTGTAGGATGTCATCTTAGGATTTTCCTCCTTCTAGGAAGTTTGATAAAGGATTTCTTAAACAGATAATTTTCAAGAATACCACTTTTGTTTCAAAGGTAATTCTTCTAAAGATGCTTTTGAAAAACCACTAACTCTGATGTGTTTTTTTTAATTTTTAGGGATATCCCTGTGGATTTTAAGTACATAGCAGAACCCAGTATGCACTCAATGCCTGCAGTGACTTTGTCTCCAAATGGTGAGTTAGTAGAAAGAATGTGTTTTTCAGTGAGCTTCTAAGACATTTCTGATTTGTATATTCAAAAGAACCTTGGCCATTCTCTCCTAGGGGAGATTTGTCACAGTGCCAAACTTATATAAGGAAATCTTTTCAGTGCTAGAAATAATCACTAGTTTTTGTATATGAGTCATCTCACCCTTTCTCCTCTTTCTAAAAAATATAAAGTGAAAATTAGGAAAACCATTATTTGCAGTTAACATACTGACCATCTAAGGATTTCCATCTGAGAGTTTGGGTTGCTTTATTTTAAATCTCATTCTCACATAATAATGTTTGACACTCATTTAGTGATTTATTGTGTTTTCTTTCGAGGGGTGGGAAGTTTTCACCGCCTGATATCCTGTAATGATAGCAATTCACTAGAAAAGATTTCCTCCAAAATAAATCAACACAAAATAAAAAAGATATCTATTTCTTCTATCAGTACCTCTGCCACAGGCATCTTGTTGATTGTTTCACAAATGTCCTATGATGTACCTGGGTGTTATTTTCATAATCACCCCATTTAGTACTTTATCACATGGTCACTGCATCTGTAGTTCATGTGTATTTTTAAGCCATCTATTACAAATACTATGGCTTTCTTGAACAAGCCCAGTAGGACTGATAGTTGTTAGGATCACTCTTACTTAGCAGCATCTACGAGTAGGTAAGATGCTACTGTAAATTCAGCTTAGATTCTAGGTCTTTTGGCACATCCTGGGTAGTTAAGAGCAGAGTGGTCTTTCCACAACATACTAGAGTTTTTGATCACATCTTGTATTGTCATTTATTTAATAATTCTAGGTTTTCTGACAGGGTAGTTAAACTTTCCTTTTTACAGAATTAACAGAAATAAGTCTCTTTCTTGCCATGTTTCTGTTGTCTATACTTAACTGCAAATTTTTATTTCATGAAATTATAGTTTAGTTCTATAATACTTGTAACAATCCACAAGTGGTATGGTAAATTCGTTATTCTATTGTGAAGTAGTTGGGAATAGGAGAATATTAATGACTAAAACATACTTAAAATGCCTTTTAAATTTTTTCAGCTTTCTTTAAAACATCTCACTTAATTGAATTTACAGGAAAATGGCTAGCATGCCAATCCATGGACAACCAAATCTTAATTTTTGGAGCACAGAACAGATTTAGATTAAATAAGAAAAAAATCTTTAAGGGCCACATGGTAGCAGGCTATGCTTGTCAGGTGGACTTCTCACCAGACATGAGGTAAGTTTAAATCTCCTATTCTCATATTCAAATATGACAAAAGCTACCATTGTCCGTATAACACTACACATGACCTTCATATCTGTATGAGAAGTATGTAGACTGTCAAAGTATATACTGTAAAAAGGACGAACAAGCTATGAAAAGTATGCTTTTCTTTTTATTAAGTTAAGTTCTGCAGTGTATCTCCTTGGTGCTTCATCTGTGCCCTGTGGCGACATCATAAATCCCACATGCAGACAGTAACTTATTCTCTTTCCGCTTCGCTATGGAAGGCTAGGAGGGTTGTAATTTCTATGTTGCTGTGATTGAATGAGTACAAGAATTAATTTTGTATTGCCAATGTAGAACTTCACTTCAGCTTTTATGTGTTGAAACCTCAAATTCAACTTCTGCATATTTCTGGGATACTAGGTTTGTGAAGCCCAGAGTCTTTCTAAGAATGAAATACAACATTCATACTACTTACATTAAACATACTGATGTAAGTAGTTCAGAAATCACAGTCACCTTATATATTTAGCCTGGCAGTGGGTCTTAGACTCCTATCTCTAGATAGTCTTAGCCTATTCAAAAGATGTTGGACCCAAAAATTTAGGAAGCTGCTAGTCTGTAGCTCTAATGTGGTCATTGGCTCTTTGTGACACTGGTTCCTGTCGACAGTCTCTGCCTGAGGGGTTACAATGCTGCGCTGCGCTGCCATGGCTCCTGCGTCTCCCAGGCTCCAAGTTAAAAATTTTCATTCTCTACAATTGGTGACTAAATGGGGAGAATTTTTCTGATAGCTTAAATTACAGATTGCTTTGTGCGCTATTCTCATTGAGTATTTTATACTGATGTTGATTTTTTTTGTTCACTAGAAGTGAAAACAAGTACTCTTTCTCTAGCTTAAAATTTTTGAATAATTTGAACTTATTTTTCTTCCCATATAGCTATGTGATTTCAGGAGATGGAAATGGAAAATTAAATATCTGGGACTGGAAGACCACAAAACTCTACAGTCGATTTAAAGCACACGATAAAGTGTGTATTGGTGCAGTGTGGCATCCTCATGAAACATCTAAAGTGATAACGTGTGGCTGGGATGGTCTCATTAAATTGTGGGATTAATGAGATTAGCCCCTAAACTATCCAGGATTATTTTTGATCCGGCATCATATTTAAATATATGTAATTAAATGTGTTGAATGACAACTTGATTTATAGATTGTGATTTCCTTATACTGCCTTACGAAGTTGTCCCATTGTTTAAAAAAAAAAAGGAAAGCTTTGTAAATTTGGCTCATATAATTTCATTGGCAACTTCATTTTGGTTTTTGTAAGTGCAATTTATACAGAATGACCACTGACTTCTATCTGATCAGTTGTTATTGTTGGTAGGCAATTTGAATTTATCCTCATAAAACACTGAAAGGATACCTTTGAAGTCAAGAGAGAATCCCTAGTCAATTTGGCTTCTACAAGAGGGAATAGAATTAATGACTCAAGAAAAGTACTATATACTTACCTCCTCAGCAGAAAGGGCCATAAAAAACAAGGATGGTTTCACTTAATACAAATCTGAAAGGTGTGGAAGACCACCCACAGTTACTGTTCCCAATATTTTTAGTGGGTCAAGTTCTAACCTTTTGGATTCAGAGTTCCACTATTTTTTGTGACATATGTATTTTTTTATTGTAAGCCAGCAATTGTCTTTTGTTGCAGCATTCCTCAAATTATTAACTAGTGTAAAATAAAAATCAGTCCGGAGTACTTTCCTTGATTTTCTTCCTGATCAGCATAGACAGCACTATATATATATTTAAACCAGAGAATTACACTATTTTTGAAGATGGAACTCAAAAATGAGCCAAGACTTTGATTATTATTTGTACTTGCTGTCAGTGAGGACCTGGCTACACTTTCTAGAATCAGGGTCTCTTAGGTCATTGCTTCACAGATGTTACTACTGAAATACTCCTCATAGGAGATAAGAGTATGAGGGCATAGTCCAAAATGTCATCTTTTAATTTCTTTGAAGTTGTATGCTTTATCTTTAAAAGTACTGGTTTTGCTTACGAATATATTCAACAGAATTTACTAAGAGAAATTTTTTAACTTTTTTCCATATCTTTTAGTAAAATTCACACTCTAGGAAGATGGGTAGAGTTTCCCAGTTTAGGAAGCAGTGACTGTGGTTTGAAAGTAAAGCTTAAAATCTTTGAACTCAAAATAGCCTCCTGAACATAGTAACTACTAGCACTTTAGTGTGACAAGCCATTTCTCCTGTTTTATTACAAATCTATGTCAGATGTCTTAATGTGGTTTGAAATATCTCGGTACCATGCTAAAAGAAGTTTGGCTCATAGCCTCTCAGAGTGCTGAGTTGGAGACCAAAATCATGTTGCGTGTTGAATCCTGAGGGCATCAGCTCTGATTCCTGTGCTCGCAATTATAGGTCTTGCCCCTTGCCCTTAGAGAACGTCCCCCCCCTTTTTTTTTTTAATTGAAATTAAAACAAAGGGGAGCCTGGTATAGATGACCAGGTGCTATTGCCTATAAATAAATATCAAAGAAAAAAAATAGTAAAAGAGAATAGAAGTGGTAGAGAAGTATTTTGGAACAGGCACGCAAAGACGTAAAAATATACTGCCTGGCTGCTGCTGTGCTGTATCTGCCAGGAAGAGTGACTGCAATTTCCTATGGAGCAAAGAATTCCTTTCTTTAGTCCCAACCATAGGTTTTAACAAATGTGAATCATTGAAATGTGATGGGACAAAGAATCAGACATTTAAATTATCTGTTCAGCATCAGTATTGTATGTGTTAAATCCTAATTTCTAGATCTGGGTTTATTTTGTTGTGTTTTTGACTGTTTCTAAAATAAGTAACTGTATATAAGTCTTCTTTTTTTAAAGATATTTTTAATAAAGTGTTTTTTGCAGAATGTGTTATCAAAATTTTTATTCTTAGTTTTCTTTAAAGTCATAACTCTTTTAAAACACCAAGTTATATCACATGCAGATTTTAAATGGGAAATTTGATTTTATGGGGAGAAAAGATGCTTTAGCACTGGCTATGGGATGTTAATATGGGATATTAAGGGGTCAGTTCTAATTAAGTAGAAATATAGGGCAAAGCCTTCAGAGCGTACATTAAGTTTAACACATTCCTTGTTTACGTGGTGGTTGCCCTAAATCAGGATTGTACCCGTTTTGAAATTACACAAATGACTGGGATTCTTTCCAGTATAAGAGTTTCAAGGTCATGTTATTGCAACTAAATGGTTATTATCTGGTTCCTTTTTCTCACTACAACCTGTGGTCACACCCAATACAGATATCCTTCCTCAAAGCAATGCTTTAGGGAAGGACTTAATTGAGTGGGTATTTAAATGCGGAAGCTTAAGTTGGGAATATTTTGTCCTAATGGGGACCTCATTTTAAGATAACAGGGAATAACTTCAACCAGGCACTTCTCTAAATGGAATGGTTCTTGAGGATACGCTGTGACGCTGGCTACTGTTGGCTACTGTCCTTAGCATGTTTATAAATAACCTGGAGAAAATATTGACAGTAAAATAAATATGACAGCCATGAGGATGGCAACACTAGCAATAACCATAGAGACTCTCCTTGAAGAACAGTATTGTCAGAATACAGACTGAGAACCATCTGCATCAGAGAGACCTAGGGATGGCATCACTTAGAGAGATGGGATTCGGATGACAGGTTAGTTGAGGGAGCCATAGCAACTTCAGCTATGAGAAAAGGAAGGGTGGGGTGGCATCCAGGGCAAGATATCAGCAGTATTAAGTTTGGGTCTCAAGGTGAGGCAGAGGGAACACATGTTATGTTCCATCAAAGATACGTACTTGTCACTTTGCCATCTGAAATACCTTAAAAATCAATGATGTCATAGTTTATATTCTTCGTGAATCATTAATGAACTGTATTGCAGACAAAGTGTCATAGCACTTCCCCAAAATTCATTCTTTCACCTGTTTCTTTCAGCTAACAAAAGAGTACAATTTAAAACAGTTTTATATATATATATGAAGATGTATGAATTCACTCACTGGAAAACGTATTACGAATTCAGAATTCTGGTTCCCGGCTCAGGTTTCCCAAATTAAAGTAAGCACTTACAGCAAGGTCCCCGCAGTCAGGATGAGGACCAGTGGAATCTTGTATTTCAGAAACTACGCTGTCGAGTACACGTAAACTCAAAAATTGAGCCAACCAAAAGTATATGTGCTTGTATATGTGTATCTACGATGTATGCTTGTGAATGTATGTATATAAACACCTATATTCATAGTTTAGTAATCGTAAAAACAGTACTCTCAAACATTGCAATTTTGGGCCTCCTTGGTGGTACAGGGGTTAAAGTCAGCACTATCAAGCACTATCATATCTTTTTAAAATTTAAAAATAATTCAGCCACCGAAACCTGAGTTCAAACCCCAGCAAGGAGCTAATAGTACAGCAGACCTCTCCGTCAGGCCCACTGCTGTCCTCTGCAAGGTCCCCGCAGTCAGGATGAGGACCAGTGGAATCTTGTATTTCAGAAACTACGCTGTCGAGTACACGTAAACTCAAAAATTGAGCCAACCAAAAGTATATGTGCTTGTATATGTGTATCTACGATGTATGCTTGTGAATGTGTTTCCATAGGTCAGCCTGTTGTGGTCCCCACACTGTCTCTAGTGAATTCTCATACCACCCCCTACAACTCTGGCCACCCTAGTTTCTGTATGTATAAGTAAAAAATCTTTAAAAAAAAAAAAAAGAAATTGTAATTTTAGCAAGAATTTAAAAGAAATCACAAACTTGTATCCAGAGCCCTTAGATGGCTTTGATTTTAGTGACAGAGAAAGTGAATTCCTTTATACAGCTTCCAGTAGCTATCTTCAGCTGAATTTTTAACTCCCCATACCTTCCAGCATCTAAGCTCTGGAAAACTAACTTAAACATCAAACATTTTGATTTAAATAGATGTTCTACTCTCATATTGCCCAACAGAAATATGTGAGTCATATACATTATTTTTAATATTGTCATGGCCACAGTTTTAAAGGGAGCTTAATATATTTAACATTTAAAATAGTCTAAATATTTTCTTTTTTTATATCAGGAGCTCAGAGAATTGGAAAGCAAATGAAGACGTTGCATCAAGAAAAGTGAAGACCACAAAGTGCAGGGCACTTAAAGTTGTTTGACTAATTTAAGTTAAATCTGGCCCCTTGCAGGGTGGCTGTAGTCTTGATCTGATTTACTCAAGGACAGTAATATTGGACTAAATTGTACCCCGTTTGTTTTATTCAAAGACAGTACTGTATAACTAAATGCTATTTTGCTTTGAGCACTAAGTTCCAAACACCCCTATTGCTTGAACAGCCCGCTGGTCCATACAGAATCCAGAGCATGCACAGTTTATTTCCAGGCTCATTAGCATACTAAAGTCTTCCCCCAAGGGAGGCGCTGGGTCACCATTTTCTGACCATGCCATGTTTGTGGACCCATGAATTACCTCCAGGCAGGCCAGCACCTCCTAATACCTCCAACAGCAAACATGGAAGGACTTTTGTCTCACTTTGGCCTTCCTTTCTTTTCAAAACCCTTTCAAGCCCCTTTTCAAGAAGGTAACCTGTGGGAAGTTGGCCCTTATTGCCTCAGCAATACATAAATAATTAACTGCTCTTCCTCTGGTCTACTGGGTACACTTCTGAGTGGTGACTCCTTAAGTTCAGTAACACTAAGCCTTTGAAAGTCTGGTATATTTTACACTTAGCAGTACAACTTTACCAGATACTAAATTTTCATCATATTTTCCATACAAAGAAGTTTTCTAATAATTGAATCAATCATCTTTTTAAAATTAAATTGTTTAAAAATATAATTTAGGGCCCTCCCAGGTGGTGCAGAGGGTTAAAGCACAGCACTAAGGAACTAAAGCCACTTCCGCATGAGTTCAATTCCCGCCTGCCCCGGGAAGTGACCACATGGCAGCACAGACCTCTTCTCACCCGCCCGCTGCTCCCCTCAGCAGTGTATCTCATCAGTCAGCCTGTTCTGCTCCCCACTCTGTCTCTGGTGAAGCCTCTCACAACCCCTGCACCTCTGGCCTGTACCCCAGTTCTGTATGCATAAATAAATAAATCTTTAAAAGTAATAATTATAATTTAAAAATCAGTTATATTGGGAGTGCTCAACAGCCACACATGGCTAATAACTACCATATTGCCTATAGTTCTAGTATTTTACATTATAGAAGGTCACAGAGATAATTTTTCTTCATCTTCTGGAAAACATTCTAAGGTTCAAACTCATGTTCGATAGCTCACCAAAAAAAATGGGCTACATTTTGGGTAATTTCTTCAAGCTTCAATTCCAGTTCATTTTACAATCTCTTCAGCCCAATTTTCTCCTCCCAGAGCTACAGCAAAGACTTGTGTGTGACAGGATAAATGTAGAGCGACAACCAGGCACAGGGCGAGGGGTTGGGGAGGGCAGCATATTGGGACAGAGAGGACTGGGAGGCTGGGAGCAACCAAGCACAAAGGAATCTGTGCTTTTTCTGGGCGCTCTGGCCTCCCCTCACGGACTTACCTCTTCCGTAGCCACTGGTCTCTCACAGCAGTCCGCGCCGGTCCTCAAGACGCCCTTCCTCTCTGAGCAACGCTGCCCTTCCAGCCTCGCCTCAGGTGTGCACACTCGCGCATGCCCAGACCACGCTCCAGGTGGCCACAATCAGGCACGCATGCCCTGCGCCCGTTGCCAAGCGCCTTCTGCATCAAGATCAAGGCCGCAGGTGATAGCCACCAAGGCCAGCCCCCTAAAGTGCCTGATTAATTCCACTCACCCTACACTGGGGGAGGAGGCTTCCTTATGCAAGGCCATCCTCCACTGAGGTGGCACCTCTCCAAAGGCCCCACTGCTCTAGGTGTCTCAGTCTCCCCGACCCCGCAAGTCTCTCTAGTGCTTCCGGCGGCTCACCATCGCCGGTGTACTGAATTCACAGCGCTACTGCCCTGTTGCTTCCTGCTCTGCCTGTCGGGCTCTAGGCTCCCTGTGAGCTGCATTTTATGTGATGCCTCTTTTCCCCATGGGCATTCGGCCGTGCACATACATGTAAGGGAATGTGTGTGGGATGCGGATACACATAGGCCCCCCTCTTGAGTCTTTCTTTATGGAAGACTTTTCTTCCTTAGCATTCATACACGATCTACAGACACAAATACACACATAAGCATAGATATGGGTATAAATATACACACTCATTCATGCATTTTTAGGCATCTACAGAAGAAACATCAAAAATAGGGGGTCTTCAGGTATTGCCACTTGTCTAAAACCATAGAGGTATTGGGCCCTCCCTGGTGGTGCAGCGGGTTAAAGTTCAATACTAGGAAGCTAAAGCCACTTCCGCATGAGTTCGATCCTAGTCTCAGAGGTGACCCACATGGCGCAGGAGACCTCTCCTGACCCACCCGCTGCTCCCCTCAGCAGTGTACTTCTTCAATCTGCCTGTCTGCTCCCCACTCTGTCTCTGGTGAAGCCTCTCGCTGCCCCTGAGCCTCTGGCCTGTACCCCAGTTCTGTATGCATAAACAAATCTTTTTTTAAAAAAAGAAAAAAAAAAAACCACCAAAGCTGTATAAACCATATAATATGAAACATTCTAATTTTTAGAGCCATAAGTATTTGTCCAAACCAGCACAGTATTTGCCTGGAGAGCCACCTATCATGGAGTCATGTTTTAGCTGGACTTTTTCTTCTGAATAAACATATCACTTGGATTCTCCTGAACTTATCCTAAGGGTTTACCCTGATAGCAACAGAACAAGAAGTTTCCTGCCTTCTCTAATCACCAAAGTCTGAGATTCTCAAGCTAGCAAAAAAGCTTAGAAATTAAATATTTCGACATCCGTTACAAAAATAGGCCAGGAAAGATAATGTATTTGCATTATGCCACAGAGCTAGAAGCAGCCTCACAATCTTTCTCAACCTACTAAACTCCTTCCTCTGTAAAATCCCACTTAAATTGTGCATTTTTGCACAATTTAGATGGGTGTCATAATGTAGCTCTCAACTTCTCTCTCTTAATTAGTTTAAAAGAAACAGTTTTTAAAAAGAGGTCATGTTTATTTCACCCTTAACTAACACAGAAAGCAAAGTTAAAGACAGTTCTTGTTTAGGGTTGGGCCACTATCACTTTCTCACATTACTGTGATCAGACTTCCTTTTTTCATCAGTGAAATAGTCCTGAGAATGCAATACCTCTTCTCACCTTGCTTTCACTCTTTAAGCAACTGTCTTTATTTTTTTGTCCTTAACAAACAGTGTTGTTTTCATCATTCTTGTAGAAGTTATCAGCTTCTAGCCTTGGCAAAAACAGCCTCAAATACTTTCCTCATAAACTGAAAATTATTCTCCATTCTTCTGTGACTTATGGTTTAACTGATTCTATAAACTGTGTTTCCCTGGAGTTGGTACGAAGAAAGGACAGTGAGGAATGAGAAAGAAAGATTAAGTCTGAATATCCTTGGGTGCCTTCTACTAATTATTGGGCCTATTGTATTTACTCAATTCAATTATTATATAGCTCTCTCATTCCCAGGTGGGCAACCTTTCACCAGGACTCAGGACTACCACAAGCAATACAGAAAACAACCATGTCAAGAAAATGACAAATAATGCCTAAATAGAAATTAACCAAAATGAAAGACAGAGGTTCATCTAAATTCCTAAGGTATTTTTTTTAAAGATTTATTTATTTATTCATACAGAACTGGGGTACAGGCCAGAGATGCGGAGGGTGAGAGGATTCACCAGGGACAGAGTGGGGTGCAGAACAGGCAGACCAACGAAGTACACTCCTGAGGGGAGCAGCGGGCGGGTCAGGAGAGGTCTGCCTCGCCATATGGTCACCTCTGGGGCAGGTGGGGATCGAACTCATGCAGAAGTGGCTTAAGCTTCTTAGTGCAGTCCTTTAACCTGCTGCGCCACCAGGGAGGGCCTCCTAAAGTATTTTTAATTCCAGAAGGAAAAAAGAAACCTTCAATAACGTGATGATGAATTAATTTCACTGAAAAATTCTATATGAAATAGCTTTTATTATTCATATTAAAGAAGTGTTTACTGGATATCTTTTACCTACCATGTTAGGCATGAAAGGCTACAGACAAAAACCTTTCCTTTATGGAGTTTACAGTCTGCTGGAAGCAGATACATCAAGATAAAAGGAATGTGAAGGCAGGGAGAAGAGAGACCATTACAGGAACACATAGCTGGGACCTTAAAAAGATCCCTGAGGATCCTGATCCTCTCCCTGAGGATCAGCCATCAGGCCTTGAGAAATAGTCTTTTCTGGAAACTAAAATACCTCATTTTTACTGATACATAAAGGTGCTTTGTTGTTAATGTTATAGAGACCACTAGGACTTTTTGTTATTTATAAATTTATATAACATTAAATACAAAGCACATTTATGAGTGTATATATATATATATGTATATATACATATATATATATGGAATATATATCATATATGGAAGATAATGTACATATATATATGGGTGATAGATAATAATAGATTAGGTAAATATAGATAGTAGATAAGATGGATAAATAGACATACAGACAGATACACACATACCCAACCAGGGGTGATATCTAAATATCTAATGAGCAGTAATGCAGAATGCAGAGCAGCTAGAACAGAGGCTAACCACTCTCTTGGGGGCAAAGTCCTCATGGTTACTGCTGGCCTGGGTATTAATTGCTTGCCCTTGAAGAAGGGGTGGAGGACTGACAGTGAAGGAGACCCCTTGCAGAACTCAGGAGTGCAACCACTACAGTCCACCATTTCCCAACCACTATAGTCCACTTGTACATATGGATTAGATTTCTATACTGTGTATTCTTGGTCTTAATTCATTTACTGAAGGACAGAAATACAATAAAATAATTTACTTATTTAAGATCTTTTTTTATTTCTTTAGTATACAATAACTGGGATTTAGGCCAGAAGTGTGGAGGTGGGGGGGGAGGGGGAGAGTAAGCAGATTCATCAGAGACAAAGTAGGCAGCTGAACAGGCAGATTTACTGAAATGCACTGCTAAGGGGAGCAGTGGGAGAGACAGGAGAGGTCTGTTGTGCCATGTGGGTCACCCCTCTGCGGGGGGATTGAACTCAGGTCGCAGCAATGATAGGGCTGAATCTTAACCCCTAGTGCACCAGTGAAGCCCCACAATAAAATCATTTAAAGAATTTCAATGATTTCCTAATTTAGAAAGTTTAAGAGTAACTTTTTTAGATTATGGTAAACACCTCATCCATTGTTAGAAAAAGGAGACATTCTTACTGAATTTACCAAATACCATAAATTGGTTAATACAAAAAGAATTATTTTATTGTTTATAAGGAAAACATAAATCTTTTAGCAGAAAAGAGTAATTACATTAATTGGGCTTGAAGATGCCATTGTATTATCAAGTGTAACAATCCATTTAAATGAATCCGTTTTTAATCTGGAAAGATATAAGTCCTTTTTTAATCTGGCAAGACAAATTCCATACATGTAATTATTCGAAAATGTAAATCGTGTACTGTATTAACTATATAATCTCATAGCAAAGGCAGAAACACTTATGTGAACTAACCTCTCTAAATTCATGTATTAACTTTTGTTCTACCCTGAAGTAAATATTAATAGATCTTCAGTCAACACTAAAGTGTGTTTACTACTCCACAGCTCCCTTCATTTGGACACGATAGTTACAAATATTTATATGAACCTATTAAAACTACATCAAATACAGCAGTCTAAGAAAATGGTAAGGGAAAATTGTTTTTCTTCTACTTTAATCTCAAATTGTTACACCATTCCTGCTAGAAGGCAATCTCTAAAACTCATTCTCATATATTCTTCACCTAAGAAAAGTATGGTTGACAAGAGCATTATTAAAATAGTAATTTTAGTATCATTTATGAACATTCCCCTGCTAAGTTAATTAAGAGAATCTATGTTACAAGTAATCACATCTGAGCTCATTTATCTGCATGTCAAAGACTAGTTTGAATTAAAAGAGACTCGAACTGCAGCACCTAGGGACTGCCTTTCTAAAACCGAGCAGGAGCGTGCCAAGTGTTGGATGAACCAAAGCCAATGTCATTTCCAGGCCTTGCAAGAGCTTTGTTTTGGCAACCTGGCTTTACGAAGGTTGTTAGGACCCCATATTTCTTCAGTGAGATTCGGATTACAGGCATTTTAAATAATTTGTTTAAGTTCAAGCTGCATGCTACAAAATGATGACCTCAACCCTTTGCAAGTCTGGTCTAAGGATATTTGTAGCTTCCCCCCATTTCCTAAAAGAGAGGTAAAAATATGTCCTTCAGATGTAGCATCTTATGCTGTTGGAGGCTATTGAGGCAGCACTATGAGGGGACCAATGTGGGCTTTGGGATCTGTTAGACTCAAATCTGGATTTCTGCTCCGCCATCTATTAGTTGAATAATGTGAACAAACAATTTAACTTCAAAGTTTCCTTACCTGTATCTCTGGAAAAATCACACTCCTTTGTGTAGAAGTTGGGAGAAATAAGAATGATTTATGCACAGTGGCACAAAATAAGCTCTCAGTAAATAGTAGCTCTTGATCCTGTTTGTTTCATTATTTGTGTTGCTTTCATAGTGGTGACAGTGGTGATCGTGTGCGTCTGTTCTTCACAAGCAGCATCTCCCCAATGCCAGCAGTGACAGGCACCTAAATCCCTTCTCCTGCCTGCACCAAAAGTTCGCCACAGCAGGTGACTTCCCTCCAGTGGACACTGGACATGTCTGAGGACATCTGGTAGTCACAACCAAGGAGGGAGTGAAGAAGACACATCTGACATCTACTGGAGATGACCCCGGGGGCTGCTTATTATCCTACAGTGCTCAGAACACCCCTCCCCCCACCCCCTCCCTTG